>NC_061114.1:41721960-42037309 GCF_002878395.1 Capsicum annuum
ATGTGATTTAGGGGCTAGCATTAATTTGATGCCACTAGCCATTTATAGATAGTTGGGGTTGGGCGATCCTACACCAACCAACATGCGGCTTGTAATGGCAGATAGGTCGGTAAAACGACCTGTTGGTATCTTGTATGATGTATTAGTAAAGGTTTCAACCTTCATTTTTCCTGTAGACTTTGTTATTTTGGATTGCGAGGTGGATTTTGAGGTGCCCATAATCTTGGGTCGACCTTTCCTCGCAACAAGAAGTGTGCTTATTGATTTGCGAGCAAATGAGCTTTTATTTCATATGAATGACGAAGTGGTACGTTTTGATGTATGCAAATCAATGAAGCAACCCAAGGATATGAATGCTTTCTCTATAGTTGATGTTTATTATGAGGATGAGAAGGAATTATCTTTAGAGAAGCAGCTTACTGTTGAGCCATTGGCTGCTGTGCTTTTGAACTTTGATTGTGAGGATGTTAAAGAGTACGAAGAAACTATCTGTGCTTTGACAAGAATGGGGTCGTATTCTTATGCCCCCAAGAAGCTAGACCTTGACCTTAAGAATCGACCTTTACCACCGACGAAGCCATCCATTGAAGAGCCACCGGTGCTAGAATTGAAAGAGCTACCCAGTCATCTAAGGTATGTGTTCTTGGGTAGTGGAAATACACTACCAGTTATTATTGCTGCTGATTTATATGAACAAAAGGTAGAGGCTCTCATCTTTGTTCTGAAGAGGTACAAGAGAGCTATTGGTTGGATTATTACTGATATAATTGGTATCCCTCCTGGCATATGTATGCACAAAATTCAGCTAGAGGAAGATTGCGTACCCACTATTGAGCATCAATATCGTCTGAATCCACCTATGCAAGAGGTGGTAAAGAAAAAAATCATAAAGTGGTTAGATACAGGGGTGGTGTATCCAATCTCAGACAGTAAATGGGTGAGTCCTGTACAATGTGTGCCCAAAAAAGGGGGCATGACAATAGTAGCGAATGAGAAGAATGATCTAATTCCACTCAGGCCTGTCACAGGGTGGAGGGTGTGTATGGATTATCGGAAGCTAAACTCGTGGATGTTAAAGGACCACTTCCCAATGCCATTCATGGACCAAATGCTTGATCAATTAGGAGAAAAGGGATGGTTCTATTTCTTGGATGGTTATTCCGGATATAATCAGGTTTGCATCGCTCCTGAAGATCAGGAGAAGACAACTTTCACATGCCCATATAGTACTTTTGCATTCAAACGAATGCCATTTGGGCTATGTAACGAACCTACCACTTTTCAGCGGTGTATGATGTCCATTTTCTCTGATATGGTTGAAGACACCTTGGAGGTGTTTATGGATGACTTTTCAATTGTAGGTGAGTCATTTTAGTCATGCTTGGCAAATCTGAGTATGGCTTTGCAGTGATGTGTGGAATTCAATCTGGTGCTAAATTGGGAGAAGTGCCATTTTATGGTTAAGGAAGGCATTGTTCTCAGGCATAAGGTCTCTGAAAAGGGAATTGAATTTGATCGAGCCAAGATTGAAGTTATCGAGAGACTACCACCTCCAATTTCTGTGAAGGGGGTTCGTAGTTTTCTCGGTCATGCTAGTTTTTATCGGAGGTTTATTAAAGACTTCTCCAAGATTGCAAACCCATTATGCAAACTTTTGGAGAAGGAGGCAAAGTTTTACTTTGGTGAAGATTGCTTGAAGGCATTTGAATGCCTCAAAGGAAAGCTAGTTGAAGCCCCTATTATTGTAGCACCCGATTGATCTCTACCTTTTAAAATTATGTGTGATACAAATGGTGTAACCTTGGGTGCTGTACTTGGTCAGAAAAGTGAAAAGCTATTTCATCCAATCTACTACGCAAGCAAGGCCTTGAATAGAGCACAGAAGAACTATACCGTCACTGAACAAGAGCTTCTTGAGGTTGTTTATGCTTTTGAGAAGTTCCGTGCTTACTTGTTGGGAACCAAGGTAGTGGTTCATACAGATCATACGGCTCTAAGATATCTAATGGCAAAGAAGGATGCCAAGCCAAGGCTAATTAGGTTGGTGTTACTGCTTCAAGAATTCGATTTTGAGGTAAAGGATAGAAAAGGTTGTGAAAACCAAGTAGCTGATCATCTATCTAGACTTGAGAGTGAGCACACAGTGCAGATCGACCTTGATATTGATGATGCATTCCCCGACGAAGAGATTCTAGAAACTATGGTGGAAAATTTACCATGGTATGCAGATTTTGCTAACTACGTGGTAAGCGAAGTGATTCCTGAACATCTCTTCTTTCATCAAAAGAAAAAGTTCATCCATGATGTGAAACATTACTTCTAGGATGAGCCTTATCTTTTTCGATGATGTTCTGATGGTATTATTAGGTGGTGCATCCCAGATGTAGAGGTGCCTAGCATACTGGAAGCAAGCTATGCTTCCCAAGTTGGAGGTCACCATGCAGGTGAATGGACAGCCAAGAAAGTACTGCAAAGTGGATACTATTGGCCTTTATTATTCAAGGATGCCTACGATTTTGTAAGAAGATGTGATCAGTGTCAGAGGTAAGGTTCTATTTCAAAGCACCATGAGATTCCCATGTCCAAAATGCTTGAAGTAGAGTTATTCGATGTCTGGGGTATTGACTTCATGGGCCCATTTGTTAGCTTATTTGGGATGAAATATATCTTAGTTGCTGTGGATTACGTATCCAAATGGGTCGAAGCAGTCGCTCTAGCTGATAATGAAGGTAAGAGTGTTGTGGCATTCTTAAAGAGAAATATCTTCTCTCATTTTGGGGTACCCCATACCATCATAAGCGATGGAGGATCATATTTCTGCAATAAGCTATTCAGATCCGTATTGGCAAAGTATGGGGTTAAGCAACATAAGGTAGCTACACCGTACCACCCACAAACTAGTGGGCAGGTAGAGGTTTCAAACTGGGAAATCAAGATGATCCTTGCTAAGACTGTGAATGCCAGCAGGAAAGATTGGTCCAGGAAGCTGGACGATGCCTTATGGGCATATAGGACCGCGTTTAAGACACCAATTGGCATGTCACCATACCAACTAGTTTATGGAAAGGCTTGTCATTTGCCAATTGAGCTAGAACATAAAACAATGTGGGCATTGAAGCAGCTTAACCTGAACTGGGATGATGCTATAAATATGAGATTGGGACAGCTGAACGAGATAGATGAATTACGTGTAAATGCATATGAAAGAGCAGATCTTTACAAGGAAAGGATGAAAAAGTACCATGATCGGAGGATTGTCCAACAAAACTTTCAAAAAAGTAATTTGGTACTTCTTTTCAACTCCAGACTGAAGTTATTTCCAGGTAAGTTGAAGTCTAAATGGTCTGGTCTATTCAGAATCAGCCAAGTTTACTCATCTGGAGTAGTGGAGTTAGAAAACAATGATGGTAGTGTCTTTAAGGTGAATGGCCAAAGAGTGAAGCTATATATCGGTCCAACCGACTCGATAAAATGTATAGCCACCATATATCTTGATAAAGTCTGAGTAATCGAGATAACTATGTCGTGCCGCGATAATAAATCAAGCGCTACATAGGAGGCAACCCATTATTTTACTAGGATTTTGGTTTTGGTAAATAAAAATTCAAAAAGAAGAGTCGAGCCACGACCAAAACTAGGGCGCTTGGTGGGAGGCAACCCATCCTTCTAATCATTTTTGTTGTTTTTGATTAAGTGTAGGTGCATGAAGTACAAAGGAGGAGATTAGTCCCCATTTTGATTTGGAAGTGAGTCATGTCAATGGTGGTAAGTCTAGGAATGATGGAACAATACAGGTAAGTGGGAGTGGTCAAATGTGTAAGGTTCAAGTATGATTTGCATTAGAGTCGCACCTCGAATTATGAAGATTCGACCCAAAAAGTTTCACAGTGCGACTTTATTTTGTGCCGCCTATGCCATTGCCTATGCTCACTGTCTCACATAGGTGATAGGTTAGGCGCCGCCTATTCCAACATAGGCAATAGGTTAGGCACCGCCTATCAACATATATTTCGCCTACTAACCCGTTTGTGAATGGACCAACTTGACCCATGTCTCATCTTTTAAAAATATCCTCTACCCTTAAACCCCACTAAATTTTTCTTCAACCTAAGCTCTGCCCAACATCCTTGCCCTCTCCAAGACCTTCTCTTTTCTCAGCTAATCCAGCAGGCTCAACTTCCCGATTCATCATGAGTTTATCACCAAGTAAGTTGTTCTTTTATGTTTCATAGTTGTTTTAGTGCTACGCTTATCATGGTTAACAATATTTTGTAGTAGTGCTTGGTGATAAAAGTATGGTTAGTTTGTTATGATTTTTGAAAAATACATCTCATTGAGTGAAAGGATTCTCGTAGGAAATCTTGATTTTACTCTGGCATGTATTGATTAGAATTCACTGTCATAATTTTTTATTATTATGTAGTTTAAATATTGAAGTTTAATGCATAATTTTGGGAGTTGTAAGCTTGACTATGTGAGTGACTCGTTCCTCGATGTAATGATCATGGTTAACCAAAAGCATAAGATTGTGTAATTGTTTCTATGCTATAGCATGATAAGATTTCTATGTGGTAGTCTTGTTCAAAGATTGCATTGCTCCAATGAAATAAAGTTGGAAATGATAGTCAAGATTACAAGACCATTGTGTGCTGCTTCTCTATATCACACGGAGAAATTGTTATGTAAAGTGAAGGGTTGAAAGTGTGACTGCACTAATAATGTTGTGGGCACATACCATCTAAATGTATGTCGATGAAGTCTGAGTAATCGAACACACTCCCTAAATTAGTTTGTGCAAACATATTAAGTATGGGGTGGTGCCATCACTATTTTCTTTTTCGATTATAGTGAATTTTACGAAATAAGACTAACATGACCCTATTATGATCTCAAGTAACATGGCTCCGAAAGGATGACAGGGAAAGGAGAAAGCATCCACCTCACAAAAAGATCAAAAAAGGTCAAGAAAGGACCAGGCTGATTCCTCCCCTCATCAAGTACCTCGACGCACTTTTAGGATCAAATGGGTTCTGGAGGAGAAAGGGAAGGAATGGTATAGAAACAATAAAGTGAAGAAATACGTACATGTGTAGTCGATGCAGAAGGAAAGTTTAGCAAAGAACTGCCCTCGTATTTTGGCAAAGATTATGGCACTAAATCTTGACTTTATCTTCTGAGACCTGGGCGAATGTAATCTTGATTTGACTCGAGAGTTTTATGCCAACTGGTCCCCAAGGACTACGGGTAATGAAGTAAAGATTCGGGGGCAAGTCTTCCAATTGAACGCTGATTTCTTTAACTCTTTTCTGGGTACTCCAAGTGTGGATCAATCACCACTCAAGGAGCTCTACCACAGACCTTCCTACAGAGCCATCAGACATACATTGTGTGGCATAAGGTCCATGACCCGGTGGACTCATCATAAAGATAATGGTCGTCACAATACTAACCCATATTCTTGTTTGAATAGAGAAGCTCACATATGGTTAAGAATAGTCAACTCCTGCTTGATTCCTAGGACACAATACACTAAGGTCACGCGTGATCGATTCTGCTTGGTATATGCTCTAATAAAGAATGTTCCCATCAACATTGGTGCAGTTATACGAATGTTGATGTGAAAAGAAAGGGTGCACAAAAGGTCCCATTTTAGTTTTGGCAACTTGTTGACTGCAATTTTAAGGAAAGAGCACATTGAGGAGGAGCCAGCAGACCATAAGTTGCCACAAAACCCAAAGAAGGTAGATCTCACAAAAATCAAAGATCCAGAAACTAATCAAGGCATCAACCTTACCACTGCTGAGAGACATGCTCGAGATGAGAGTTTTTTTCACCATCTTTATGGCATGACTAGGTTTACTATGATGAATGAGGGTCGTGTGCAGACTGATGCAGAGCTTCGGCAGTTGGACTATGACTACCCGCTTAATGAGCATGCTCGGGCCATGTGTGAAGTAGGGGTAAATTTTGAAGAACCTCTAGATGATGATGTGCCGACAGATGATGATCACCGACTGCTAGACTCTGATGTGGAGGACAACTCTGATGATGAAGACTCTGATGATGATTCTGACGCAGGGAGTATGACCCCAGATGTAGAGGGGGAGTCTGACTAACCAGGTTTTTGCTTATTTATTTACACTGAGGGTAGTGTGTTTCTTCTTAGTGTGGGGTGTGGGTATAAGTACGTGTACGCCTGGATTGCCTTGTCTGCAGATTACCTTGTCTGCAGTATTGATTGCCTTGTCTGCTGTATTGCATACTGCTTGCCCGCATTTATTCTATAGTTGTTTTGATTTAGTCGTAGTTAGTTAGTTGTAATTAGTCAGATTTTTTGCATGAAATTGTTCTTATAGATGGCATGGCATTATAACAGGAGTTTGTGCTGAATCACTACTATTGAAATATTTAGGCTCTAAATTGTGACTCATTCTGTGATAATTGTTTGTGGTTTAATTTATTTATTTGTTGGGTCAAGAATCTATAATGCTCCTAATTAGGTTGGCCATGTGCCATGTGTGTGTAAGGTTATTGTATATTCTTTGTTGTGACTGATGCTAGAACTTGCCTAGTGTGTGTGTGAAGCGAAATAAAGATTGTGAGTTTAGGAGATGATTTAGGCATTTCTTTTGCAGCCTTGATTTTTTATCTTCTTTTTACCTACCTTTGTACATTGTCCTAGTGAACACCCATTGAGCCTTTATCTATTTTCTTTGGCAACCTCATATGTAGCCTAATCCATTTTTTTGAAAAGACCATAATTTGATCCAAAAGCTCCGAAGCGCTTTAAATTGTAGAATCAAGTTGAGTAAAGAGTGTGGCAAAATAAGAGGAAAATGGTCAAAGTGATGCCCCAAAGTTTAGTTATTGGTACATGAAAATATTGTGATCGAGGGTGGCTATCATAGGGATTCTTAACAAAACAAAAGGTTGTTATAAATAAAAAAATATATTAAAAAAATAATAATAATAAAAAAAAGTTGTATATTCCCATCATAGTGTTTTTGATTGAGTAACAAAATGGGTGAAGGGGGGGTTGATAGATGAAAGAAAGGTAGATTGGTTGTTAAAAGTTAGTGTAAATGGCTTAAGGTAGTGTATTAAAGCGCTTAGGGAACATAGTCACCATTTCTTGCCAAAATAGTCCTACCCATCCCTTTAGCCTACTTTACAACCCGTAAAGACCTATTTGATCCTAAACTTAGCATTCTGATATTAGTGGAGCATTACACTAAGGGCAAGTATATGGTCATCATGTGTAATCTAAGAATTCTTTGTGAGAGTGAAAGCAAGAAAGTTCTTATACCCATATTTCTGAAAAATGCAAAATTATGAGTGATCATGGGTAACATTTTGTGTGAGCGCACATGGTTGATGATTGTTGGGCAGTTTTATGTGATTTTTTTTGGTTTAACTTGTGTATACGAATTAACCAACTTAATGAGTCTATGTTGGAGGGTGAGTTGTTTCTAGTAATGATCAAGAAATCTACTTTTTGTTAGAAATTGCCGTGTATGTCTTGTTGAAAATTTTGTGTTACTCTTGTGAAGTTGAGTTAGGTATTCGCATGGATTTACTATTTTGTTCGAGGACAAACAAAGCTTTAAGTGTGGGGTGGTGATTTTGGGCGTATTTATACGTCTAAGCACCATAACTTACCCATGTTTTAGCTATGTTTTGAGAATAAAATACATAATTCTTGCACTTTTAGTCTAGTTTTTAGTTAAGTGAGCTGACCTATGTGATTAGCATGCTTTTCAGGTACTAATGAAGAAGATTACAGCACTTTGGGGACCTGTGGACAGCAAAGGAAAACTTCACATAAAAAGGAAAACAGCTTTTGGACTGAATGTGATGTATGGGAACTTTTTCCTGAGCAAACTCAATATTTTTAAATAGTTAAGGATGCAGTAGAAATTTATTAGAGAAGGATGTTATTAAAAGCATTATTGCTGAATTTTTAGGGATGATTCACATTCTGAATTATTTTGAACACAAGGGAAAGCAGCTTAGCTCGAGGACGGAGAGAGAGAAATGCGTTTCTCTTTTATTGTCGCTAGTCATCTTTATCACCAAGATTGTTCTAAGTTTTGGTATGATGAATATGTCTATTTTGATTTCCGTTTTATTCATGAGTAGCTAAGTTTATTTGTTAGGGTTATGGAAACCTTGTAGTATACTCTCTATTGCTATGGGTTTTTAAATTTATGATGTGTTAATCCACTTATATCATTACTCTCTTCAATTTGATTAAATTCTCGTGGTTGCGAACATAGGGAATGTGCCATTATAGTAATAACTTGTTCGATAGAAAAGTTACTGTTTGGAAAAGAGAGTGTGACAAGAAAATAGGGTTTCCAACCTCTATTTTACACGTTAAGGCCTTAGCAGGATTAACTTCTTGGAGAGTTCGTACAATTGGTTGTACACTTTGGATTCGAGAGAACTAAAGTGAATAAATCCTTGATGGTTGAAAAACACTTGGATTTAGAATTAGAATACGTCTCTCTATAAGTGCATGCATGCATAAAATCAGTATTGCTCATAGTTAATAGAGAAGTAGAAGCTACAAGGTGGACATAACCCTAACTTGTCATTCTCTGTGATCAAATATTATTACACATATCAACTCATCGTTACACTGATAATATTTTTGTGCACCTAAACTGAAACCCCTTTACCTTGGAACCTTCGATCAACAGTCTAATAATAATTGCAATACTTAGTGATCATAGTATTCCTTGTGGGACTCGACACCCAACCCAGTTGGGTTCTATATTTGGCCGCGACCGCTTGCACTTTCTAACGAGAGTTGTAATTTGGGAGTATGAACTTGCCATCAGCGTGATCCAGTCTAGGTCATTGTAGAAAGAATGACCAAATAAGATCTTTTACTTCTAGTTCATACCTTTTATTCATCCAAGGATTACGCAAAATTCAACATCAAGGAGTTGGTCAAATTGCACGGTGTTCCACTGTCTATTATCTCATACAGAGGTACCCAATTCACCTCTCATTTTTTGAAAGCATTCCAAAAGGGTCTTGGTACCCAAGTTCATCTCTAAAAAGGATTTCATCCTCAGGCAGATGGTCAAGCAGAAAGGACCATTTAGACTTTGGAAGATATTCTAAGGGCGTGTATAATTAATTTCAAGGGTAGTTGGGACAACCACTTGCCGTTGATTGAATTTGCATACAACAATAGCTATCATTCTAGTATTCAGATGGCTCCATTCAAAGCTCTCTATAGTAGGAAATATAGATCTCTAATTGGTTGGTTCAAAGTTAGTGAGGCCTCAGTCATAGGTCCTGACTTAGTATTCGACACCTTAGAGAAAGTTTAGTTAATTAGACAAAGACTCCGAGCTACTCAGAGCTGATAGAAGTCTTACGCAGATGTTCATAGAAAGGATCTCAAGTTTGAGATTGGTGATCATGTCTACCTCAAGATCTCTTCCATAAAGGGAGTGAAGAGATTCGGCAAGAAGGGATAGCTCAGTCCCCAATATGTCGGTCCCTTCAAGATTCTTAGTCGATTTGGTAAGGTAGTTTATGAGCAAGAGTTACCTTTAGATCTAGCCTCAGTTTATCCAGTCTTTTATGTCTCTTTGTTAAACAAGTGTATAGGTGACCCATCAGTCGTAGTCCCTATTCAGAGCATAGATGTTCAGAACAACCTCTCTTATGAAGAGATTCCAGTTGAAATCCTAGACTATCAGGCCCGTAGATTGGGGAATGAAGAATTCCCTCTAGTGAAAGTTCTTTGGAAAAATCAGTCCATAGATGGAGCTACTTGGGAAGCATAAACAGAGATGTGAACCAAGTACCCTCACCTTTTCCCTGCCGACTCAGATTAAGCTCAAGGTAATAATTCTCCATAAGCTTACTCAGTTTCATAATTAGTGTACATCACTAACTTAGTATTCAGTCTCATGCTCATATTCCCATGATAAGCTTGGTATCAAGTACCACCACATATTCAGTCATGCATTCATGTATCAGATCAGTTATATAGTCATGCATTAGACATGCATTCTCATTGTGAGAAAACTTAGTTCTTTAGAATTTTTAGTTATACATTTATGAATCAGTTATGCATGCATCAGATATGCATGTTCAGTATTATTGTTCATCTTGTCAGTCACGTCTGTCATGAGATCATGTTCAAGTTATTTATGTTCATCTCATTATTTCCCATCTCATTCAATCTCATTCGAGGACGAATGTTCTCAAGGGGCAGATAGTGAAATACCCATCCTTTTTCTTAACTTGAAAATCATCTCAAGGAGATAAAAACTTGCTTTGAAATAACAATTCATTCTTATACACGTGGTATTTCCATAATTTTCACTTTTTATTATGTGGGAAATTGAATAAGCTTTTCATTGATATATAATTTGCCCAAATCCAACACCTGGGCAAAGAGTTAGAGCCTTTTTAGTGAGACGGTGTTTGGCCAGAGCCTTCAGTGTGTTGCAGAGATAGCTCAAATGTCAATTGTCAAATTCCAGTGTTGCTCCGTTATACTGGCATATCTTTCCAAACTTTCAGTTCGTAGACTAGGTGGAAACGCGATAGCTTCATGTTGCGCCACCGTGCAGTTTCCCAATTGTCAATTTCCAGTGACACGATGTGATAATGCCGCATCGCGCCAAGGTCCCAACTCGAGAAATTTATTGAAAATTTAATGACATTTCCAGTATGACATGGTCATATTAGCACCGAGTAGGAATTAGCACTGAGTAAACCCAAGGATGGGGACTTACCAGTTATACGAGGGTGTGATTCTTAGATGCAATCCTTGTGTTCCAGAACTATGTAGCCAGCATAGGTTGAGACATCGTAGCATGCTATATAAGGGTAGATGAGGTGTCATAACCTGTTATGCGAGGGTTCCCACCATTCTCGCTTGAGTTACTGGTTATATGAGGGTTACTCATATATTGTCCTTACTAGTGGTGCGGTATTGACACCCTTCCAATTAGGGCATAGATTAGACCCCAGCTTAGCTATTATAGCACCTTTGGGGCATGTCGGTTAGATACTATTTCCCACAATTTCATGTTATTGAATCAGGACTGTCAGATACAGTCAATCAGTCTAAGTAATAGAACTCAGATAGTTCTTTAGAATTTAGGACTGTTAAATACAATCAACTCAGATACAGTACAGAACTCATATAGTTCCATCATATTAGGGATAGTCAGCTACAGTCACCCATGTTATCAGTTATACTCAGATATATTCACCCATGTTGTCAAAATTATTTAAATATAGTCGTTAATATTATCAGTCATATCAGTTACTAGTATGTCACGTCATCAGTATACAAACTTAGAAATCACGAAATGACGTTGTCAGTTATAGTTACATATTTATGCGTATATTCTCATGTTCATGTTAGACAGTCAGTTAGCATTATTCATGCATGTGAACTACTACGTAGCCTACCTCACATATATACTCGGTATATATGTACTGACGTATTTATGCTATGGTGCTTTCTTTTTATGTTACAGTATAGGTTCAGAGACACGAGTTCCAGATCAGTAGTAGATTGTAGATTCCGCAGTCAGAGTAGAAGTAAGTCCTCATCCTTCGAGGACATAATGATTTTTTTATATCTCATTGATTAGCTTATTAGTTGGAGTTAGTTGGGGACAAGTCCCATCAACTCCTTATTCAGATTTCTTCAAAAAGTAGAGGCTTTCAGACTAGATGCAGACTAAATACAGACTAGCATGTTTTAGACTTTAGTTTTGTTTTGTGTATTCTATTACCCCACACAAATTTTACGTTATTCTGTTATGTGCATAATTGAACCTTATGGCCTTTTAGTGCCTATTTTTGCATTATTATGTTATCTTATGCAGTATACAGGTACAAATATTAGTCATAGGTTAGCTTGTGGTCTTTCGGGGTAATGAGCACCGTGTAGTATTTTAGTTCAGCAAATCGAGTCGTTACAGGATACCTATAGCAAAGTCCCTTGGAAGGGTTATCTCTCTGTAAAGGTTATCTGGAAATTCATACTTAGAGTATATGGGCCTAGATACTTGTCCTCTCTAGTTTTTATACTCGTTCTATCCATTGAATTTTGCAGAAAAAATTCCTTTTATTAGTAGATATTATAATGAACTTTTATATGATTTCTTTAATTTATATGTATTTTAAATATTTCGAGCCTTCCTACTATTGCTATAAGTCAATTATGACTTGAAAGAACTATCATTTGGTTATCAGACAGTTTCTTTGGGTTTTAGGCTCATTTTTTTATTTTGGAGCTTTTAATGTTAAGGAGTTGCTCTCGAATCAAAACTCCTAGCAAACAACCTCAGATGAGAATTTCCACAGCACTATCAGCTCTAAAATGTTGGTTTTAGGCTATGGAAACCTTTAGTTCAGGTCCCAAGTCTTCCAGACTCATTTTTGGGCTAGTAGAGGGATTCTATGAAAATGAATCTACAGGTATGGTTTCCAAATTTAGTCAAAACGATCTCGAATGAAAGTTTTAATGGTTTTCTTGAGTCTGAAATGTCAAATTGGTATGGTATCATAGTTTGTTTCTATTCAAGGGGTTGCAAAAGAATCTCGAGCCCTTGGTCCATGTCCATTTATACTTATCAAAATCTTGTGCATGGCACCACCTAGTGCAACCGCTTAAGCAGAGCTTTAGTCATTTAAGCGGTGATCACATTAGCGACCCTTAGACATTTTAGTGGCGTTGGCCATTTATATGAGGTTAACTTTAGTGGTGAAGGACTACTTAAGCATAAATTTATTTAGCAGCTAGTAAACTACTTTAGTGATGCCCACATTCCTAACCTGACGACTTTAGCAGGCTTGTGCCGCTTAAGCAGACAAGTGACCATTTTAGCGATAATTTAGGATTATTAAATCCCCTTTCTTTATTTGATTACCGTATCATTTCCTCTACTATTTCCACTATTTTGTGAGCATAAAGAAAAGAAATATATGGGGAATAATATATTGATGCTAAGGTAAGTTAGCATAACACTCCTTGGTCATTTCCCATTAATTTTCCCATCAAATTCTATATTATTTCATGGTAAATTCATAGAAATTAGGTCTTTAAATCCCTATACCTTAGGGGATGATTTGGGCCCTGATATATGCACTATTTCTTCTCAACTTTGAGTACATATTTCTTGTCCTTTGAGATACCACATGATGGATTCAATTTTATATTTTATTTGTGGGCCCTGCATACCCATTCCTAACCCAAAATTTGACCCGACCTTTATATAGTAATATGAGTCCTGTTTTAGTCCTCATGATGTGTAGATTACTATTTTGATAGCATAGGAACATTCAGATCAGGAGAAAAGGTAAGCGATTTATAGATGATTCAAGGATTATAGTTCAACATCAAGGTATGATTCAATCTACTCTTCTTCAAAAGATAGTGTATGGTATATATTACATTCTAGGTAAGGATGATATGATATGATTATAGGTAGAATACAATGACTTAGCCTAATTTAGGAGTTTGGGGAATAGAAGGGTGAACCGATCCTTAAGCTAAAATGCTTGTTATAGTGACAGACGCCTATCCCTAGATTATAAGCATGTTAAACCTAGTTGATGCTAAGAACGTTTTAGTATAAGTTTTACTACTTGACTTGCTAGATTATCATAGTTTTCCAAGATTATAGTATTTTTTTTTTATATACTACTGGGACTGATGTTATGGTTACAATACCAGTTGGACACTGAGTGAGTATTCAATCCTTATAAAGGATATTGCCTTAATCTATAAAAGCTTGACCGATTATGATTATATTTTTTGGATAAGACATGCATAGGTTTTGGTACATTCATGCTCACTTAGTGGTATGATTCTATAATGACCTAAATTTGAATGATTTTCCCTTTTATGTGTTTTGATGATTTTAACCCTCTCTGTGGTTATGCTATATAGTTTATGAGTTGCACACATGGTTAATATTGAGGTCATTTAGAGGATTTAAGAATTAATAGTTGACTTTGGTCAACATATTGAGATTCGAGTACCGGATGGCAAAATGGACTGCAATTGCAAATTCAAACTATCAAATTTGGATCATTAGCAAGATTGGTTTGATTTCGTGACTTTTAAATCTCATTTTGACCCTTGGTTCGAAATAGTGTATATGGGGTCCTAAGGGTCAATTTTTTGGTAATGGCCTTTTGATGATACTGTTGGATATAAAACGTGTTTTACAATTAATTTGCATATTTGAATTATGTTCATAGGGCTCCGAATGAGTTTCAAGGGTCAAAAACAAGTTTTGAGTTTGCTATTGTTAGTATGATCATTAAAGTGAACTTTTTGCTACATTCGTAATATGTTAACCATTTGACCATGCCACTAAATCAAATTTTGTGTCGCGTTAGTGACCAACGATGATGGTTAAGATCGAAATCAAACCTTTTTCATATTTTTAACATTTTTGGAGCTAGAAAACTCTAATTTTGATGATTATTGATTCATTATTCTCGTATAATAACTTTCTATTCAATTATAACTCCATTTCTCCATTTACCAGGAAAACCTATTTTATTTTTTGTGATTTATACATAAGCTGAGAATCAAAACCCCATTTTTATCATTTTATGGGCTTGGGAACTAGGATTTGGACGATTCCAAAGGGGTTTTCGAGATTTTCTCCTTGGGTAAGTTTCTAATATTATAACTGTCATTTTTCGCTTGATTTCATCTTCAAAAAAACTTCAAATCTTTTATTTCAAAATGGGCTTCGAGGTTTTTTCGGTAAAGCTTGAAAATGTCTTTCTTTAATTTGAAGCTCATTTTTAGCTCATTTTTTAGATATAGATTCATATCAGTATGGGGAGCATATTTATAAAATAATATTATGATTTTACTCCTTTCTTTTTTGAAATTATTTTTAGGACCCGTTTTTAGAATCGTCTTGAAAATAGTCAATATTGGTATCATTGGCCTTCTTTTGATGTGTATATCTCATATTTAATAGTCTAGTCATTGTTTGATATGTTTTGAAGGATTTGAGCTGTCGGTTAGGGATTTGTGTAGTATTTGTATTTATAGATCTTTGGTTAAGGCAAGTTGAGATGTATCTTGATCTTTTTCCAAAGTGTTTATGTGTTATTTACTTTATTGTCTATATGTTGTGATTTGCTTAGGTTGGGGGTCCCAATTAGATATATGGAAAGCATCTCCGTTGGTACAAAAGTCTTAATAATAGATTGTAGTTAGTTTATGGCTTTAGCTAGTTAGCATTATTAATTGTAGATATCTTTAGAATAGGTTGTAGTTAATAACCTAGGTTTGGATTATTATTATTGGATGCTTACATTAGGGATTTACAACTTTTACGGTGGCCTTTATCATAATGATTGATGTTTTAGCAAACTTTAGGGGACTATGATGTTATTACTGAAATGATAGAATATTCGAGTCTTATATAATTCCTAGAGTATAAATAAGCTAGTATTGGTTGGTGAGGCTTAATGTATGAACGACCTAGGTTTGAGTAGTTTTGCATTATTATGTTATTGGGGTTTGAATTTATTCTTTGTTTCCATGTGGAACTTATGTGAAATATTATGGACATGGGTATTAATCATAAAAGTAGTGTTATTCCTGTTATGTGTCCGTGTGGGGGCCTATGATGTTGTTATTAGTGGTTTGAGACATTATTTTCTATGTGCGAATGTGTGGGGTCTTATACGATGTTGTTGGCATGGTATTTATATATTTGGTTGTTTACATCTTGGTGGAAATTTCCTAAGTTGGGTTTATGTGGTATCGATGATATAATATTGCATATCTTACTCTACTGTTACGTGGACTATATTGGATCATGAATGATTGTCTTATCAAGCGGATACTTGGCTAACGTTCTTTTGTATTAGTTGAATTTTTAAAATTCTCATTTTGGTTTGGCTGTGTGTCATATACACATACATGTGGCATTGGTACCACTGTGGAAATACAAGTTTTTCTAACAGAAATGTGTCATCTTTTAACACCCTCTGTTAAAGATCATGGCTAGAGAAGGGTTATGGATATTGGATTGGTATAGGCATTAGTTATTAGATTGTATATTAGTTGCGAATCTCATGGGTCCTACCTTGGGATAAATGCTCGATAGGTGCTCACGAGGTTGTGCAACAACCTTGAACATATCACACCATCATCATCATCATCATTTGCATTGCATTGTATCACTTGCATTGCATTATCCTTTTTGGTATGGTTGATACTGTGCTAGCGTTTACTTTTATACTATATTATTGTGTTGGAAAATTTTTTGTGATATTTTGTTTGAGCATCCATTTCACTTTATTGCATTACCTTACATCATCTTATATGGTTTTGGGGATAGAGATATTATGAGGCATGGGGTAAGTCTATGGCTTAATATTAAAGATTGTTGGATTGCACTTTCGGTAGTATGTTATTGAATCCTTATGTACTATGTCATTATTGATCCCATAACTATTGATTGATATTATATGATTAAGCCTAAAATGTATATAATAAGTAGAGAGTCTTCTGTATAAGTGCTTCTTTCTAATTGTGGATCGTGAAGTGTCTAACATTGGCTCACAAAGGTTATAGTGCCTACCTTATTCTGGTTATCATTACCGACCATTTTTTTGGGTTATACTGGTAGGATTAAGTATTAAGGTTTGGTGTGTTGTAAATTAATTTGATTCCTAGGGTAGCCGGAGTGGTGGTTCTCGCCATTGCTTGGGATTAAGGTTGTATAGTAGTGACTTGAAAATGGTTATGTGTAGTTACTTGAAATGTGAATTAGTTACTTGAAAACGGTTAAGTGTATATAGTCATTTGAAATTGTAAACTTATGACTTAACAATGATTAATTGTAGTTACTTGAAATTTGTACTTGTGACTTTAAAATGGTTAAGTGTAGTCATTTGAAATTGTGAACATGTGACTTGAAAATGATTAAGTGTAGTTACTTGAAATGTATACTTGTGACTTTAAAATGGTTAAGTGTAGTGACTTGAAATGTGTACTTGTGACTAGAAAATGGTTAAGTGTAGTTACTTGAAATGTGAACTAAGTTACTTGAAATTATGAACTTATGAGTTGAAAATAATCAAATGTAGTGTCTTGCAATGTATACTAGTGATTTTAAAATGATTAAGTGTAATGACTTGAAATGTGTATTAGTGACTTACAAATAGTTAATTGTAGTTACTTTCAAATGGTTAAGTATAGTGAGTTGAAATGTGTACTAGTGACTTGAAAATTTTTAAGTGTAGTTACTTGAAAGTGGTTAAGTATAGTGGCTTGAAATGAATGATTAAGTGTAGTGACATGAAAATGATTAAGTATAGTTATTTGAAATATGAAGTAGTTACTTGAAAATGAATAATTATTTGAAATGTGAAGTAGTTACTTGAGAAGGGTCAAGTATAGTGACTTGAAATGTGCATTAATTATTTGAAAATGGTCAAGTGTAGTGACTTGAAATGTGTACTAGTGACTTGAAAATAGTTAAGTATAGTGACTTAAAATGTGAATTAGTTACTTGAAAATGGTCAAGTGCAGTGACTTGATATGGTTAAATGTAGTTACTTGAAAATGGTTAAGTATAGCGACTTAAAATGTCAATTAGCTATTTGAAAATGGTTTGAGTGTAGAGACTTGAAATGTGTACTAGTGACTTAAAATGTGAATAGGTTATTTGAAAATTATTAAGTGTAGTGACTTGAAAATGATTAAATGTAGTAACTTAAAACTGCGAACTTGTGACTTGAAAATGGTAAAGTATAGTCACTTGAAATGTGTACTAATAACTTGAAAATAATAAAGTATAGTTACAAAATAAATATGTTTGGTTATATGAAAATATCTCTTCTTTGAGAATTTTCCATTGAGTAAATCTTCTTGTCTAATCCATTGCAGTGTACCTGACAATGTATAATCTATTGCAGTGTATCTTGTATAATCTATTTGACCGGGTTCAGACTTTTAACAAATAAGAAAAGAGTTTTCTTCACGCTAAGTGTTAAATATATGGCACCACTTGAACCTTTCCTCTTGTTCTCTTATTCTTCTAATTTATCCTCTGTTATCTTAATAGGACAAGTCATAACAATAGTCACAATAATTTGGAAAATGAACTTTGAGTTTAGGATGCTTAATATGTTAATATATACTCCATCAGTTTAAAAACGAATGACTTACTTTGACTTAGCACAAAGTTTAAGAAAATAAAGAAGACTTTTGAATCTTGTGACCTTAAATTAAAGTTGTGTTAAATATACCAAAATGTCCTTTAATCTTGTAGTCCTAAACATGCCATGTGGAAAGTTGAAATTAAAGTATTTCCAAAAAGGAAAAGGGGTCGTTCTTTTTTAAATGGACTAAAAAGGAAAGTAGGTCATTCTTTTTGAAATGGAGGGAGGACATGTTTATATTTGTTGATTGTTATGATTTTATTTAATACTCTAATGTCATATAATTTATGCTAATTATGTATTTTTAGCACTTTTTATGGCCTGAATTAACATATTCTTATGCAGAATGAGTTTGAAAGAAAGAAAAAAGAAATATTAACCGCTCAAAGTGTATCAATTCTGGAAGGAGGATGAGAAAGGAAATGGACTTATTGATGAAGCATGTATACAAGAATTCTTCTTCAAATGATGAATACCCATCTCAAGAAGACAATCAAGCTTATGAGAATGAAAGTGATTCTGGCCCTAATGGTTGATAGTTTTATTGAGGATTCAAGTTTAAAATATTTTGTTTTGGACCATTTAAGAATTATACATTATTGATGTGGATGTTATGAGTTATGTTTTTTTGTTAGCTGTAATGGTTTACATTAGACTTGTATTGAATGATGTTTTTTTGAGAATTATTGGAGGTTTTGAATAGATTTTTTACTAATTGTGAAATGTTTCTAATAATTTACGTGTGAATTATTACTTGAAAATTTTTGTGAAAATCCGCAGGTAAGATCCTTTGTTAATGAAATTTTATCAAATAATTTATTTAAAATTTTGCTAATTAATCACAAATAAATCCTCAAATAACGTACCTGCAGATTTATTTTTGTAGCTAAATTACCTAGGGATTTACTTGGCAATCTTCGTGGAGAATAATTTGTGATTTTTTTTTGTGAAAATCCGCTGGTAAAATCCTTTTTTATGAAATTTTATCAAATAATTCATGAAAATTTTTGATAGTTAATCGCAAATAAATCCGCAAATAACGTACCTGTGGATTTATTTCCTAGCTAAATTACCTAAGGATTTAATTGGAAATCTTCATGGGGAATAGTTTGTGATTTTTTTTCATGGAAATCCACAGGTAAAATATTTTTTATGAAATTTTACCAAATAATTCATGCAAAATTTTGATATTTAATCGCAAATAAATCCACAAAAAATATACCTGTGGATTTATTTTTGCAGCTAAATTACCTAGGGATTTTATAAATCCACAGGTAATAATTACCTACGAAGGTATTTCCTTTGGATTCTAATTGGTAAGAAAATCTGTAGGTAATCAAATTACTTAGGGATTTTACCACACTATCCCTATGAAAATCCCAAGGTAATAAATACTTTTCTTGTAGTATTTGGGGTATTTCCCCTTCACCATTTATACTTACAAAACCCCAAAATGAGAGTAATAACTCAAAATTGGTCATGGAGGGTGACTTGGGAGTTTAATCATCATCTTGTATCATGATTATCTTCAAGATTGAGGTAAGAATTTCTTGAATTCATGCTTGAATTTTTTCATTTGGACCCAAAACCCCAATTTAGCTTAGGGCTTCATTTTAACCCAAAGTATGCTAAGTTTTCACCCATTATTTAAGAGTTATGATTCCTTATTCATGTGTGAACATTGGGTTGGTCTCGAAAACTCATTTTCTGTATATAGGACCCATTTAGGGTTTTGATGTTATTTTTGGACCCGAATCACAATAGTGTAATATGAGTATCATTAGACTTGTATTAATGAGTAGATTATGGTTTTGTTAGTGTGATGGCATTTTAAGGATTGTAAAGTGAAGATGAGCATATGGTGCATGAAGTGAGGTTTTTCGATTTGTCCTTGAGTAGGCTTCTATCAACTTTTCTTCATAGATGATGTATGATATCTGTTTCATGTGAATATGGATGTTAGGCTTGATTATAAGTAGGATATGTTGGCCTTGATTGTTGATGGTTTGTGGAATAGATGAGGGTTTTGGACCAGTAAGATGTTATGTTTATAACCCTTATTTATCTTATTGCCTTCCCTCTTTAGTTTAGATTAGTTATACATAGATATTATATAATTATACGTTTGGAATATGGTTATAGTATTTGAAGCATGATTTGTATATTTATAAAAATTGTGCTAGTGTGGCAGTCTCGAAACCATATGTTGGGTAGAGTTGACTTGATTTCCCTTGTTTCTGGTTGAAGTTGCTATCTTAGGCTTGAATATGACTTAATTGACAAGTAGAAAATAAACTAGATACCTTGGCCTATTTTAGGACATAGTATGAGTAATTATGAAAATGGTGGATTAGAAGTGGGATCATTCGACCCACTTAGGCCTAAGCTTTTGTTAAGACTTGTGGGCTTAGTACAGATGTTAGACATAGATGGGGCTAGTATACCTTAGAATAAGGTTACTTCATAACTTGGTAACTAGTATTGATGTTCCTGGATTATGGCTTTTGAGTTATGGTTATGATACTTCTTGTGGAAGTGATATTGGACATTTAGAGATGATATTCCTCCTAGATACGTTATGTGTCCAATAGAGATACTATTTTCTCTTAGACTTGATGATTGGCCTATAGAGTTGTTATTTTCTTTAGACATGATTGTTGGGCTAACAGAGATGATGTTTCTCTTGGATATGTAAATTACCCTGGAGAAGTGATATTCCTTATAGTCATGATGTATGACCTATTAATATATGATAACCTATAGATGATTACATTTCTATATACATTATGTTCCCTAGATGTGAGATGATTATAGGTATGCTACAACTTATAAATATAATCATTGATATGAGTCCTAGTATGTGTATGGGACTAAGGACCTGATTATGATGTTGGGATTATTTTGGATAAATTAATGGGCCAAGAGTCATATTATGATACTGATTCAATAGCCAAGAAGTTTTTATCATTATAAATGATGTGATTATAGTTTATGAATATGAATATGTATATGTTTGTATGAACGTCTCTCTGGTATGGGGAGAAAGAAGATATGGTATGATGCTTCGTATTTCACTAATTGAATACTGGTGATGGCATGCATAAATTTGGTACATTCATGATTATTATATCGGTAATTGATATTATTCTAGTTGAAATACTATCTTATCACTGTACTTCATAATTAAGGGTTAATCTAAGTGGTAGCTAGATATTTTATAGGTTGCTATAAAACATGATGTCTAGAAATCTATTGTACTAGTTAATGATCCTTTCTTAGTTGATAAATGGTAACTAGCAATGATTGATACGTGGCTAATAATGATGTTGAATAGTTGATAAATGAGGATTATTTTGTAAGCGATGGTTAGTTAATGAAGGATATTAGTTAATAAAGAATGGTTAGATAATAAATGGTAAATTTTAGTCTATTAATGATTAACGAATATAGTATGATTAATTGATAATATTGAATGTTGGATAAATGGAGGTCTTTGTTTAGTAATGAACGTTGAAAATATTTTATATGTTGGCTATTTACTAAATAGTGGTCAGTTGCTATCCCATGAGTAAGGATAATATTTAGGCTAAAAACTAGAGGTTATGCGATGACTTATGAACTAGTGATTCTATTAAAATAAATGTTGGTTAACTAATAATGAGTAGTTGGGAACTATTGACTAGGTAGATATTCTATGGTGATATTTCTATGTTTATGCGTATTTTAGTGTATCTTATACGATTATGGTAATTTTGATTATATTGATACCCGGTAAGTCCAGAGGATACTATTGGGATGCTATTGATACCCGACAAGGCCGAAGGAAATAATTATGATGATATTGATACCTGGAACGGCCGAAGGATACTATTGTGATGATATTGATACCCGACAAGGTTGGAGGATACTACTGTGATGATATTGATAACCGGCAAGGCCGGAGGATACTGTAATGATGATGCTGATACCCGGCAAGGCTGGTGGATATATTAATGATGTGTTGAGATACAAAAAGGCCTGAGTTTGACTACGATTATGACGGTCCTAATGAAGATAGTTATGATGTGTTATGATATTTATTGAATACTTTGAATTCATTTCTATATGTGTATCGCTTAACACAAGTATGCACCTACGTCTATCTACCAGTAGAGGACGGTTGCATAGATATGGGTGAACAATATGCCTTGTGTTATTTTGTAATACCCCGTATTAGTCTTAGCTCAGTTTAGATCATAGTGCATGCATAAAAGGCTTAGAACATGAAAATTTTTCTAAGTGTTGGGGACTTATTTTCATTTTTCGCCTCTTAACTTTGATGATTTTTAAAAATACCTTCCCGACCCCAAAACGTAAGATTTTTTGTTAATTTATGTCTAAGGGTGTAAGGAGCATGTCTCAAGGAAGTTTTGAATATTTCGGATGAGGATTGAGGCACGCTTGGATTTCGTTTCAAGCACCTCACCGCGATTGCATCGCGTTGCAGTGGGTATAGCGATAAGGGATTCATCGCATTGCGGTGATGCTTAATTCGGCATTCCAATTACAAATTTAAAGTCCAGAGAGGCATTCTTATCTTTTCCCATTATCCCAATCCATAAAAACATGGGATTAACCTTCCGCTAAGGCAATATGTGCCCAAATTCCTCAATTTCTCTCTAAATTAAACCCTAACACTTACCAAGTTCATCAAGTTCAAGTATTTTCCATTAAAGAAAACCAAGAAATTGTGCTTCCCAATCCTAGAACGTTTAAGAAAAGTAAATCCTCTTTTAAGATTAAAGGTTTAAGGTATGTTTGATGTTCATCCATGGGCTCTTTTCACCCATCGAGTCCAAGAATCCATTTTAAGTTTAAATTATGGGTTTTTAATGTTATTATGAATTATATCCATGAAGCTCATATGAACTTTGATTTCGAACATGTCTTCCATGCATTGTTATTGCAAATTCATCCTTGACACGTTTGGATGATGATTATTCACATGTTAACTCTTTAATCCATGATTTTAATATTGCAATTATGCTATTATCACATATTTTAACTATTCCCATGCTTTAACTCATGAACCTCATGTGTTTGATAAAATGCCTAAGAGATGAATTTTGAACAATGATCCCTATTATGATTTTAAATCTCTATATGTCTTTATTAATACTTCTATTCAGTGCTGGGAGTTATGAATACTCAAAACATAGCTTTTTACTTAGTCTCAGTATCTTTCTGAATGGTTTTAGATATGTATGAGCATTATTCATTCTATAAGTTATCATAATCAGTTAAACTTAGATCAGTTCAGTAATCCGAGTCAGTTTAGTTGGGAGTAGGATTTAGCATCGAGCCAACCCAGTGATGGGGGCTCACTTGCTAGTAAAGGGTGTGACTCTTAATAGCAATCATGCATTCCAGAACTATGTAGTCAGTGTAGGTTGAGATATTAACCTGTTAGTTGAGGGTTGACACATATCACACCAGGACACCTGCCAGTAGATAGTGATTCATTAGTCTTTTGAGACTTCACTTTAGTAGATCCACACAACCATTGTTAGTACTTGTGGCGTAGTACTGATACCTTTCAAATTATGGTCACAGGTTGGACCCCAATTAGCTCAGATCGGGGCATGTCGGTTAGATGAAACTTTCCATAGTCTCAGTCTAGTATTCATTATAAAATTCTGTTTCAGGCTTGTTTGACCATAGCATATAGTTATCAATTATTCAGTTATCAGTATTTCAGTATTTTAGTTTACATATTATTTTTGAATAATATTATATTCTTCGTCATGCATTCACAGAATTCATAACTTTATCTCTCATACTCGTACATTTAAAGTACTGATCTCATACTCTTTATTGTGCTATGATGTTTAATATCATAGGTTCGGACACTTAGGCTCCTGGCCGTGCATAAACAGTTCAACCTATCAACTGTTGTTGTCGTGGTGAGTCCTCATCTATCGAGTACATGGTGGTTTATTTCAATTTAGTTTAGTATTTCAACATTTTCTTTCAGTTGTAATTAGAAGTTAGTTGGGGCCTATCCCATCAACTCTTTTTCAGTAAGTTTTAGAGGCTTTCAGATATTTAAGGCAGTCAGTCGATTGTTAATCTTTTCAGTCAGAATTTTAGTATATTCATTTATATTTTAGAATTGAGAATTTTGTTATATTAATTTTAGTACTTAAGAATTTTGGCATTAATCAGTTATTTCATAACATGTGTATTTTATTGCCACATTTTTTAGTGCTCACATAGAGTACCAGTTCATTGGTTAGCTTATGGTCTTTCGGGACCATAAGCACCGCTGTCGCGACTTGGGGCATCCTCGAGTTGTGAAAAAACTTGGTATTAAAACCGTTTTAATGTGTCCTAAGTAGTATAAAATCCTCTTTAACTAAAGTCTTGTGCACAGGTGTGAAGCACTCCACACTTATGGACACGAGGCAACAAGATGTTTTAGGAGAAGTTTTCCTTCTTTCAGTATTTAAGTCTTATGAATGAGCATGATCTCAATTGAAGCTCTATTTCTAATTCAATCTTTCTTCAATTTAAAGAACATGCCTCCCGGAAAGAATAATAGAAGAAGAAACAAGAATCAGCTCACACCTTCGCATGTTTAGGAAGATTCCCTGAATGAGCATGTTTCTCATGTCGAGTTAAGAGATGCATTCACTACTTTAGCTAACTCATTAGTAGCTTAAAATAATTATCAGGCTATTATCCTAGCCAATCAGTGGATAATACAACTGCAAAAAGGATTCAGGACTTCACCCGAATAAACCCTCCCTTGTTTACAGGATCCAAGTATGATGAGGATCCACAAGAGTTTATTGACATGGTTCAGAAAGTGACTGACATTATGGGTGTTACGTCTTGTGAGATTGTAGAGTTGGCTACTTACTAGTTGGAGGATACAACTTACAACGGGTATAAGAAATTGAAAGGGGATAAAGGCGCAGATACAGGGTATGTGGAGTGGGAGGAGTTTGCCTCAACATTTTTAGATAGGTTATTCCCTTAAGAGTTGAGGGAAGCTAAGGTGTCGGAGTTCAAAAATTTAAAACAAGGTAACTTGAGTGTGGGGGAATATTTGCTTAATTTTACCTAGTTAGCCAGGTATGCTTCTTCGATGGTGGCTGATAACCGGTATGGGATGAGTAAGTTTGTCTCTATTGTAGCTGATAGTGTGGTCAAAGAGTGTAAGAACGCAATGTTTATTAAGGAGATGGACTTGTCTAGGATTATAGCCCATGCTCAGATGATTGAGGAGGAGAAATTTAAGGAAAGGGAAAGGGAGATAAAGAGTACTATAATAGGTAGCTTTAAGTTTACATAGCTGAGGTCAGAGGGTGGTAACCGTCCTCAATCCCATAAGAAATCTTCATCCCCAACTCCTTTCTTAGCTAGTGCTCTAGTTCCAACGTTTAGAAATGATAATAGGGATAGAGAGCCAAGCTCTAAGTCTCAAGGTAGTGTAAATAGCGGTCGTAGTAATGCTCTTTCCCAGAAATATAGTAGAAATCATCAGGGTATGTGTAAATCCGGGAGTGATGTGTTCTTTGGGTATGGAAAGCCAGACCATAAAGTTAGGGATTGCCTAAAGAGTGGTCAAAAGGGCCAATCTATTCATTCCTTCTGTTCCATTCAATCACCCAACTCAGCAGGGTGCCGCTTCCAGCGCAACTAGTGGTCAACACCCGAATAGACTATATGTACTCCAGTCCTGATAGGATAAAGAAAGTTCTTCTTATGTAGTTGCAGGTACGTTATAGGTCTTCCATTTACATGTTTATTCTTTGTTAGATCCCAAAGCTTCACTTTATTTTTTAACCCATTACATAACTGTTGATTTCACTGTCAGTCCTGAAACACTAGTAGATCCTTCCTTAGTGTTTACCTCGATGGTTAAATCTATTCTAGCTGGGTAGGTATATAGAAACTGCCCGGTTGCAGTATTTCAAAAAGTTACTTTAGTAGACCTTGTGGAGTTAGAGATGGCTGATTTTGATATCATTATCAGCATGGATAGGCTCCACTCATGCTATGCTTCTGTTGATTGTAGAAACAAAGTTATTCATTTTTAGTTTCTGAATGAACCAATCCTTGAGTGGAGGGGTAGTACTTCAGCGCTTAGGGGTCAACTTTTTTTGTACCTTAGAGAGATAAAAATGATATCGAAGGGATGTGTTTACCATATTGTTTGAGTCAAAGAATCTAATTCCGAGACTCCTAGTCTTGAGTCCATTTCAATAGGAAGCTAATTTGTAAATGTGTTCCCTGAATATCTTCCATGAGTTTCTCCCAAAAGGGAAATGGACTTCAGAATAGACCTTCTTAAAGATACCTAACCTATCTCTATTATTACACTCTACTAAATTGATCCAACTGAGCTTATGGAGTTGAAAGACCTCTGAGATAAGGGATTCATAAGGCCCAGTGTTTCCCCATGGGAAACTGCAGTCCTTTTCAAGCAAAAGAAAGATGGTTCTCGTAGAATGGGTATTGGCTACAACCAGTTGAACAAAGTCACAGTCAACAATAAGTACCCACTTCCTAATATTGATGACTTGTTCAATTAAGTTAGGGTGCTAGTTATTTCTCTAAGATAGACCTCAGATCTAGCTATCATCAGCACAGAGTCAGAGGATGTGACATTTTGAAAATACCTTTCAAAATATGGTATGGTCATTTCAAATTTCTAGTTATGTATTTTGGACTAACGAATGTCCTAGCGGCTTTCACAGACTTGATGAATAGAGTGTTCAAGCAGTACTTAGTTATGTGTGTCATAGTCTTCATTGATCATATTCTTTTCTATACTTATAAATAAATTGATCATGTAGACCACCTCCGAATTATTTGTCAAATTCTTAGAGCGCATTATTTATTTGCCAAATTCAGTAAGTGCGAATTTTGTCTAAGATCAGTAGCTTTTCTTGGCCATATTATTTTTGGTGATGGCATTAGAGTTGACCCTCAAAAGACCAAAGCAGTGAGAAACTGGACCAGACCTATCTCTCCATTAGATATCAGGAGTTGTTTGGTTGTGGATGGCTATTATTGATGGTTTGTTAAAGGGTTTTCATCTATTGCTTCCCCCAGGTTCAGATTAACTTATAAGAAAGTCAAGTTTCACTGGTCAGATTTTTGTGAGAAGAGTTTTTAGGAGTTGAAGACTCGATTCACCTCAACCCTAGTTTTGACCTTGCAAGATAGTTCAGATGAGTTATTTTTACTATGTTGATTACAAAGTTGGTTTGGGTTGTGTTTGGATGTAGAGAGGCAAGGTCATAGCCTATGCCTCTAGATAGATTAAACCGCATGAAAAGAATTACCCTACCATGATCTTGAGTTGGAAACTATTGTGTTTTCCTTTAAAAATTAGAAGCATTATTTGAATGGGATTCATGTTGATGTGTTCATATATCACAAAAGTTTGCAGTATATGTTTTCGCAAAAAAATTTAAATCTCTTTCAGAGAATATGGTTAGAATTGTTTAAATATTATGATATGAGTGTTTTGTATTAGCTGAGAAGGCCAATATAGTGGGAGATGCCCTTAGTAAATTGTCTATGGGTAGTTTTGCTCATGTAGAGGATGATAAGAAGAAGTTAGTCAGGGAGGTTCATCAGTTTGCTAGATTAAGTGTGCAGTATATGGATTCAGTTGGGGGTAGCCTATGAGTTCAGAATAGTTTGAAATCTTCTTTGGTTGGCGAAGTGAAGGAAATGCAAGATAGGGATACCAATCTGGTTAAGTTAATGGAATCAATTAGAGATCAGAAGGTAGAGGTTTTCTCCTAAGAGGGAGATAGTGTGTGGTGATGTCAGGGTAGGTTGTATATGCCAGGTGTAAATGGTTTGAGACAGCGAATCCTTGCAGAAGCGCATGGTGTGTGTTATTCTATTTATCCAGCAACCACTAAGATATACCATAATTTGCGCAAAATCTATTGGTGGAATGGTATGAAGAGGGATATTGTAGAGTTTGTAGCTAAGTGTTCTAATTGTCTACAAGTTAAGGTTGAGTACCAAAGGACTAGTAGCTTAATGTAGGAGTTCAGCATTCCAAATTATAAGGGGGAAGAGGTGAACGTGGATTTTATGATAGATTTGCCTTATCAGCATCATCAACATGATTTGGTATGGTTTATTATTGACAGGATGACCAAAAAACCCATTTATTGCCAGTTTATACTTCTAATATAGATGAGGACTATGCCAAGCACTATATTAGAGAGTTTTTAAGATTGCATGGAGTCTCATTGTCTATCATTTCAGATATAGGTACTTCGTTTACCTCTTACTTTTCGAAAGCATTTTAGAAGGGTCTTGGTACTAAAGTTTTCCTCAGTACATCCTTTCATGCTTAGATAGATGGTCAATTAGAGAGGATCATTCAAACCCTAGAGGACATGTTTAGAGATTATGTTATCGACTTTACAGGTAGTTTGGATGATCACTTTTCTTTGACTAAGTTTGCCTATAATAACAATTATTATTCCAGTATTCAGATGGCTCTATTTGAGGCTCATTATGAGAGGAGATGTAGATCACCTATTGGATGGTTTGAGGTAGGTGAAATTGCATTAATAAAGCCCGATTTAGTATTTTATATGATGGATAAACTTTAGATAATCAGTGAGAGGTTGATGATAGCCTAAAGCTGATAGAAATCCTATGCAGATATGAGAAAGAGAGATCTTGCGTTTGAGGTCTGCAATTTAGTCTATTTGAAAATCTATCCCATGAAGGGAGTAAAGAGGTTTTGTAAGAAGGGGAAGCTCTGTCCCTGATATATTTGTTACGCCTCGAGTCTGTACCTCGGACGCTACACAATGCTTATAATCCTAAAGGACCACAAGCTAATCCATGATTTGTACCTGCAGCAATAATTGTGTAATAACTACTGTAATGATTGTGGAAATAGGAAGAAACATATGTCATAAGGTTCAAATCTTTATATAAATCTGAATGCAATATCAAGATACAAAATCTAAATGTAAGTACTAAAAAACTGAACAACTATTTGGAAATACTCTAGTCTGAAAAACCTCTAACTGTCTGAACTGTAGAGTTGATGGGAAAAGCCCCCAACTAACTCCATCTACTTTTATAAAACAAAAGTATTGTAAATAATAAGAATGTCCTCGAACTATGAGGACTCACCACTACTCTGAAAACTGAGAATCTAAACTGCTAAGGGTGCTCTAGAGCTTGTGCGTCTGAACCTATGATATAAGACATCATAGCAACAAAAAAAGCAAGCATTAGTAATTTGAATGTACTGGTATACTCAGTGAGGTAGGATGAAATGCATGGGTTTATATGCCTGCATAGTAATAACTAAATAACATGAGTATCACTGAGTAAGAATGCATGCAAGAATACATAGACTATAACTGAGATCGTGCTAATACTTTGTTCTAAATATCAATATTTATAACTGATATTTGAATTTACAAATACTGTATTACTAATTATTTGAATGACTATATCTGACAGTTTTGAATACTGTGGAACCATATTGAGTTTCATACTGAGTTGAGTGACTATGTCTGATAGTCCTAAATTTGTAGAATTGAACATAGTTCTATTCTGAGACTAAGACTATGTGAGGTAATCATCTAACTGATAGGCCCCTCTCTAAATTGATTGGGGTCCAACCTGTAACCCCAGTTGGATGAGTGTCAATACCACGCCACGGGTAAGGATAAGCTGTGAGTTAACCCTCTCTGACAAGAAGCTCTTCCGTCAACCCTTGCTGGCAGGATTACTCCAATGAGATATATCAACCCTCAATATATCTTGCAGGAATATATCTCAATCTATGCTAGCTACTTATTTCTATAACACAGGGATTTCTACTAAGGGTAAAACCCTCTACCGGTAGGAATGCCTCCATCCCTGAGTTAAATCGGTGCTAAATCCTACTCCCAACTAAATAGACACTGAATTGATTTCTAGTTTGTACTATGCTGGATTGATTTGTTATTGATATTGCTATTTAACTGAACTAGGTACACTGAGTTATGTGGATTGACGGAAACTACTAAATTCAGTTAACTGATTAAGTTTACTGAGGTCTGGACTTAGTACTGAACTGGACTGGAAGAATACTGAGTATATTGAGTTTTTCCTGAGTTTTGTAACTGACTAAGAGTACTAATGATAGTGATGTAACTTTTGTCAAGTACAGTACCCCAGGACTAGACAACATAAAATAAGAGACATGGTATAAACTTGAAACATGTAAACTACGTATTTGATCATTCTTCTATAATACCTCAAACTTCCTTTAAGTCAAACCTAGTCTCCATAAGAGTTAGTGATGACTTCCTAAATTATTAATTTTTAAATCAATAAGTGCAAATTTTGGCTATGGTCATTAGCATTCCTTGTTCATATCATTTCCGATGATGGTATTAGAGTTGATCCTCAAAAGACTGAAGCAGTAAGAAACTGGCCTCGCCTTGTATGTCCACCAGATATTAGGATTTTTTTGGGTTTGTCTAGCTATTACATAAGGTTTCTAAGGGATTTTCTTCTATTGCTTCCCCTATGTCTAGATTGACTCAGAAAAAAGTCATGTTTCAGTGGTCAGATCCTTGTGAGAAGATTTTCCAGGAGTTGAAGACTCGACTCACCTCAGCTCTAGTTTTGGCTCTTCCAGATGGTTCAGATAGGTTCATGGTGTACTATGATGCATCCAGAGTACGTTTGGATTGTGTCCTCATACATCATGGAAAGGTCATAGCCTACGCCTCCAGACAGCTTAAACCTTACAAGAAGAATAATCTGACTAATGATCTTGAGTTAGCAGTCGTAGTTTTTGCCTTAAAGATTTGAAGGCATTATTTGTACTGTGTTTATGTAGACATATTCACAGATTATAAGAGCCTTCAGTATGTCTTTTCTTAGAAATATCTTAAGCTTCATCAGAGAAGGTGGTTATAGCTTTTGAAAGATTATGACATGAGTGTCCTTTATCATCCAGGTAAGGCCAATGTAGTGGTCGATGCTTTTAGTAGACTATCTCTGGGTAGTGTTGTTCATGTTGAGGACAGTATGAATAAGTTAGCTCAGAAAGTCCATCAACTTGACCAACTAGGTGTCTGCTTAGTTGATTCAGCAGAAGGTAGTATATGGGTTCAGAACAGTTTCGAATTATATCTAGTATCCAAGGTGAAAGAAAAGCAAGATACAGATCTCAATCTTGTTAAGTTGAAAGAGTTGGTCAGCTATTAGAAAGTAGAGGTTTTTTCCCAAGGGGGTGATGGTGTTTTATGTTGTCAGGGCCATCTGTGTGTTCCAGGTGTCAATGACTTGAGGCAATGAATTCTTGCAGAAGCGCATAGTGTATGCTACTCTATTTATCCAGGGGCCACTAAGATGTACCGCTACTTGTGGGAGATCTATTAGTGGAGTGGGATGAAGAGAGATATTGTAGAGTTTGTAGCTAAGTGCTCTGTATGTCAACAAGTCAAGATAGAGCATCAGAAGACTAGTGGGTCCATGCAGGAGTTCATTATTCCTACTTGGAAGTAGGAAGAAGTGAACATGGACTTTTTGATGGGTTTGCCTCGTACTCCTTGTCAATATGATTTAGTATGGGTCATTTTAGATAGGATGACCAAATCACCTTATTTCCTTCCAGTCCATACCTCCTATTCAGCCGAGGATTATGCCAAACTCTATATCAGGGAGTTGGTAAGATTACACAGTGATCCATTATTGGTTGTCTCAGATAGAGGGACCCAGTTTACGTCTCAATTTTGGAAAGCATTCCAAAAGGGTCTTGGTATCCGAGTTTATTTCAGTACAGCCTTTCATCCTTAGATGGATGGTCAAGAAGAAAGGACCATTCAGACTTTACAAGATATGCTACGAGCGTGTGAAATTGATTTCAAGGGCGGTTGGGATGATCACTTACCTTTGATTGAGTTTGTATACAACAACAACTATCATTCCAACATTTGAGTAGCTCCATTTGTAGCTCTCTATGGTAGGAGAGACAGATCTTCAATCGGTTGGTTTAAAGTTAGTGAGGCCTCCGTTATAGGGCCTGACTTAGTATTTGATGCTTTAAAAAAGGTATAGTTGATTAGAGAAAGACTCCGGGCTGCTCATAGCCGATAGAAGTCTTATGCAGATATGCGCAGAAAGGATCTAGAGTTCAAGATTGGTGATTATGTATACTTAAAAATATCTCCCATAAAGGAAGTGAAGTTGTTCGGCAAGAAGGGAAAGCTCAGTCCCTAATATGTCAATCTCTTCAAAATTCTCAGTCATTTCAGCAAGGTATCTTATGAGCTCGAATTGCCTTCAGATCTAACCTCAGTTCATCAAGTGTTCCATATCTCCTTGATAAAGAACTGCATAGGTGACCCAACAGTTGTAGTCCCGGTAGAGGGATTAGACATTTAGAACAACCTTTATTTCGAAGAGATCCCAGTCAAAATTCTTGACTACCAGACTCAAAGACTGAGGAACAAATAAGTCCCTCTATTCAAAGTTCTTTGGCAGAATTAGTCCGTTGAGAGAACTACTTAGGAAGTAGAAGCAGATATATAAACCAAGTATCCTCACCTCTTCTCCGTAAACTTAGACTCATCCCAAGGTAATAGATTTCCTTAAGCTTATTTAGTTTTATGTTCAAATTTAAGTTATAAACTTGGTATCAAATACCTTTGCATATCTAGGCATATGTTTATGTCTCATGTCAGTTACGTATTCATGCATTAAATATGCATTCTCATCACGAGAAACTCAGCTTCTAAGTAATTTCAGTCGTAAATTCATGAAAACTATTCATCACATATCCATGCATCAGACATGCATATTCAATATGAGATTTCAGTATATTAAAAGTTCCAATCATATAAACATTCTCAAATGTTCATGTCCCTTAAGTAAGATTGGTCTAACAACTTTTCTAGTCTAGTTAGTCCTATTCGAGGACGAATGTTCCCAAGGGGGAGATATTGAATACCCCAAACTTTTTTAAAGTCAAATCTACTCTCTAGAAGAGTTAGTAATGACTTCCTAAATAATTAATTTTTAAATCAGATATAAATTCCCCAATTTTGACTTTTTATCGTGTGGGAAATTGAATTAGCTTTCCAACAATACCAATTTTGTCCAAATTCGGTATCGGGGTGACAAGTTATGGTGTTTTACTGAGAGTTGTTAGAACCGCCTAGGTGCGATGGGCAGGTTGACGGACTGTCTAGCTAGCAATGGACCATCGCCTAAACTTTATAGCTAAGGCAGTATGTGAATCTTCTGGCTAAGGTACAACGAACAGATTGACGGACCATCAATCTTACGACAGACCGTCGCCCATGCCGTTGCTACTAAGGCAGTGAGTCCCTTTCCTAGTCTAAGTACGATGGTCAGACCGACGGACTGTCGAGCCAGGATGGACCATTCCAGATCCCATTCAGTAATTTTAAGCCATTTTAAAAGGATATTTGGGTATTTTTCCACCTATTTTAACCCCTAATTATACTAGAGCAGAGCTCATAACATTATTATTCATCCAAAACACCAAATTAGGGTTTCTCTCAAAGATCAATCCCCAATAACAAGAAAACCTAGGTGTTTAACCCCAAGTTAAGAATTCAAGTTTTCCTCCACCAACCTACCAGAAATCATCCACCCAGGTATGTCAAGTGTTAATTCATGGATTTCTTTTGTCCATAAAACCCAAATATCCAATTTTAAATTATAAATTATGATGTTTATGTTGTGGATTGATTATGATCATATTGATGTTGTGTATGATACTCAAGTTGGAATCGTTAAATGTGTTTTCATGAATTTATGCTAGCATGTGGATTGAAATCTACTAAATTGTGCTGATTTATGCAACCATGATGAATTAATTTAAGTCCATGCCTAAGATTATAGTTATGCATGCAAGGTGTTTGATAAAATTCCTAAGAGAATGGCAAATATACCTCATGACTCAATTATGACCAAAATGATGAACCCATGTTTCACCCTTAAGTTCAAATGACCCCTATGTTATTGTTATAGTTTGTGATGGATTGATGTAATGATCATGAGATTAGGCTTATGAAATTATGACATGTGTATATGCACTTCCATTCATGTGTAAGCTTATGGCATACAGATACTTCATGAATATCCCCAATGATTGTAATATGAATTGTTGACTATGGTCATGTGTCAAGGGGTGTCAAGTCTTGTCAGTTTCATGCTATTGAGTCCTGGGGGTAGTTGTACCCGACAATTTAGTTGTGTGCCTAGAACCAGTGTTAGTTTTTTAATATACTCTTAGTCAAACCATGATCAGTAGAATTCAGTTAGTCTTATGACTCAGGAAAAAAAAACTCAGTAATCTTAGTCAGTTATCAGATCTCAGTAATATTCTGTCAGTAAACGGAACATAGTGAACTCAGTCCAGTCAGTTCAGTATAATTAGTTCAGTGTCTAATTAGATGGGAGTAGAATTCAGCACTGAGTGAGCCCAAGGATGGGAACTCACCTGCGAGTAGAAGGTGTGATTCTTAGAAGCAATCCTTATTCTCTAGAACTACGTATCCAACGTAAGTTGAGACATCTAACCTATTAGATAAGGGTTGATGAGGTGACTTAACCTATTAGATAAGGGTCCCACTATTCTCCTTAGAGTACCTGTTAGATAAAGGATTACTCACAGCTTATCCTTACCAGTGGTGTCGTATTGACACTCTTACAATTGGGGTTACAGATTGGACCCCAACTCAATTATATTATCTTATTAGGGCATGTCAGTTAAATGACTACTTTCCACAGTTATTGTCTCAGTCTTAGCCTCAGTAATAGAACTCAGATGGTACTATTGAATTCAAAGTTGTCAGATACAGTCACCCAGTTAAGTATGGAACTCAAGTAATTCCACCAGAAGTAGGACTATTAGACACAGTCATTCAGATAATAGTATATCAGTTATACGAAACTTATGTTATCAATATTCAGATTCAGTGATGTCACGATCTCAGTTACAGTTAACGTATTCATGTATGTATTCTCACGCTCATGTTATTCAGTCAGTTAGTATTATTCATGCATATAAACCCCTTACAGTCAGCCTACCTCACTTGAATTCCAGTATATTCAATCGTTCTGACTCATTTACGCTATGGTGTTTTATACCATGAGTTCAGAAGCATGAGATCCAGACCACCCTTAGTAGATTAGACGTTCAGCAAACAAACTAATAGTGAGTCCTCATCATTCGAGGATGTCCTTATTTGATTATTTTATTCTTTCAGTACTTATTTTATTTTAGTAGTTGGAGTTAGTTGGGGACATGTCCATCAACTCCTCATTTAGATAGTTTAGAGGCTTTCCGACTATAGCATGTTCAGACAGTTATTTCAGTTATTTTGGTATTGATATACCGTATTTCCAGATATTATGAATTATCATATATTTGAACCTTATGGACTTTCATCCTTTTTTCCGCATTTATACATTATATTATGCAGTGTTCAGGTACAGATATTAGTCATGGGTGAGCTTGTGGTTCTTCGGGGTCATGAGCACCGTGTAGCATTCCGGGTACCAGATTCTGGGCGTTACATCTTCGTTCATTAGGGAATTTCAACAATCACTTGCATGTGATGAACTTAAACACATGCTAACATGATATAACTTCACTATTCAACTAACATGCTTAATTCATCAATCACTTGAAAGGCATAAATTATGCACATAGTACTAATCAATATATGAGCACACAATTTTAATATTAAATTCACCATTTGAAGGCTTTATCATGATTTCACATGGTAAAACAAATAAATCAATTAACCCCATATGAAATTGATCATGAAACATAAATTTAAAACCCAATTAATTATTTTAAACATGGATATTATCAAACCCAACATAGAATTTATGAAATTCATGTACATGAAGTCTAAAAATAGTTTCTTGGACTCCAAGGGTTGAAGGGACCCTTGAATTAACAGTTCACATACCTTAGTTAAGGAATTTCTGAAAATAGATGGTGGAATCTTGAGTTCTTGATTTGATATTTAAACTTCTAGCCTTTTATTCTTGAGCAATTTTGAGAAAAGATGAGTTTAATTTCTCTCTAAGGTGATAAATTCCGTGTTTTGGAGGCTTAAGTTTGAGGAAAAATGACCCAACTACACCCAAGGACGTGGTATTTTATTGACTGAAAACTGCACGATCGATGCACAGACCAACACGCCACGTCATTGGCATCGATGCGATAGCTAATGCATCGCATCAAGTCTACATTGACTCATTGGAAATTGATGCTGGGAGCTGGGGAAAACATTTATCAACACGATAGTCAATGCGGCGCACCAAGATCGCATTGATCCACTTTTTTGGGATTCCAAAAGATGTTCAAACGAAGTCCAAAAAATCTGAAACTTGTCCGAAAACACCTACGAACATTCTTGATCATAAATCAACCTAAAGTGACACTAAGTCTGAATACTTACCTAGAATATTCTAAGCCTAGGACCACTTGGCAATCTTAAAGGACTGAATTAGGCTAAGGATTTTGCGGGGTCTTACATTATCTCTCCTTTGGGAACATTCGTCCTCCAATAAGACTGTTGAGACTGAGAATACTGAGATACTAAACTTAGACACTTGGAATGCACAACTTAAACATAGTTTCATGAGTGAGATCACTGATACACTTAATTATCGTGCTGAATATGCATGTCTGAAGCATGAGCACATAGCTGAACATGATTCATGAGTTGCATGACTGGGATTACTGGTAAGCTAAATTTCTCATATTGGACATACATACCTGATGCATGAATACATGATTAAACTACCTCATGAACATGTGACTAAACATGTAATGGTAACAGATACCAAGTTTGTTACTAAAATCTGAACATGAAACTGAATAAGCTTAAGGAAAACTATTACCTTGAGCTGAATCTGAGTTTACGGAGAAAAGGTGAGGATACTTGGTTCACATGTCCAATTCTACTTCCCAAGTAGTTCCCTCAACGGACTAATTCCACCAAAGAACTTTGACTAGAGGGACTTATTTGTTCCTCAGTCTGCGAGTCCGGTAGTCAAGAATTTCGACTGGAATTTCTTTATAAGAGAGGCCGTTCTGAATATCTTTTCCCTCTGCAGGGACTACGACTGCTAGGTCACCTACGCATTTGTTTATCAAGGAGACGTGGAACACTGGAATCACTGAATATGGATCTGAAGGTAACTCAAGCTTGTAAGCTACCTTTCTGAAAAGGCTGAGGATTCGGTAAGTACCAACCTATTGGGGACTGAGTTTCCCCTTCTTGCCAAATCTCTTTACCCCTTTCATAAAAGAGATTTTCAGGTACACATAGTCTCCAATCTCAAACTCGAGATCTTTTCTGCGCATATCTGAGTACGATTTCTATCGGCTCTATAATATCTTAAGCCTTTTCCTAATTAACAGGACTTTCTCTAAGGTATCAAATACAAAGTCAGGTCCTACCCCTGCATCGTCACCCACTTCAAACTAACCAATGGGAGATCTACACATTCTCTCATAAAGTGCCTCAAACGGATCAATATGAATACTAGAATGATAGTTGTTATTATATGAGAACTCAATCAAAGGCGAGTGGTCATCCCAACTACCTTTAAAGTCTATCGTACACGCTCGTAACATATCTTCTTAAGTTTGAATGGTTCTTTCTGCTTGACCATTTGTTTGAGGATGAAAGGTTGTACTGAGGTAAACTCATGTACCAAGACCTTTTTATAGTGCTTTCTAGAAATAAGAGGTAAACTAGCTATTTCTATCTGAGATAATGCATAACGGAACATAGTGAAATATGACTAACTCCCTGATATAGAGTTTGGCATAATCCTCAGTTGAATATGAGGTATGGACTGGAAGGAAATGAGTGGATTTCGTCATCCTATCTATGATAACCCAAACTGAATCATGCTGATGACGAGTACGAGAAAAACCTATCATAAAGTCCATGTTTACTTCTTCCCACTTCCATGTGGGAATACTGAACTCCTGCATGGACCCACTTGGCTTCTGATACTCAATCTTAACTTACTGACATGTTGAGAACTTAGCCACAAACTCTGTAATCTCTTTTTATCCCACTCCACCAATAGATCTCCCACACATCATGGTATATCTTAGTGGCCCCTGGATCAATCAAGTAGCGCACACCATGCACTTCTGCAAGAATTCACTGCCTCAAGTCATCTATGCCTGGGACACATAGTCGACCCTGACAATGCAAAACACCATTTCCCCCTTGGGAGAAAACCTTTACCTTCTAATTACTGACTGATTCCTTCAACTGGACAAGACTGGGATCCCAGTCCTACTTTTCCTTTACTTCAGAAACTAGAGATGATTCTGAACTACTCTGCCCCCATACACTAACTTCTACTGAATTGACTAAGTGGACACCTAGCCGGGCTATTTGATGGACTTCCTGAGCTAACTTTTTCTTACTGTCCTTGACATGAGCAACACTACCCATAGATATTCTACTGAGAGCGTCGGCCACTACATTGGCCTTGCCCAGATGATACAGGACACTCATGTCATAATCTTTTAACAACTCCAACCACCTTCTCTGACAGAGCTTTAGGTCTTTCTGGGAGAACATATACAGTAGGCTTTTATGATCAGTGAATACATCAACGTGCACACCATACAAATAGTGCCTCCAAATCTTTTAGGCAAATATTATTGCGGGTAACTCAAGATCACGAGTAGGGTAATTCTTCTCATGGGGCTTAAGCTGTCTAGAGGCGTAGGCTATGACCTTACCTCTCTGCATTAAAACACAACCCAATCCAACTCTAAAAGCATCACAATACACAACAAATCCATCAAAACCATTTGGTAGGGTCAAAACTGGAGCGGTAGTGATTAAGTCTTCATCTCCTGAAAACTCTTCTCACAAGAATCTGACCACTAGAATTTGACTTTCTTCAGAGTCAATCTAGACATAAGTGATGCAATAGATGAAAATACCTTAATGAACCATCGGTAATAGCTGGCCAAACCTAAGAAACTCCTGATATGTGATGAAAAGATGGGTCTGGGCTAGTTTCTCACTGCTTTAATCTTTTGGGGATCAACTCTAATGACATCACTAGAAAATATATGGCCAAGGAAAGCTACTGACCTTAGCCAAAATGTCACTTACTTAATTTGGTGAACAATTGATGATTTTTGAGAGTCTATAATACTATTTTGAGATGGTCTGCTTGATCATACTCACTACGGGAGTAAACAAGAATGTCATCTATAAAGACTGTGACGAACCTATGCAAGTACTGCTTGAACGCACTGTTCATCAAGGCCATGAAGGCTGCTGGGGCATTGGTAAGACCGAATGAAATAACTAAAAATTTGAAGTGACCGTACTAAGTTCTAAAAGCTATTTTTAGGATGTCACAGTCCCTGACTTTGAGCTGATAATAGTCTGATTTGAGGTCTATCTTAAAGAAATAGCTGGCACCCTAAATTTGGTCCAAAAAGTCATCGATTCTGGGAAGTGGATACTTGTTCTTAATCGTAACTTTGTTTAACTGACAATGATCTATACATATTCTGAGGGAACCATATTTCTTACGCACGAATAACAATGGCTCACCCTATGGGGATATGCTAGATTTGATGAATCCCTTATTTAGGAGATCCTTTAACTACTCTTTTAATTCTCTGAGTTCTGCTGGAGCCATTCTGTATGGAAGAATGGACATGGGTTGAGTATCTGGAAAGAGATCAATTCCTATATCAATTTCCCTTTCGGGATAAACTACAGGAAAGTCTTCAGGAAACACATTGGGGATTTCACATACTACTGATACTGATTCAAGATTAGGGGCTTCTGAACTAGAGTCCTAGACTTAAACAAAATGGTAGACATACCCCTTTGATATTATTTTTCGACCCCAAAGGTAAGAAATAAGATGACCCTTAAGTGCTAAAGTACTACCCTGATACACCCAAATTACACCTCTCTTACGAGAGAGCAAGCGATCGCTGTCATATATATAACCCAACTAGGTTGGGCTCGAATCCCACAGGTAATAATGTGTCAATCAAGTCTATTTGTGATTAAAATGACTGATAGATAATAGTTTCCTTTAATTGGGGGTTTTATCAATCAAACGATGATTAAAGTTTCGACTTGCTTTAGAACTCAAAGCTAAGATTTCAATGGTTCAAATCAATAATAGAGAGAGACTTGGGTTACGATCACTATGATTATTAAACCCTCAATGAATAGTAGTTGTAGTACTGGATTCTAATGATTTGTGGGAAATGCCAAATTATTAGTATCAACAGTCCATCTAAGTGTTTCTCAACCTACCTAGATGTTGTGCTCCCTAAATCTCTCGAACTTAGGACAACCTTCTATTCACACTGATTTTATCCTGAGTTGATTAATCTTGTTACAACATTAATCATTAGATGGAAAATTAACCTTCCCAAATCCTCATTGATAATTCAGTACCTTTAGTTTATTTCTCCGTTCTAGAAAGCAAACATAAGGCTAGATCTATTGCTTGCAACCAATAGAAACCAATCATTACAAAGGAATTATCAAGATGTTCCCACAATCACTCAAATCCTGACAAACTATTAAATCCATGAAGGAATAATCAAAGATCTCACAACCCTAGTAATGGGTTTTAGTACCACATGAGAAAAAAAGAGATAGCAACAATCGTATTCATCATTCAGAGCAATTAAACTTACAAAAGATGAAGTATGAGGTTGATGCTCTTCCAAGTTCAAGAAGAATATCCCACAACCCAATCAAAAAATTGAAAATTGAATTCAAAGTTGAGAATCAGAAAAGAAGTAAACTAGCCTTGCGAATAAGTTCCACGATACTCGATGAAACCCTCAAAGCTAATATTTATATCCGTACTTTAAGAAAAAATTGAAGTTAAAAATTTAGCTTTTTGCTCCATTAGCTGACGACAAGTTTGTACCTTATCACAAATCTGATAGCTTATAAAAGAATATCGTTAGACCTTCTGCCCATCTGTGAGGAATTGTGTGATAACTTATCACAAATCTGGTAACTTATCAAAAAATGTCTTCAGACCTTCTACCCATGTATGATGACATGTGCGATGACTTATCACAAATCTAATAACTTATCACAAAATATCTTCAGACCTTCTACCCATGTGTGACGACATGTGTGATGACTTATCACAAATCTGATAACTTATCAGAAATTATCATCAGAAATGCTTCACCTTTCTTTTTCTCTGCCTATGTGTGACGACATGTTCTGATAGCTTATCACAGATCTATTAGCTTATCAGACTAAGTCATCAGATAAAATGTCCAGAACTTAATTTCTTGTATCTTTCATCAAAAATCATCCTTCTTGACGTATCTTTCATATATGTTCATGCATCTTGACTTTCCTATAAAATCACATAAAATATAATAAAAAACAACAGTAATTACTTAAGAACTTACAATTATTTCAAGTTAAAAGTCTTAAATATTCTAACAGAAGGCTAGCATATCAACACCCTCAACTTAAAACCATTGCTTGTCCTCAAACAACTACATAACACCATACTCCGATGTTTAATCAAGAGAAGCATAAAATACCTACGACAGTTGATTATCAATTTTTGCTCAAAACACATTACCCTATCCAATTTCAATAACCTTCAAATCCAATTGTGTATATCAATGAAGATCAACAATGTGACATAAAGAAATCAAGATATGACATCAAATTAGCAACAATATCCATGCATATGTACAAGTTACACTACCCAAACAAGTAAGAAGATAGCAATAAAACCAATGTGCCCTTACAACAAAGAAGTCCCTCTTCACTCATATATGAAATCAAGTATATAAATGCAGGGACGGTCAAGAGACACTCACTCTCAGAAAGAAGTTCTAGTAAATGCATGTCAAATACCATAAGCTTGCCCTTATTTTCATCACTGAGGGTTTCAGATAGTTAATATAGGATCACTATAGGACTTTGCTTCAGCTTGTAATGTAAGCTTGGAGCTGGTATTATACGCAAGGATATTTAAGGTGACTTAGCCTCCTTGGCACTAAACTATTTTTGGGGTCTCACATATCGACCTTTAACTTATTTCTCCTTTTCTTTATTGAAGCAAATTTAGGCTGGATGCGGTCCTTTAGTCTTTCATTTTTTGTTTTATTATTCTTTTTCTACCATACCCAGCCTTGCATTTTTTTAATTTTATTTTACCCTTCTTCGTACTCACTTTACATCACGTAACCCTATGATAGCCACCCTCAACTTAGGCGATTTGCCTAAGTCAAAGTGCATAATTACCATGGATGACCAGGGCCAAAATAGGTTTATTATGATATAAGTAGGAAGGTGATAGGTATAACAAAAAACATATATAGGCATTCAGGCTCAATATCAGGATCAAGGGATATTATTCAAACATAGAAGGTCATTTAGGCTAAAAGTAGACTAAAATAAAAAATGGCCTATGATCCTTTGCTAACCATTCTCCTACAACCAAGGCAAGACCAACCGGCCAAGTTGTAGATTTAACACACAACGAAAACTAGGTAGTATCTCACAAACACATGGCACAAAAGTATATCACAATCTACTAACTATCAGGTGCAAACAATTGTTAGCAATGATTATCATGTCCCTAATACCAATGCCATAAAAAGATTCATTGAAGTTGCATATAGATGCATATCACACATTTACAAAATAGACAACTGGAGAGGTATTTATCATTCCCAAAAATCAATAAAAAAATATGTCACCTACCCCAGATACTTATTTTTCTCCCAATTAACCACAGCACATAACAAAACAAAATACAGTACACCTAAACATACCGACTCTACTAGGAACAGGACTTTGATAAAAAGAGGCACGACAACAAAAACTCCAAGAGGACATCAACACCCATAAGGAGTCTCACCCTCAACTTAAAATCATGCATTGTCCCCAATGCATCAAACTAAAACAAGAGAGTTAGAAACATATTCGTAGCACCATAGGTGCAGAGATCTGATTTCTATCATATAATACATATACAAATAACAGAATGCCTTGGGTTTCCTCCCAAACAGGGCTTGATTTAATGTCACGGCACGACTAGGTTATCTTGAATACTCAAAATTCTTCAAGATACCTTGAAAGTGATTCATTCCTAGTCCCGCTAGTGCATCTTTCCTATTTTTTATAGAATACATCAACGATTGGGAAGACACTCATCTTCTTTTGTTGTTTCATAGGATGATGCACTTTAAAACTAACTTTTTTCCTATTGATCCTAAACATTAACTTATTCAGCTCCATGTCAGCTAACACTCTCCTAGTTGCTAAGAATGGTCTGCCTAAAATTATGGGCACTTCAAAGTCTAATTCACAATCAAGGATCACAAAGTCAGTAGGGAATATAAAATTAGTCACCTTTACAAATACATCATGTAGGATACCAATTGGCCTTTTCACAGACCTGTCCACCATAACTAGTCTCATGTGGTAAGTGTGGGGTCTGCCAAACCTAACTTTTTATAAACAGATAGCGGCATCAGATTAATGCTCGCTCCCAGATCAAATAAGGCCTTAGAAAATTCCAAAGATCAAATCGTACAAGGAATAGTGAACACTCTTGGGTCTACCTTCTTCTGCACTAAGGAACTTTTAAAAATAGCACTACAATGATGGAGATTATTCATCAGTTCATAGATTACTACCCTTTTCTTCATGATAAGATCCTTCATAAATTTAGTATATCCTAGCATTTGCTCAAGTGCCTCTACTAAAGGCACATTGACTGTCAACTGCTTCAACATGGCCATAAACTTACTAAACTTTGTGTTATCGACCTTCTTCTTCAATCTTTAAGGAAAGAGAGGTGGTGGTATTGGGAGAGTGTTCAAAACTACTTCCTTTTCCTGGTCTTTACCTTTTTCCAACTCATTAGTTTGCTGACGATTAGAAGGGATATCAATGCCATCCAGCTTTTTAGACTCCACTGGATTACTTTTCTAAGTCACACAATCTTTCCCAATCATATATTAGCTCATAGTTTTGCCAATAAAAAGGCTCGGTAATATCATGCAACTCCTAGTGGTAATTGCCATACAGGTACCATCATTGCAAGGATTTTGAACTGTGTTGCTAGGCAATGTTTCACTCTTTCTCTAATTCAATACTACTGAAAGTTGGCTCATCTGCTACTCCAACTATTTGATTGAAGTTGAGTATGAGTTTACCAACTAACTCAATGATGAAAAATCACTTTTCATCATTGTTATACCTACATTGGTGGTCTCCACTCTGTTTAGAAACCTCTCTATCATGTTCTCTATGGATATTTTACCTAAGCTAGTAGCAACATTGTCTAAATTACCAGGAGGGACATAAAGTCCTCTCATGTCAATCTTATTCTTCTAAGTACCTTGGTTACGATCTCCATAAGCCAATTTATCCTGATAAGTCCGACCTTGATTCCCTTGACTACTACATCGGGAATCCCCTTAGTTATTGAGATAGTTCGCTTTCTCTTCAGAATTAGAATCAACCCTTCCTTGGGACTTGATGGCTTTCTCTTTCTTCTTCTATGTAGATAATAAATGCTTTGTCAAAAAGTCCATCTGTGTTTTCAAGTGTGCCATATCCTGATCCCGCTCCTCATCCTTTCTAAGTTGCTCAGGTGTCATACCAGCAGCAACAGTTGTAATACCCTAAATTTTAAACTAGGATGAAAATCCATCATTTCTATACGTAGACATTTCAAAATCCTCGAATCCTACGTAAATTACTATGTTAATCAATTATGTAGTGTGGGAATCTATTTGAGCATGAATTTAGATCATATAGGTCCCCTAACTCAAGTATAAATTGAAAGATTTCTTATCGTTCAAGTTCTAGTGAGCGTCAAAACTTGGGTCAACTTTAATCGACCATAACACATTGTATATGATGAACTGGATGGTTTACTATATATCAAATGAAAGATCTTTGAATTAGATTTCCAACGATACCAATTTTTCCTAAATCCAATATCGGAGCAAAGAGTTATACCCATTTTACTCTAATATGTCTGGCTGGGAAACTGGTGATGACAATTGTGATAAGTTGTCATGCCCAGGACAGCCTATCTGCAATGTCGTTAGGCCTGGGCAGATTTTTGACCCTGGTGATGAAATTTTTTGACAAGCCGTTATGCCCATGATGGCTTATCGCCAATGTCATCAACCTTTACCCAAAACTTAAAATTTCACTAGTTAGTGATGACAATTCATGACGGCCTATCACTAACTTGACGGCTTGTCAGGAATGTCGTCAGCTATTTTTCCCAACAATTGAGGGACATTTTAGTAAGGGTATTTTGATCTTTTTCCTTTACTTCCCATGACTTATAACCCTCAAGGAGCGTATTATTCTCCATTCTCTTTGTTTAAACATCTCAAAAAGCTCTCTCATACACTCTCAACTACAAGATTAGGGTTTTCTCTTAAGATCAAAACTCTCAAGAACAAGCCCTAGTGTTTTCATAGAAGAGTCTATTTAAAGGAAATTTCGTTGTCAATCTTCACAAATTCTTAATCTAAGGTATGCGTAGTATTCATCCATGGATTCTTTCATCCATGGAGCTGAAGAATCATGTTTTAAATTGTAAATTGTGATTTCCTTGTTGTTTTATGACTATATTCATGTTGATGATTGTTGTTTGAATTCAAAGTTGTATCTTGATGTGTTTTTCATGAATTATGTGAATAGGTTAGTTGGAAACTCATGAATTTGGGTGGTTCAAGATTTCTAAATTTGTTAAGTACACCTATGCTCAATATTATGCATGCAAGGTGTTTGAAAAAAATGCTTAGGATGCTAGAAACTCATGTTTACATGGTTCAATGATATCTAAATGACAAGTCCATGTTAGCTATATACTTCAATATAAATTCCATGCTATTGATGTGTTGCTATTGTTGTGGTATGAAACATGTATGATAATAGAGATATACTATATGTACATGAAATATATCTATGCAATCTCTACCACGCTTAAGATGTTGAAGAACTACATGAAGTAAATATCCCCTACTTATGACAATGTGAATTGTGGACTCCAATCTTATGATCAAGTCAGTTATATTGTGTCAGTTTCCTTTTATCGAGTCCTGGGGGTATTCGTACCCAAAATTATAGTTGTGTGCCTAGAGCGATGTCATGTTACACGATACTCTCAGTCAAGCCATGATCTATTGAATTTAGTCAGTCATGTGACTTCGAAAAATCCAGTAACCTCAGTAATCTCAGTAGTTCAGTAATCTCAGTGATCTCAGTAGTTCAGTAATCTCAGTGATCTCAGTACTCAGTAATATTTATAACCTCAGTATTCAAAGTCAATCTAAGTAACTTCAGTAATCTCAACCAGTCCTCAGAACTCAGTACATTTCATCAGTCATCGAAATCCAGTAAACTTAGTTTAGCTCTGCTAAACAATACCACTAGTATCAGTGTAGATAATCAATATCAGTTCAGCTAACAAGTTTAGTTCAGTTATTCAGTTCAGCCAACTTATTTAGTTCAGTATCTTTTAGATGGGAGTAGGATTCAACACTGAGTGAGCCTAGGGATGGGGACTCACCCGCTAGATTAAGATTGAGATCCCTAGAAGCAATCCCTAAGTTCCAAAACTATGTAGCCAGCATAGGTACGAGATGTCACCAGTTCAATAGAACTGACATACTTAGGGGTAACCGATTAGCATATTTATATGTATAGGACTAATCCCAAGAGTCACCTACTAGATTAGGATTAACTCCACAATAGATGTATTTACTGGTGGCGCGGTACTGATACCCTTCCAGTCAGGGCAGAGATTGGACCCCAGCCAGCTTAGCTTAGGGTATGTCGGTTAGATGAATACATCCCACAGTTTTAGTTACAAATTCAGGACTGTCAGATACAGTCAACTCAGTTCAGTAGTACAGATTCAGTACTGTTAGAGATAATCAATCCTTATCATTATAAATAGACTTCAAGATCACCCATTAGATAGGACTGATCTCAACTATAGTTAAACAGTATCAAAATCATCAGTATTAAATATCACCTGCTAGATAGGACTGATCTCAAATTTAGTTACTCTATAGAAAACTGAACTCAGATAGTTCCATCAAAACTTAGGCTATCAGATACAGTCACTCAATATCAGTTACATTGGTTAGGCCGATCATCACAGTTATATCAGTTATATCAGTTTTCTGAACTCATATATCAGTTATATCAGTTATCAAAATTTATGATATCAGTATTCAGCTTCAGTACTGTCAGACACAACCAAGCAGACTAATTTTTTATAATTCAAACTGTCAGAAATAGTCGTTCATCTATTTAGTATCTCAATATCAGTACAATTATGTTGTCAGTATTCATACTCAGTAGTCCGTATCTCCACGAGTTCAGTTACAGTTATGTATGCATGTATGTATTCTCACGTTCATATTAGTCAGCATTGTTCATGCGTATAACCCTTTGCATTTAGCCTACCTCACTCGTATACTCAATAGATTTAGACGTACTGACATATTTGTGCTATGGTCCTTTCTCTTATGATACACCATAGGTTCAGAGGCACGAGCTCCAGATCAGAAGTAGCATTCCAGTGTTTAGAGATTGCAGTGAGTTCTTTTCATTTGAGGACGATATAACTGTTGCTATATTTGCTATTTATTTGCTAGATGGAGTTAGTTAGAGACATGTTCCTTCAACTCCTTATTCAGTTCAGTTAGAGGCTTTTAGACTAGATGTCAGATTAGCTATTCAGATCTCATTATTTTTAGTATTTATGACTTGTTTTGGTATTGTTGCACCTTTTTCAGATATTTTGTTATCAGACGTTTATTTAGTTTGAAACTTATGACCTTTCATGTTCATATTTACATATTTTATGATATATTATGCAGTACACAGGTACAAATATCAGTCATGGGTTAGCTTGTGGTCCTTTAAAGTCATGATCACCATGTAGTATTTTGGTTCAGAAAATTGGGGTGTTCAACAGTAGGGCTTGCTACCATAGAATCCCTGGTATGCCAAGCTCTACTTTGGTTGGTCATCCGATCGAGCATCTCAGAATCCTCTTGAAAAGTGAGATCCACAAATGATCCCCCTATAGTATTATCAATAACTGGCTTCATAATAGAGTTTAATACCCGATGAAGAGTCTCCATCAAATGAATATCCATCATATTATGGTCTGAACACTACATCAGCTTCTTTTTGAACCTCTCCCATATCTCGTGAAGGGGTTTAGTTGGGAGCTACCTAAAGTTGCTAATCTCATCCCTCAGCTGTACCCTTCTGGAAGGTAGAAAGAACCTTTCTAAAAAAGCCTCTATCAACTGTCTCCAGTTGGTTATAGAATCAGGCGTCAGTTGATTTAGCTACAATGTTGCCTCTCTAAATAGAGACCATGGAAATAAGCACAGGAGGATGGCATTCTGTCCTACTCCAGGGTTATCAAAATACTTTCAAATAGTGACAAAATTCACTAAATACATGTCGGGATCATCACTCAGGGGTCCACCAAATAACCCCTTAATATGGAGGAGTTGAATCATCGTGCTTGTAATATAGAACTTAGCTCCAGGTACCAAAGGTGGAGGGATAATAGCTCTAGTTGCACCTGATCCATCCATTCTATCCTCATCATCATTAAGATCATACTGCACAGTTTGGTGATCCTGCCTCACTCTAAATGGGCAATTTCTGTATACACTTCTGTCAACCAGTGCCACTATATCTTCTGCGCGCCTATGATTTCCTGGTCCTAACAGATCATTATCTTCTAGGTCCTCTTTATTATGATTTGGTACCCAACATGGGTTATCTACATTCTGCTAATTTAACTGAGCCTTAGCCGAGGATACTAGTCTTTCTGCTTCTTGTGGGTCTGCCATTCTACCGATCAATTGAGGTTTTGGATGTACTAGTAATAACGGTTCACCTGAACTCTGTGTACTTGGCATACATACTAACTAACCTACAGAGAATAAAAACAAGGAATAAGGTGTCAATCAAGTCTATTTATGATTAAAATGACTTATAGATAATGGTTTCCTTTAATTGGGAGGTTTTATTAATCAAATGATGATTAAAGTTTCAACATGCTTCAGAACTAAAAGCTAAGATTTCAATGGTTCAAATCAATGATAGAGAGAGACTAGGGTTGTGATCACTATGATTATTAACTCCTCATTGAATAATAGTTGTAGTATTGGATTCTCATGACTTATGGAAAACACCAAATTATTAGTATTGACAGTCCATCTAAGTGTTTCTCAACCTACAAAGATGTTGTGCTCCCTAATTCTCTAAAAATTAGGAAAACCTTCTATTCACACTGACTTTATCTCGAGTTGATTAATATTGTTACAACATTAATCATTAGATGGAAAATTAACCTTCCCAAATCTTCATTGATAATTCACTACCTTTAGTTTATTTCTCAGTTTGAGCAAGCAAACATAAGGCTAGATCTATCATTTGCAACCAATAGAAACCAATAATTACAAGAGAATTATCAAGATGTTCCCACAACCACTCAAACCCTAACCAACTATTAAATCCATGGAGAAATAATCTTAGATCCCACAACCCTAGTTATGGGTTTTAGTTCCACATGAGAAAGAAAGTGATAGCAACAATCATATTCATCATTCAGAGCAATTAAACTTAAAAAAATAATGTCTGAGGTTGATGGTTTTCCAAGTTCAAGAAGCATATCCCATAACTCAATTAGAGATTTGAAAATTGAATTCAAAGTTAAGAGACCCAGAAAAGAAGTAAACTAGCCTTTGGAATAAGTTCCCCGATACGCTATGAAACCCTCAAAGCTAATATTTATATTTGTACTTTAAGAAAAAATCGAAGTTAAAAATTCAGCTTGTTACTCCTTTAGCTGATAACATGTCTGTAGCTTATCACAAATCTGATAGCTTTTCAGAGAATGTCGTCAGACCTTTTTCCAATGTGTGACGATATATGTGATCACTTGTCACAAATCTTATAACTTATCAAAAAATATCTTTAGATCTTCTGCCCATGTGTGATGACATGTGCGACATCTTATCACAAATCTGATAACTTATCAAAAAATATCTTCAGACCTTCTACCCATGTGTTACGACATGTGTGATGACTTATCACAAATCTGATAACATATCAGAAAATATCATCAGAAATGCTTTACCTTTCTTGTTCTCTACCTATGTGTGACAACATGTTCTGATAGCTTATCAGAGCAAGTCGTCAGATGAAATCTCCTGAACTTAATTTCTTGCCTCTTTCACCAAAAATTATCCTTCTTAACGTAGCTTTCATATATGTTCATGCATCTTGACTTTACTATAAAATCATATGAAATATTAAAATAAACAATAGTAATTACTTAAGAACATACAATTATTTCAAGTTAAAAGTATTAAATATGCTAACAGAAGGCTAGCAAATCATACCCCTCCACTCTAGGATGAGTTTATTCGACAACTAAAACTAAACAATTTTGTTTCTACATTCAACTGAGGCATAGCAGGAATAAAGCCAATCCATGCTGAGAATGACTTCAAAATCAGTCATGTCTAATTTGACTAATTCTGCTGAAGTGACTTTCTGAGATACCATAACTGAAAAGTTTCTGTATACCCGCTGGGCTATGATAGATTCATCCATTGGGGTGGAGACTGAGAAAGGCTCTACTAGAATTTTGGGACTGACTACAAAATCAACTGCTATATAAGAAGAAACAAAGGACAAGGAAGCTCCTGGATCTAGCAAAGCATAAATATGAAAATAATAAACTTGTAATGTATAAGTGATGACATCTGGAGAAATTTTATAATCCTTTTGGGACTAAAGAGAATAGAGTCTATTTGGGCGTTGCCCACTGGTGGCATTAGAAGCGGCACCCTGCTGATTCGGGCGATCTGACTGGGCTGCGGGTTGGGTAAGCTGACTCTATGAACCCACCTGAGGACACTGTCTGATTTTGTGTCGGCTTTCCATATCCAAAACACACATCACTTCTATCTTTGTTGATACCCTAGTGGTTTTTTCTGTACTTCTAGCAAAGAGGATTGGTTTGGGTACTTCTAACACTGTCCTAGGGCTTAAGGCTTGATGCCCTATCTCTGTTGTCATCTCTAAATTTTGACATTGAAGAACTAGCTGAAGACGTAGCTAGAACTGAATATTTAGAGCAAAACTGGGAATGATTTGCACCCTTAAAGTTAGGCTGAGAAAAATTAAAACTACCTGTCCTCACTCTCTTGTTCTCCCTCTCCTTCTCCCTATTCTTAGCCTTCTCTATCTTCTGAGTATGGATCATGATCCTGGATATTACCATCTTCTTAATCAACATTGCGATCCTACACTCTTTGACCACACTTCTACACACTCCTAACATAAACTTACTCATCTTATATTTGCTATCTGCTACAACTTACGGGGCATATCTGGCCTATCGAGTAAACTTGAGGGAATACTTCTGCACTATCATATAGTCCTACTCAAGATTGATAAACTCCCAAACTTTTACTTCCCTTAATTTTAGCGGGAAGAACCTATTTATAAAAGCAACTGTAAACTCCTCCCATTCTATGGGCCCTACATCTGTGGCCCTCTCTACCTTTCATTGTTTGAACCATGAGTGAGCCACATCCTATAACTGATATGCATCCAAATAAATGCTCTCAATAGCAGTCACCCCCATGATATTGGTATCCATCTGCAGCTGATTAAGAAATTCTTAAGGATCCTCATCTAACTTAGACCCGGTAAATGATGGAGGGTTCATTTGGGTGAAGTCCAGAATCCTGGAAGAAGTAGTATTATCCACTGGGTTAGCCGAAATTATAGCTGGACGTTCATTTTGGGTTGCTATAGAATAAGCTAAGGTGGTGCAGGCTGCTCTGAACTCCACATAGGAGACATGCACTCCCAAAATATCTAGATGGATGGACTGAGGGGCTGACTGGTCTCCTATTCCTCTTCCCTGAGTCATTATTAGAGGCATATTCAGTAAATAGAAGAAAAGCTAGGATTAGAAACAGAGTTTAACTTGAGCCCATGCTCACTCGCATGACATGAATATTGAAAGAAGGGAAACTTTTCCTAAAATATCTTGTAACCTCCTATCCATAAGTGTGGCACATAACACACCCATGCACAAGACTCTACTAGATGTGGCTTTAAAACTTCCTAGGATATTGTTGAATCTTAGGCTTTGATACCAAGTTTGTAATGGCCCGAGTCTCTACCTCGGATGCTACATGGTGCATATCATCCCAAAGGACCACAAGCTAATCCATGACTGGTACCTGCTACAATAACTGTGTAATAACTACTGTAATAATTGTATAAATAGGCGGAAACATATTCCATAAGGTTCAAATCTGTAAATAAATCTGAATATGGTATCAAGATACCAAAACTAAATGTAAGTACTGAAAAATTGTACAACTGTCTAAAAATACTTTAGTTTGAAAAGCCTCTAACTGTTTGAACTGTGGAGTTGCTGGGATAAGCTCCCAACTAACTCTATCTACTAAAATAAAATGGAAGTACTATAAATAATAAGCATATCCTAGAACTATGAGGACTCACCACTGCTCTAAAAGCTGAGAATCTAAACTGCTAATGGTACTCTAGAGCACGTGCATCTGAACCTATGATATATGACATCATAGCAGAAAGAAAAGCATGCATCAGTACTTTAAATGTACGGGTATGCTCAGTGAGGTAGGCTATAATGCATGGGTTGTTCATGTGCATGAATAATAACTAAATAACATGAGTATGACTGAGTAAGAGTACATTTATGAATACATAGACTATAACTGAGATTGTCCTAATACTGAGTACTGAATCTCAATACTGATAAGCAATATTTTAATTTATGAATACTGTATTACTGATTATTTGAATGACTATATCTGACAGTTTTAAATACTGTGGAACCATACTAAAGTTTGTACTGAGCTGAGTGACTATGTCTGATAGTCCTAAAATTGTAGAACTGAACTAAGTTCTTTTCTAAGACTGAGACTATGAGAGGTAATTATGTAACCGACATGCCCCTCTCTAAACTGATTAAGGTCCAACTTGTAACCCAGTTGGAAGGGTATCAATACCGTTCCACGATTAAGGATAAGTTGTGAGTTCACCTTCTCTGACAGAAAGCTTTTTCGTCAACCCTCGCTGGTAGGATAAATCGAATTAGATATATCAACCCTTAATATATCGAGAAGGAAGATATCCTAATCTATGCTGGCTATGCTGTTCTATAATTCAGGGATTACTAATAAGGGTCAAACCCTCTGCTAGAAGGAATGCCCCCATCCCTGGGTTAACTCAGTGCTGAATCCTTCTCCCAACTGAATAAACACTGAACTAAATTCTAGTCTGTACTAGGCTAGACTGATTTGTTATTAATATTACTGTTTAACTGGACTAGGTACACTAAGTTACGTGGACTGATGGAAATTACTAAATTCTGTTAACTGACCGAGCTTACTGAGGTCTAGACTGAGTACTGAACTAAACTAGAAGAATACTGAGTCTACTGAGTTTTTCCTGAGTTTAGTAACTTAATGAGAGTACTACTGATAGTGACATAACTGTTACTATACTATGACTGACCATGGCTCTAAATAATCAGCTAAATTGTCAGGTGCAAGTACCCCAGGACTCGATAGCACAAAATAAGAGGCATGGCATAAACTTGAGACATGTAAACTAAGAATTTGATTGTTCTTCATTCATTGGGGAATTTTAACAAACACTTTCAAGTCATGAACTTAAATACATGCTAACATGATATAACTTCACTATTCAACTCACATGCTTAATTCATCAATCACTTGAAAGGAATAAATTATGCACAAAGTACTAATCAATATGTGAGCACACAATTTCAATATTAAATTCATCATTAGAAGGTTTTATCATGATTTCACAAGGTAACACAAATAAATCAATTAACCCCATATGAAATTGATTATGAAACATAGATTTGAAACCCAATTAATTATTTTAAAGAAGGATATTATCAAACCCAACATGGAATTTAAGAAATTCATATACTTGAAGTCTAAAAATACTTTCTTGGACTCCAAGGGTTGAAAGGACCCTTGAATGAACACTTCACATACCTTATTTAAGGAATTTCTATAAATTGATGGTGGATTCTTAAGTTCTTGATTTGAAATTGAAGCTTTTAGGGTTTTGTTCTTGAGCAATTTTGAGAAAAAAAGATTTTAATTGGTCTCTAAGGTGTTAAATTTTGTGTTTTGGGGGATGAAGGTTGAGGGAAAAAAACCCAAATACCCCCAAGGATATGGTCTTTTAATGACTGAAAACCGCACCATTGACGTGCAGACCAACACACTGCATCATTAACATCAATGCAAAAGCCAACATGTCACGTCAAGTCTGTATTGACTCACTAGAAATTAATGCTAGGAGCTGGGGAAAATATTTATCAACACGATAGTCAAAGTGGCACACCAAGATAGCATTGATCCAGTGTTTTGGGATTCTAAAGGAGCTTTAAATGAAGTCCAGAAAATCCAAAACTTCTTGGGAAACACCTACAGACATTCCTGATCATGAATCAACCTAAATACCTATATTTAATAGATGTAAAGGACATTAAATAAAATCTTCAACTTTCAAAGACTAAAATGACACTAAGTCTGAATACTTAGCTAGAATATTCTTAGCCTGGGACACCTTGGCAAGCTTAAAGGACTAAATTAAACTAAGGATTTTGTTTGGTCTTACAATGTTAGCCCTTATAGGATCTTGAGTCTCTTTGGAAAAATAGCTTATGATCTTGAGTTGCCTGCATATTTGAAAATAGTGCATCGAGTGTTCCATGTCTCTTTGTTAAAGAAATGTATGGCCGACCCAACTATAGTAGTCCCTTTAGAGTATGGATGTTCATGACAACCTTTCTTATGAAGAAATCATAATTGAAATCCTTGATCATCAGATACGTAGACTGAGGAACAAAGAAGTTCCCTCGGTCAAAGTTATTTGGCAAAATTAGTCCATTAATGGAGCCACGTGGGAAGTAAAAGCAGACATGCGTACCAAGTACCCTCATCATTTCTCTGTAAACTCTAACTCAATTTAGGGTAAAACTTTTCCTTATATTACCTCTTTCCCATTCTAAGTTCAAGCTATATAATCATCTTCCTATCATTGCATGTATTCACGAATTAGTTAAGTCGTGTATCATGTTTCAGGCTAATTCATGTAACCATGATTTAAGTTATGCATGTTCAATATATAATTTTATCTCCCTAAGTATTCTAGCTTAATCAGTCTCATTCGAGGATAAATGTTCCCAAGAGGGAGATATTGTTATACCTTGTATTAGTCTTAGCTCAGTTCAGCTCATAGTATATGCATAAGATGCTTAGAAACTAAAAATTTAGCTAAATGTTGGGGATTTAGTTTTATTTTTGGCCTCTTAACTTTGATGATTTTTAAAGTGACCTTCCCGACCCCGAGATATAAGTTTTTTAGATAATTCATGTTCAGGGTGTAAGGAGCATGTCTCAAGAATGTTTAGAATTTTTTGGATGAGCATTGAGGCACGTTTGGATTTCATTTCCAGCACATCAACACGATTGTATTTCATTACGATGGTTATAGCAATGAGGGATTCATTGCATCATGGTGATGCTCAATTCGGCATTCCAGTTATGAATATAAATTCTAGGGGGGCAGTGTTATCTTTTTCCATCGCCCCAATCCGTAAAAACATGGGATTAACCTTCAGTTAAGGCATTATATTCCCAAATTCCATAATTTTTCTCTAAATTAAACCCTAACCTTTATGGTCACAAGTGACCACAGGCTAACCCATGAGCTAGTACCTGCTGTGAGTACTAAATAATCATAACAAAATAACATGTGCAAAATATCTGAATTCGCCATAAGGTTTTAAATACTAAAAAATTTCTAAGTCATAAATACGAAATCAACTACCGAAAAACAACTGTCTAAAAAAGGATAAAAATAATGGCAAACTGACTGACTGTCTGAAGTGTTCGACATCCTCTAAAACTAACTGATTGTGTAGTTAATGGGATAGAACCCCAACTAACACCGACCGAATAAAGAACCAAACTTCTCACATAACAGAATATAAGATAAAATCATCATCAAAGTATGAGGACTCACCACAGATACTATTGTTGATGCACTGGAATGTCTAAGTGTTGCCAGGAACCAGAGAACCTAAACCTATGATATGAGACATCATATCCCAAAAAGCGAGTATGCAATTAGTACTTTGAATGTACTGGTATGCTAGATGTGGTAAGGTTATTATGTATAGGTTATGTGCATGAGTAATAAGTGACTGAATGAGTAGCATGATCTAACTGAATAACTGATATAAATGTGTGAATGATGTAAAATCTGAGAATGCATGACCAAGCATATAACATTATTCTAAAATAGTTTGTAAAATAAAATACTAAAATCTAGTAACTGAATACTCATAAACTTTATGCTATTGTCAAGCCAAACTGAACTAAATTATGTACTTAATAGGGAAATGAAAACTTTGGGTAGTATTATCCAACCGACATGCCCTAAAGCTGAGCTGGTTCGGGTCCAACCTGTGACCCCAGTTGGAAGGGTTCTAGTACCGTGCCACGGGAACTAACAATGGTTGTGTCAACCTAAACTAGAAGGAAGACATCTTTTCAACCCTAAACTAATAGAAAGACTCATGAGATATGAGTCAACCCTTAACTAGCATGAAGACATCTCAAACCGACGCTGTCTACAAAGTTATGTATCTCAGGGATTTCTACTTAGGGTCAAACCCTACACTAATAGGAATACCCCCATCTCTGGGTTCGCTCGATGCTAAATCCTACTCCGAACTTACCTGAAACTAATTATGGGACTAAACTAAGTTTACTTAAATAAAGAACTGACTCGAATTACTGAACTGATCTAAGTTTGTCTTCATGATAACTGATTAAACTGACAAAGCTCATAAGTGTCTGAAACCATTTTAAAAATACTGAGACTATGAAACAACAATATTTTGGGTATTCATAACTCCCAAGAATCGATAGGAATAACAATAGGAACCATGAACACTCCAAAACCATGATAGGAACCATTTGAAAAAACTCATCTCTAAGACATTGCATCAGACGCATGAGCGTCATGAATTTAAAGAATTGGGAATAGTTTAAAACATAGAGTTAATTACATGGCTACAATACTGAACCATAAATTTGTGATTCAACATGAAAACATCATAATTCTAACTTGTAAGGCTTAACTTAAACAATAATTACTTGAAATCACCATGTAAAATCATGATTCATAAGGATTCATGGAGATAGTTTATTGTAAACATGTAAATTCATGATTTTAAATATTGGAAACTGATTCTTGGACTCTATGAGTGAAAAGGAACCAAGGATGAGCAACAAACATACCTTAAAGCTTTAATCTTAAAAGAGAATTAACGTTTCTTGAAAGTTCTTGGATTGGGAAACACAACTTCTTGGTTTTCTTGCAGAAGGGCTTGAAACTTATTCTTAGGAGATGATCTTGAGAAGAAAACGCTACCTTTTTATTGGGAATAAATATGGTTCAGGACTTTTAAAACTAATTGATAATAGCTAAGTACGTGTATGAGATGATTTATGTCATGTGGGAGGTAGGGTTTGAGGTGAGGAAAATAGCAAAATACCCCTTCGATGCTAAACAAGAGTTGCTGAAATTTTTCGTTGATGACTTGAGTTGATAACTTATCAACTAGTTGATGGATTATTTACTCAAGTCGTCACTTTTTTAGCCGAGGTGGTTATAGGTGACTACTTGGTTGATAAGTTGTCACTTAGTTGAGGAATTATCACCTCAAGTCGTCACTTTGAAGATGAAGTTTATGACTTTCTAGTTTGGCCTGATGACTTGGCTAATAAGTCATCACTTAGTTGATGGCTTATCACCTCAAGTTGTCATTTTGTTGACAGACGTACATGCTGAGGTAAATTGAGTATAACTTCCCACTCCGATATCGGATTAAGGTGAAACCAATGTGTTGTAAAAAAGACTCAAAGTCCATTCATTTTATATAAAGTAGACACCAGAATTGGTATTTACTAGGAGATAAGATCATATAAATTTGACCCCAGCTGGAGCATTTTTCAAAACTCTATATATAGTTAGAAGGGTATTATGAGCTTGATATATATACAAAGATATTACCACATCACATATTTTTTAATCACATATATATACGCATCGAATAATTGTGTTCAAGTTTGTAAACATAGGAACAACAATTTAAATTCTAGCTTAAAAATGTGGGGTTTTACATTATCTCCCCCCTTGAGAACATTCGTCCTCAAATGAGACTAGTTAGATGAGAGTATTGTACTAAGGTAACTTAGAGCATATAACAAACATGCATGAATTTGAATATGATTGCATAACTTAGTCTGGACATGATACCTAAACTGAACTGACCTCATGAATAAATGCACTGGCATGAGAATGGTTATAAGGATGAGATAGAAACAACTGAGTCAACTTATAACCATTACCTCCATCTTGATCTGGTTTCATGAAGAAAAAATAAGAGATTTAAAGATAATAGATTTAGTACGTGAAGACTCAAGGTATTACAACATCCCCCTTTGGGATAGTTCACCCTCAGAATGATACTAACTAGGGTGAAATACTAAGGAAACACTGAGAACGGGACACTACGGACTTAATCATGACTGAATATATAGAATCTTAAACTGATGCATGATACATAAACTGAGCTGAACTCATAAACTACCAGGATGCAAACAATTTTCCTCTTAAAATAGTCATATTCATGAGACTTTGGATAGTATGACTAGATTGAAAGATGGGAAACCATAGGAACTTGTCTATCTGATTGTTAAACTAAATTGTTGGCTTTATGAACTAACTTATACTGAAAACTTATATTCAATTGGAGCATATATTCAATGCTTTTTCTAAGAAGTCCTAATAATATTAGAGAGCAAAGAACCTTGGGCATGATCTGAATAATACATATGTAAGGAATCTCATCATGGCTATAATTTTGTAACATGGAACATAGGCCTATGAAACCCAATCTAGGATAGATTTGTTATGCCTTACACAATGTTACTGCTACTTTCAAGCTTAGAAATACTCCTCGAATACATCCTCAACTATACCTTCCACCTTAATACTTTACTTCAGCTGAGATGACTAAAAATATTCACATGAGCACAGATAACTATACCTACTGAAGTCTAAGGGGAACTGAATTCTCTCACTATGTTCAAGCCTATTCAAATCTATGAAATGTACACATAATACTATAATACTAGCCTGAATCATGAATTCAATACACCCTATATTTTTAAAACTTCTCATCTCATGAATAATAATTATTACCACTTCAGCAACTACATTCAACCTCTTACTAGACATTCACTAACGCACAATGCACTCATCCGCATTTATATAAACATGACATTCAAGCCTATCTTCATAACTACATACAAACTTCTACACAACACCCATAAAAGTATCTTTCTTATATCCTCTACTACCTTCATCATCATAACTTCCAGGCAGTCACCCCCAATAAGACACATACAAAATTTCAACTAACTATGGCATGTATCCAAAAAGCCTTTCCTCAATCATTCTTCGAAACTATAGCCTCATGTTAAAAAAGCATGCAATAATCATTGCTTAATATGAAAAATTTTACTCTCTCACATTGACTAATATTTATCATATCCCCAAATCTTTAATAACCATATTCCTTTCATATAGACTACAAATAACAAATCCACAACATATGTTTAAAATGAACAAACTTAAGTATTTGGATACACTGCTTCAAGCCTACTAATTCACTTTTCATACAACTAGCACCATGAAATGTAATCTACTCAAATTTAGATAACACAATCCCTACTCCACTATTATTGTTAAACTATGTGTTTCATGCTTCTAATAGTAAGTCATCTACTATCATAGAATATTGAGAAGGGATCTGAGGGCACATCTAGCTTTGGATTAGTGCATGAGTTTTCATGATCATAAATAAAATCCTTACAATATTTGAACTCAACGAAATTGATGAGATACTTTTGAGCCTGTGGTTAATCCCATAACTTTCTAATCTGTAGGACTTTGAGTTTCATTATTTTTGTTACCTTGAAAGTAACGTAGAATTTACATGAGTGGAGCATGATGCGACTCTACATAAGTTTCTTAGAGAACCTTTCTATAGCACGATCTGAGATATAAAAGAATGAAAACTTTTCCTAAAACATCTTGCAGCCACATTCATAAATGTGGTGCACTTCACACCCTTGGACAAGACTCTACTCAACATGACTTTCAGACTCCCTAAGACACTTTAAAACCTTAGACTCTGATACAAAGTTTGTAACGCCCATTGAGTACACCTTTGATGCCACATGGTGCTTATGGTCACAAGTGACTACAAGCTAACCCATGAACTGGTACCTCCTGTGAGTATTAAATAATAATAAATAAGATAACATGTGTAAAATATTTGAATTTTCCATAAGGTTTTAAATACTAAAACATTTCAAGTCATAAATCTAAAATCAATTGGTGGAAAACAACTGTGTGAAAAATGATAAAAATAATGGCAAACTGACTGACTTTCTAAGTGTTCAAAAGACTAAAAAACTAACTGACTGTAGAGTTGATGGGACAAACTCCCAACCAACTCCATTTGAATAAATAATTAAACTAGTAAATATAAGATAAACTTATCGTCAAAGTATGAGGACTCACCACAGCTGCTGTTGTTGATGCGCTGGAATGTCTAAGTGCTATCGAGAACCTGAGAATCTAAACCTGTGATATAAGACATTATATCCCAAGAATGAGTATGCGATTAGGACTTTGAATGTACTGTTCTGCTAGATAAGGTTAGGTTGTTATGCATGGGTTATGTGCATGATTAATAACTGACTGAATGAGTACCATGAGCTAACTAATTAACTGATATAAATGCGTGAGTGATGTAAGATTTTAGAATGCATGACCAAGCATATAATCTTATTCTAAAATACTCTATAAACTGAAATACTAAAATCTAGTAACTGAATACTGATAAACTATATGCTATGGTAAAGACAAAGTGAACTGAATTATGTACTAAATACTAGAACTAAGACTGTGGGAGTTATTATCTAACTAATATGCCCTAAAGCTGAGCTGATTAGGGTCCAACTTGTGACCCCAGTTGGAAGTGTTCCAGTACCATGCCACCGGAACTAACAATGGTTATCTCAATAGTAAACTAGCAGGTTGACATCTTGTCAACCCTAAACTAACAGGAAGACTCATGAGATATGAGTCAACCCTAAACTAGTTGGAAGACATCTCTAACCTATACTTTCTACGTAGTTCTATAATTCAGGGATTGCTACTAAAGTTTAAAACCTATACTAATAGGAATGCCCCTATCCCTGGGCTTGCTCGGTGCTAAATTATGTACCCAACTGGACTTACATTTATTACAGGAATGAAATAAGTATAACTGATGAAAGAGTTGACTCAGATTACTGAGCTGATCTAAGTTTGACTGACACGATAACTGACTGAACTGATAATTCTTCTACGTCTCTGAAACCATTCTGAAAATACCGAGACTATCTATTCTAAAAATATTGAGCCTATGTAATAACTAAATTTTGGGTGTTCATAACCCCTAGGACTCAATAGCAATAACAATAAAAACACATGATCACTCTAAAACCATCATAGAAACTATTTTGCAAAAACTCATCTCTTAGACATTTCATCAAACACGCGAGAGTCATGAATTTAAAGCATAGGAATAGTTTAAAACATATAATTAATCTTGTGGATAAAATAATAAACCATAAATTTAGAATTTAACATGAAAACATCATCATTCTAACTTTTAAGGTTTAAGTTCAACAATAATTACTTGTAATCGCCATGTAAAATTGCTATTCATAAGGATATATAGAGATAGTTTATTGTAAACATGTAAATTCATGATTTTAAATCTTAAAACCTAATTATTGGACACCATGGGTGAAAAGGACCCAAGGATGAACATAAAACATACCTTAAAGCTTTAATCTTGAAAGAGAATTAACTTTCTTGAAAGTTCTTGGATTGGGTAACACAACTTCTTGGTTTTTTTTGAAAAAAGGCTTGAAACTTATTCTTGGGAGATGTTCTTGAGAAGAAACCCTTATCTTTTTCTTAGGAATAAATAGGGTTAAGGACTTTTAAAACTTATTGATAATGGCTAAGTAAGTGTATGGAGTGATTTATGTCATGTGGGAGGTAGGGTTTGAGGTGAGGAAAAGACCAAAATATCCCTTCGAAGCTAAATAATAGTTGCTGAAATTTTTAGTTGATGACTTGAGTTGATAGCTTATCAACTAGTTGATGGCTTATGAACTCAAGTCGTAACGTTTGTAGCTGAGATGGTTATAGGTGACTACTTGGTTGATAAGTCGTCACTTAGTTGAGGAATTATCACCTCTAGTCATCACTTTGAAGATGAAGTTTATGAATTTTTGGTTTTGGCTGATATGTCGTTACATAGTCGATGAATTATCACCTCAAGTCGTCACTTTGTCTATAGACGGACATGCTGAGATAAAATGAGTATAACTTCCCACTCCGTTATATGATTAAGGTGAAACCAAATGCGTTGGAAAGAAGATTCAAAGATCTTTTATTTTTTATAAAGTCGACACCTGAATTGGTATATATTGGGAGATATGCTCCTTTAAATTTTACCCTAGATGAAGCATTTTTTAAAACTCTATCGATAGAAAAGTCCTTAACTCATCTTCGAGTTAGGGGGGATTTATGTAATGATTAATATACAAAGATATTCCTATATCATATATGTTTAAATCACATGAGTATATAGATAGAATAATTGGGTTCAAGTCTGTACGCATATGAACAATGATTTAAATTCTAGCCCAAAAATGTGGGGTGTTACATTATCTCCCCTTTGAGAACATTTGTCCTCGAATAAGACTGGTTAGACTGAAAGTACTGTACTAAGGTAACTAATAGCATATACGAACATGCATGAATTTGAACATGATTGCATAATTGAGTCTAGGCATGATACCTGAATCGAACTGACCTCATGAATACATGTACTGACATTATAATGGTTATAAGGCTGAGATAGAAACAATAGAGTCAAGTTATGAGTAACCATTACCTTCAGCTAGATCTATTTTCATGAAGGAAAGATAATAGATTTAGTACATGAAAACTCAGGGTATTAAACATCCCCCCTTGGGATAGTTTGCCCTTGGAATGATACTGACTAGGGTAAAATACTAAGGAAAGACTTAGAATGGGACATTACTAACTGATTCATTACTGAATATATGGAATCTAAACCTGATGCATGATTCATGAACTGAGATGAACTCGAAAACTACCAGGATGCAAATATATTTTCTCTTTGAGTAGTCATATTCATGAGACTTTACATAGCATGGATAGATTGAAAGATGGGAAACCATAGGAACATATCTGTCTTACTACTAAACTAAATTTTAGGCTTTACGAACTAATTCACACTAAAGACTTATACTAAACTATAGCATATATTCAATGCTTTTTATAAGAAGTTCTAATAATGTTTAAAAGTAAAGAACCTTGGGCATGATATGAATAATACATCTGTATAAGGAATTACATCATGGCTATAATTTTGTAACATGGAACATAGGCATACGAAACCCAAGCTAGGATAGATTTGGTATGCCTTAGACAATGCTACTGCTACTTTTAAGGTTAGACATACTCCTCGAATACTCCCTCAACTATACTTTCAACCATAATAATTTACTCCACTTAAGACTACTAAAAATATTCACATAAGCACTGATAACTTAAAGTTTAAGCAGAAATGAATTCTCTTACAATGTTCAATTCTACTCGAATCTACAAAATATTCACATAACACTGTAATACTGGTCTGAATCATGAATTCAATACACCCTGCATTTTTAGAACTACTCATCTAATCAATAATTATTATTACCACTTTAGCAACTATATTCAAACTCTTACTAGACATTCAATAACGCGTAATGCACTCATCTACATTTATACAAACATGATATTCAAGCCTATCTTCATAACTACATACGAATTTCTAAACAAAACCTATGAACGCATCTTTCTCATATACTAATATACCTTCATCAACACAACTTCTAGGCGGTGACCCCCAAGAAGACACATACTAAATTTTAACTAACCATGACAGGTATCCAAAAAGCCTTTCGTCAGTCATTCTTCAAACCTATAGCCTCGTGTAAAAAAAAGCATACAACAATCTTTCCTTTACATGAAAAATTTTACTCTCTCATAACTAAAAAATTTACTCATTATCTTTAACACATCATCCCAGAATGCAACCTGTTAAATAAATAATTAAAGAATAATACTCCTCAGCCAATAAAAATAGTACTATCCAAACCAAAGATAGTTATGCACTGAAACAACTAGAGACATATTCACAAGCAGTCTCCCAAGCCACTCTGCAAAAAAGAAGGAAGAACAAAATATTCTTGATAAAAATTAATTTTAGATATTAGATTTGTATATAGTGGCAAAAATGGAACTTGATAAAAATATGAAAGTTTTAGAGTACCAAGTTGTTAAAACCTTGCGATAAAAATTGGGAATATGTGGACACAGATGATCCCCTCAAAACCTGAAGGTATTATGAGTTCATATTAACATATAATGATTTTGTACATATTGAGCATAAGTTAGTAGATATAAATGATACCAACAATATTCAATACTCAATGTTTACAACTTTAGGATATTAGGCCCATTTAAATGGTGTGTAGACCATCTACATACCTCTTCCTCTGTCAAGAATTTATTGACCTCAAATATATAATTGTTATGATTATAATGTGGCCTGAGATAATTTTATTTATGTCAGGCCCAACATTCACTCCTGGTTCGTTAAATATTCAAAGCTAATTAAGACCATCATAATTCCCCGATGGTTTTACTATTGGTGAAGCCAATTTGGAGAAAATAAACATTTACTGTTAATTCAATTTCAAAAGCAGCTTAAGAAGTTTTAGGTAGAATAGAACATCTCAACACTACCGGAGAATGTTAAATAGTGTTAATATTTTATTGCAAAAAGAATTTCATATATTATCTATTGGTCCTTTGATATTCCTGAAATTGAGAGGATCAAATACTTTACCAAGACCGTCAAGATTAAGGGTTGGAGTCCAGTAGAGAAACCAGCGACAAACTCATCCTCATAATTGGAATTATGCCCTTCTAAAGAAGAATTAAAGAGAAGACTCAAAGAAGCCTTGTAAAAGATAGATAAAGAGAATAATTCAAAGAAGATAATGGAAGTATTAAATACCGCATCTTCACATGTCAGTGAAACTAGCAATGGTGACATGATGGATCCGCAAGGGATAGAACATGGATACCTCCTCAAATAAAAGAAAGTTCTCAGTACCCCTTCAAAATTTAAAAAGCTGCTTGATAGATCCCACTAACAAAATGAAGACTAAAAGACAATTGGCACAAAGCTTTAATAAAAAAATAGCAAAAATCTTCTCAAAATCATCAAAAGACACATGTTAAAGATACAATATAGTCCAAAACATGTGCTAAACAAATAAATAGGCATCAGCTACTCCTCCACAGAAGTAGAATAAAGTTTACATGAACAAATGTAAAATAGATAACATTTATTAGATACTAGTCAGCACTTTTGTGACCTATTTAAAGGATTTATACTTTTAATAGGAGAGCATTCTGAAATTTCCAAAAGTCAGAAAATGTCTCTACGATCTCCCATTTTTACCATCTCCATTTGTTATCTCGTTACATTTCCTAATCAATAAAAAGTTTTTGTAAGTATAAATTTATCTCTTTCTCTACTGTTTTAATTAATTTTTCTTTACATTTATTTTGTCCTTATATTGTTGTTTTAAAGTTAATTTTAAAGTTTAAAATACTATTAAAGTATAAATTACTTTAAACTATTATTTTGCTCTCCCTTTTCTGGAACCATCCCCCAAATATTATCTTGTTGTTTTAAAGTTAATTTCAAAGTTTAAAATATTTTTAATGTATAAATTACTTTAAACAATTATTTTGCTTCCCTTTTTCACGATCCATCCCCCAAATACAGAAATATCCTGGGTTTTGACTCTTAGAAAATTTTCTAGAATTCCATTCTCCGGATCCAATACGACTCATGGGTACGAGCCGTAAGTTAGGGTATGAGTGGTATGGTCTTATAATACGCTGACCAGTGTTAGTTGGTAGGACGTCTTTGGTCACTAGAATGGGTACGACTTAGGGGTATAAGTTGTAAGGGGTTGGTACAAGTTGTATCAGGGACTCATAGGGTGGGCAATGTTTATCCTCTTTGTATTTCATTCTTCTAGGGATACGAGTCATTGGTATGGATTTTATACTATGGTTAATACTTGGTTGGATGAGCGTTATACTGGACAGTGTCTTATCCCATGGATACGAATGACTGATCGTACATGAGAGTACGACTTGTATAGGTCAGTTATATCCCTGTGAAGGGATTTTCAAGGGACTAAAATGGTGGTATTTTGGACATTCCCTACACACCCTAATTAGGACCCATGAATTTTAATACACTTTGGAGGTTATTTACCATAGTATTCTATTCATTAACACTTACAAATTATTCTAAAACACTCCATAATTCTTTCAAGAGATTTTGGGGCAAAAAGGCTAGGGTTTTATCTTGAGGATTGCTTTGGGGCTTGTCTTGGTGATTTTTTTACATTAATTCTTTAGTATAAGGCATGATTCTCTTCCCTCATTTCAATTCAAAAAATAATGAGTTAGGATACTAAAATTTATAAGATAATAAGTTAGGATGGAAAAATTTATAAAACTAAGGTCTACCATTCTCAGTAGTTTTAATAGCAAATTGTTAGCAGTTGATCTGCACACACATAAATATGAATCAACTTTTTGAGGAAAAAATGCTGACATTTTAAGAAAAGAATAGAAATTTACCTAGTTGATGGAGGATAACTATGAAAATGATGGGAATTTTCCAAGTATCTTTGAAGAACCCTAAATGCAAAAGAGTGAGAAAATGACTGGAACTTTAAATGGAAAAAATAATTTAGGTTAATGAGTTTTGAACCTTTATATAGTGGGATTTTTATTTGGGTCAAATAGGAACTAAAAGGTGAATTCTGGTTTTGGTTGGGGTTTAATTAGTTTAGTTTAATTAATATTTCAATAAATCATAGTGTATCACATAAAAATGAGAACTCTAACAATATTTGCTAATGGATTCGTCTGTATTAAGGGCATTATAGGGACATAAAGATTGATTTTGAGTGTATTATGGAGCCAAAAGATCAATAGAGGATATTTTGTACCAATATCAACAGTTCAAAGTTATTTTAGACCCTTCTTTATATACTATATTAAATGTATGTTTATCTAAAATATATTAATCTCCTAATAATGAATTTGACATTTCATTTCATGTCCCAATGAAATATTTTCTAAAATTTAGATAAAATAATTTTAGATTATGTTTATAATGCTCAAATTACACATCAAAGGTATAAGCGATCGTAGTCAATATACTTAACCAAACACAAGTTGGGGTCGAGTTCTTAGGGAATGAGAACAAGGAATCAATCTCAAGTATTAAGAGAGACTAGAAGTTGGATAGTAGTGTTATATAAATCAAATGAGAAATTAAAATGGGGGTTTGTTTTGACACATTATAGGTAATAATTTTATTATAATATAAATGCAAGTTCAAAGATAAAATGACTAGAGTTGGAAAAAAATATGGAATGAAACTTAGGGTTATAATATTGTAAGTAAAAGTTCATGAATGGGTATTTGAACAATTGTATTGATTTAGCTAAGAGTCATGGGTGGGCTTGATTATACGTATTTAGTGTCAATTTGTTAATCAAATACCAAAATCTCAAAAAATGGGTTCTTTTAAACACCTCACAAGTGTAGGTATTTCAGAAATCTGTAATATCAATGAGTATTTTTATGTCTAAGAGATACTATTAACTAATATGAAACAAGTTGTTTTTCACTCTCATTCCTCACTGTCTTCACTTTTGTCAAGGATGATAATGGTTCAACGGTAAACAGGATTTTCCAACCTCTAACTATTAATTAAAACATAGAATAGGAATGAAGCCTATTTAATTAGCCAATTTCAAACACAAATAAACAATAACCATATAATAATCACAATTTATTCATGCATAACCCCAAGCTAAGAAATTAGCCACTCATATAGAGAGAAAGAGGAAATTTACCTAAATTCTCAATCCATTATTTGTTTGAATCTAAGATTAATACAATAATAGAGATTTAAATTTAAAAAAACATAAGAGAATGTCACTAATTTCACCCGAGGTCTCACTCTAAGTTTTCAAGCATCCAAATGTACAAAGATAGAGGTCTAGAGCTAAACGCCCCACATTTAAGCCCTAAATTATCATTTGTAATATTTTAAAAACTCCCACTATACTGGTCACCTACTAGAGTAGGTGCCAGCCCAGGTGACGGACCTGCGTGCCTAGGTCACCTTCACAAGTGACACTAATTACTCTATTTGAGCCATCTGCATGCATAGTCAGGCATATGCGTGCACAAGAGGATCCAAACTTGTCCAAATGAAATTTTTTGGTCCTTTTATTCATTTATTGCACCTCTAATTGACTCATATGGCTAGATCAACCTTGTTTTCAATCCTTTCCTGCACAAATGAATATTATAACTTTAGAATTACTTCAAATTAATTGATAATCATGACAATTCAAACATAAAAGATACCAATAATTTGTTAATTTACCAACTTAACAAACCCCCAAACTTAATCTATTGCTTGTCATCAAGCATCCAAGAATATGCATAATGAAAAAAGTCATTCATAACTCTAAAACCATCCAAAAGATTATGTTATATATCTAATATAACAAAGTATAAGACCCCATTATACATTGACAATTTTATTTTTGACCCTCCCACATGTCTAATGTCGATTCTTTACTTGAATTATGTGTAGACATGTTAAAAATGTATTTTGGGAAAGTTTCACATTTTTTAAAATGGTTCACCGTTATTTTGGGACCCCTAGGTAGTGAGGATCTGGGATAAGGTTGTATCACAAAGGTTCACCTCTGCGATATCAGTGTGTCACCGAGGCTAACCTCCATGATATTGGCATGCCATGGTGATGTTTTAATTTCATCTAGTTTTTCATTTTTTCACTTGGGGTGAGGAACTTTTATTATTTTTACCCTTTGTACGATCTTTAAATATAAAATAATTAAATTTCCTTCAGTTTTCAAAGATTAAATTATTCTCTTTCGCTCTTAAACTCAAAAACTAAGAAAATTTAGGATTTTAAAATGAATCCATCATTTGAGCTCCAAACTTTGGATTAACTTTAATTTCTTGTGTATTTCAGGCATGTTTCTTATCCCTAAACTTGAATTTTACATTGTGGCATTGATTAAATGGATTTTAATATGATTTAAATTATGAGTTCTAAAATTGGGTTGAGGGGTTTTGATTGTTACTGATTGAATTACTTGTCTCATGTTATAAATTAATTATTCACAAATTTATACTTTAGGATTGAATTGGTGCATTATTTAAATAATAGGAATAAGGGACACAGGTTTTGTAAAATGGATGAATTTTGGCTAGGAATTAGCATTAACCTCAACCCACTTAATAATCTTGTTTTTTAAATATGGTCAATTGCGTGGTTTAACTTGTCATGAACCCATTGCATTATATTTAAGGATAAATGGATATGAATATGGTTTTGGATGTCCTTGGTGGCCATGGTTTTTTATTTTAAATGGAACTTTGGAGTCCAATTTGGTTTTGTGAATTGGTTTGGAATAATTAATTTATATTGCAAACATGTTGGTATAATGATACTAACTGGTAAATACCTTAATGAATGACTCATGGATTAATGGATTGGTTTATGTGCAAATAGTTTAATTTAGGCTTAAAGGGAATAATGTAGCTTACCGTGAAGGTGTAAATCCCAAGGGGACAAAAATTTAAAACCATATTTGTTGGTGTCGGGCATCTATATGACTATGTGCATAATGCAAACTTGATATATATATATATATATACATACATTTTGGGATGACTATTGCCTTAGTGGATTTCATTTTCCCTAAGGTTTTCCTCATTTCATGATGCTAACACGAATTGAGGCCATTTCATAGAGGAATGTGAACCCATATAGCCCATATGTTCCTTTAGGATAGATCGAGCTATACAATTTAGGTTAATAATTAAACTCTCTTGTTCATGACCTTATGCCTTATCCCAACATCTTATATATGTATATATGACTATGTGCATGTGGTTTTGACTAATTTTGGGCATTGTATTATTTTTTCACTTTTCCTTAGTTACATACCAGTGCTTATTGTACTATCCATCCTAGGATGCTACATCATTTCATGATATAGGGTTCGAATACTTTTCTATTACTCTAGTGTAGCATCAGGTAGTTGAGCACATTTCTTGAGTTTCTATGACATGGTGAACCTTTATCCTTTTAAAGGCCTTTCCATTTTATTTTTATTCCCTTATTGATTTATTACTATTGGATTTATTTCGTCAGTCATAGTCGAGGACATGTCTTGACATAGTTGCTATTCTGGTTTTAGAGGCTTTCAAGGATAAGTGTGGGTTGGATTATTGGTCTTGAGTCATAGTATTTATTTGATAATCTATCAATCTTTTTATTATTTTTGGTTGTCTTTCATTGCATTTTTTTATTGTGTTCTTGATGTTAGGCTAAGGGGGTGGTCTCTGGCTCATGGTGGGCTTGAGATACCCATAAAAAATAGACCCTGATTTGGGTTATGACAAGAATGGTATTAGAGCATAATTTAGGACCATTGGATATCCATAAAAGTCTTATCAAATAGAGTTTTTTCTATCATTGTGTAGGATACCATGGTTATAAGGAGGAGGCTACAATGAATTTAGAAATGTTTTTCTTTATTGTGTTCTAGTTTTGGCTATATAGTCTGGTGTTATGAAACTTGTCTAATTCCTAACTTCCTTATATTTTTTATCATGCCTCTTCGAAGATCTGATGTTATTAGAAACTCTTCTGGAATCTCTATTCCACCTAAGGGGAATATGAAGGGGACTCTCCCTATTTAAAGAGTGTAAATTCAATCTAAGGTCCATGCTCCTAATTGTGCTACTCAATGTGGAGTTCCACCAGTCCCTACTAGCTCTCTTCAAGCTTTCTGGGATGGCAACACTTATGTTTGGTTATTTCTAGAAGATATCTCTAATGCATAGTTTCATCAGTCTATTCATATTCTTAATCAGGTTATGGCATCGTAGTCTTTTTCGTCTAACTGTGTTGGTTCGGTTGTTCATTTATCTGATGTCACTCGAGTTGGCCAATTTATGAGGTTGAATATACAAAATTTTATAGACTCTAAGGTTTAGGAGGATTTATAGGGGTTCATTAATGTGATGAAGAAACATTTAGGGTGATGCATACTACTAATTAGGAAGGTGTTGAGTTTGTTGTATTTTAATTAAAAGAAATAACTTATCAGTTGTATGAGCAGTAAGAAGCTACGAGGGGTGATGATGTTGCACAGAAAGTGTGGGAGGACTTTTTACGGGCCTTTCTTTATTACTTCTTTCCTCAGTGGTTGAGGGAAGCTAAGGATGAAGTGTTTGTTAATCTAAAGCAGGGTAAGTTGAGTGTCAAGGAGTATACTTTGAATTTTCAGCAATAGGTTCATTATTCCCTAAAGTTGGTGTTTAATATGATGTCCAAAATGAGGAAGTTTGCTTCTGATATGACCTGCGATCTAGTGTTAGAGTGTAAGGATGCTTATGTTGAATAATTCTATGGACATCTCAAAGATGGTTTTTTATATGTAGAAGGTTGAGGATGACAAAAAAGAAGTTAAAGATAAGAGAAAGGTGGAATAAGAATTTTAGATATTTTGAACAAGGTGTTGGTCAGCAGAATAGTTGGAGAGATGGTAGACAATAGAAAAAGAAGAAGGATTAGGGAAATTTTTATTTGTCTACTAGTGATCCTTATCCTAAGCCTTCAAGTGTTTGTCGTTTTCAGGCTAGCAGTGGTCCTAAGTAACAGGGTGCCTAGTCTCTGGCTAGTAGAGCTTAGTTAGGCCCACCTTACCCTTTTTGGGAATTTTTGTGGGCTGCTTTACCATGGAAATTGTGAGAAAGGGATTAATCCAAGCTATAATTGTATTTAGCTTAGTCATATGCAGTGATATTCCTTTAGAGATAGTTTCCACAAGCCTAAAAATATTCTGATTGCCACTTTTTCTGATTCTTCCCCTAAGGGTGCTCCTTATTGTACTAACACTGGCTTCAATTATCATTATGCACTTACTCTTCATCAGGAGTCTGAGGCATTCATAGATATTGATAATGATAAGTTATAACTCATTCCTATAATGTTTATTATTTTCTTGATCTGGGTTCTACACTATCTTATATGACCCCTTATGTGGCTACGCATTTTGGGTTTGGTCCCAAAAATATTTTCAACCCCTTTTCTACTTCTTCTCTAGTGGGTGATTCTATGTTTCTAGAAAAATCTATAGGGTTATGTGGTTTCTATTATTCATAGAGTGACATTGGTTGTTTTAATAGAATTAGATATCGTTGATTTTGATGTTATCTTGGGGATGGATTGACTTAAATCGTTCTATGCTTCTCTTGATTGTAGGACTCAAAAGGTCTATTTTCAGTTCCCTAATGAGTCGTATTACAATGGTATAGGAGTTGCTTAGTTCCTCAAAGGGAGGTTTATTTTCTATCTTAGAGCTCAGAGTGTCTATAGCATCTAGTTCAATTTAATGATTTTGATTTAGGAAGTCCTTTACAACCTGTCCTTTTAGTTAATGAAATTCCTGAAATGTTTCCCGATGATCTTCCTGGTATCCCTCCTGGTAGGGAAATAGACTTTGGGATTGATCTTTTATCGGATACCTATCCTATTTTTATTCCTTCTTGTAGAATGGCTCTGGCAGAATTAAATGAGCTAAAGAAGCAATTGAAGGATCTTCTTGATAAAGGGTTTAATCGTCCTATTGCCTTTTGGAAGAAATAAATATAGGTCACTTTAGATTTGTATAGATTATTGTCAATTGAACAAAGTTATAGTGTAAAATAAGTATCCTTTTTCTAAGATTGGTGATCGTTTTTATCAGCTATAGGGTGCTAGATATTTCTGTAAGATTTATCTACGTTCGAGCTATCACAGGTTGAAAATTAGGTTGGTTGATAATCCCAAGACTAATTTACGAACCTGATACGACTGTTATGAGTTTTTATTATGTCATTTGAGTTAACTATTGCTATGGCTGCTTTCATCAATCTTATGAATTGGGTTTTCAGGAAGTTTTTAGATTTGTTTTATGTGGTCTTTATTAATGATATATTGCTGCACTATGTTAGTGAGGATAATCATGCCAATTACCTCAGAATTGTATTACATACTCATAAGGACCAGAAGTTTTATGAAAAAATTTTAAGTGTGATTTTTGTTAAGTATTTTGTCATTTCTTTGGCATGTTGTTTCTAGTGAGGGGATCAAGGTGGTTCCACAGAAACTTGAGACAGTTAAGAAATGGCCGAGACCCGTAACTCCAACCAGCATTAGGAGTTTTTTGGGGTTGGTTGGGTATTGTAAGAGGTTTGTGGAGAGTTTCTCTTCTATTTTCTCTCTATTAACAAGGTTGACTCCAAAAAAGGTAAAGTTTTTCTGGCCGATGCTTTAAAGGGTAGTTTTGAGAAGTTGAAGGATACATTGACATCTGCACTAGTTTTGACCCTACTTGAAGGTAATGACGATTCTGTTGTGTTTTGTGATACGTTATGTGTGGGATTGAGTTGTTTTTTGATATAGCATGGTAAGATTGTGGCTTATGCTTCCAGGCAGCTTTAAGTTCATGAGAGACATTATCCTACTCTAATCTACAGTTTGCAGTTGTGCTCTTTTCTTTAATATTTAGCACTATTATCTATATAGGGTGCACCTGGAACTATATATTCAGATCATAAGAGCTTGCAGTATGTGTTTATGCTCAAGGAATTGTATATCAGTCAAAGGCAGTGGCTAGAGCTACTTAAGGATTATAAGATTAGCCTTGATTACCTCCAGGTAAAGTTAATATTGTTGATGCACTCTTAGCAGGTAGCCTATATGGATCTTATCTCAAGTTGATAAGGTGAGGAAAGGGTTAGTGAAGGATATTCACAGTTTGGCTAACATAGGAGTCCATCTTTTAGACTTTAAGGATAGGGGAGTAATTGTTTAAATCATATTTTTGCGCTGAGTTGAAGGAGAAGTAATATTTTTATCCCATAAATATGCAGATTAAGAATGATGTGGGTCAGAAAAAATTGTGGCTTTCATGATTAGGGAGATGGCATCTTGAGGTATCAAGGAAGATTGTGTTTTACTGACTAGTATAGTGGTAGTTTTGTAAATATTACAAATGTGAATTTAGGGCTTAAAAAGTTTTTTTTGTCTCTAGACATCTTTATTTGTACATTTTGAAGCTTGAAAACTTATAGTGATACCTAAAGTGTAAAATTTGTGACATTCTCTTATGTTTTATTAAATTTGTATCTCCATTATTCTATTGATCATTGATTCAATGGAATAATGGATTAAGAATATTGGGTAAATTTCCTTTTTCTCTCTCTACGAGTAGCTAATTTGTTTTCTTAGGTTTATGCGTGAATACATTATGATTATTATATGGATGTTGTTTATTTGTCCTTATAGTTAGCTAATTACATGGGCTTCATTCCTATTCTATGTGTTAAATAATAATTAGAAGTTGTAAAATCTAGTTAACCCTTAAAATCTTATCATCCTTGATAAAAGGGATGACAGTGAGGAATGAGACTGAGCAATATCTTAATTCACATCATTTAATAGTATCTTTTAAACGTAAGAATACTAATTGAAATTATAGATTACTCAAATAGCTATACTTGTAAGCTGTTTGAAAGAACCCATTTTGTGAGATTTGGGTATTTGATTGACAAAATAATACTAAATACGTATAATCTGGCCTACCCAAACTCTTAGCTAATTCAAGACAAATGTTAAATTACCCATGTTTTAACATTTACTTACAATAGTATAACCTTAAGTCTCATTCCATATTTTGTTTCAACTCTATTTATCATTGAATTTGCATTCATATTACGTGAAGATATTAACGGTAAAGTGTCAAAACAAACGACTATTTTACTTTCTTGTTTGATTTATATAACATTACTATCTAATGTCCAGTCTCTCCTAACACTTGGGATTGATTTCTTTTTCTCATTAACTAAGGACTCGACCCCAAATCATGTTGGTTAAGTATATTGACTACAATCGCTTATACCTTTGATGTCTAATTTGAGTCATAAATATAATCTAAAATTTTTTATTCAATTTTTTTTGAAAAGATTTCAATGGGACATGAAATGAAATATCAAATTAATTATTTGGAGATTAATCTATTTTACCTTAACTTACATTTAATATATTATATAGAGAAGGGTCTAAATAACTTTGAACTATTGAAATTGGTACAAAATATCCTCTATTGTCCTATTGGCTACATAATACTCTCAACATGAATCTTTATGGCCCTATAATGCCCTTAATACAGACGAATCCATTAGGAAATATTAGTAGAGTTCTCATTTTTTATGTGGCACACCATGATTAATTGAAATACTAATTAACCTAAACTAATTAAACCCCAACCCAAACCTGAATTCACCTTTTAATTTCTACTTGACCAAACTAAAAATCCCATCGTATAAGGGGGGAAAACTCATTAACCGAAATCATTTTCTCCATTTGAAGTTGTAGTCTTTTTCTCACACTCTTCTCTTTAAGGTTCTTCAAAGATACTTGGAAAATTCGAATTATTTTTATAGTTATCCTCCATCAATTAGGTAAATTTCTATTTTTAGTTAAACTGCAAATTTTTTCTTCCTAAAAAAGTTGAGTCCTGAACTTTGATAATGGTAAACCTTAATTTTTAAATTTGGCCATCCTAAATCATTATTATTGGAATTGGATTTATTGCAAATTTTTAGCTTATGTGTCATGGATGATCCACAATGCAAATGATCAATTGAATTTATTTTTTAATAAAAGAAACCATTGAAAGAACATCTTGAAGGATAAAGTCAAATACATAAGAAACATGAATGATGTGACTCTATTTGAAAGCTGAATTTTAGGGGAAAAGTATAAAAGTTGAAACCAAAACATGCCATAGAAAGTTCAAATTTGAATAAAGTAAACAACTATGATGATAAAGTAGCAGAGTTAGAATTGAAAGTAAGTCAATTAATAAACTTCGATCTAATCTCTTGAGCTATTATTATTAGTTTTATAGCTGCCAAGATATTTTAATATGATGTATCTTGCTTCTATGTTTTTGGATTAATATTATTGGTTTTATAGATGCTAAGATGATGTAGTATGGTGTAATGATAGTTTGTGTTTGGTTACTATTATGAGCTTTTTTTACAATCAAATGAAACAAATTTGAAAATTTAGAAATCTGTGGGTTAACTGTAATGCAATGTTAACCTCGTCGGTGTTTTGCTTACAAATGTAATGTTATATAAAATTCAACATTTAACTCTTTTTTTGTATTGAAAGTTGTATTTATGTCAATATAACTTTTCTTATTGACTTAAAAAATTGAATTTTAGGTCATATAAAACTACTCATAAATTTTTGCTAAAACTTCATTTTGACATATATGAAAATCCACAAGAACGTAAACACCAAAAGCTTCGCAGACCACACAAAGTATAAAAAAATTATATACATGACATCATCATACATAGTATAACAACTTGGAAGATTGTTTTATTCTTCTAAACTATATCTCCAAGTTTGAACCTTATCATTTCTTTATTATGTTAGCAATGGATTCTAAGAATAGGTGGCATAATTTTCAAGCTTATCAAAAATGTTTAGAAGAGGATTTTCAGTTTTGGAAGATTGAAAGTGTAAGTAAAGTCAATATTTTGGAAGATAAGATCAAAATGAAATTTGAAGGTTCCATCAGCTTTGCAAAGTCACTTTTAAGTTTGTTGGAAATTTTTCTTGGATTAAGAGGTTTTCAAATGTGTTTTGAGTCAATTGATGAAAATTTTACAAATTCTAATATTTGTTGACTATAGTCAACATTCATTCAAGTAGACTTTGATGAGTGATTTGATTACTGCAAGTGGTTCTGAATATATTTTATGATTAATTTACACTACTGACTTATTGCTCGGATGTCTTCATATTTTGAATAATTATTTGGTTTTTTGGAGTTTTATGTCACTTATGTTGTAATAGTACCTCCTAAAACAAATGGGAAACAAATGGTGTTTTGATTGAAACATTACATTATTATCAAAATTTTAGGACTATTGCTCAATATTTATAGAATTGCAAGTATAGAAATGGCCTCGGCAGGCATGAGTGATCCACTAAAGTTGGGGGGGGGGGTAGATGTAAAGTTCCCTAAAGGTTAAAATTCAAGATTTGTTTTATTTCATTTAAAATAGACTTTTTAGGAGTTAGAAAGCTTTGATAGAGGTAACTTTTTATGCTTTCTTACTGCATATACATTGGATATGCATTCCTATCCTAGTTTTGATCATCTTCAAGAATATTCACTGGTTCTTCATGATTTTGATTAACAAAGTAGAGATTTCAAACCCCAAGGTTATGAAATAAATGTTTTGGATTTGATAATCAATTTTTGCTGGTTTTTTTATTGATATTGTAACGTAAAATCCTTATGTTATAGGACAACCTATTTTTGCATCAATTTATTAATTTATTTTCAGTAATTTAAACAACATTTGAATATAAAAGTTAGGGGCATTGAGTCTAAAGTTAAGTAACTATATTTTTATAATATGAAGATCGAGTTAAGTTGTATTTTCATAAAGTTTCATATTTGAGTTAGTAATGTGATGAAAATCGGCTTTTCTTATAAAACATAGTTTTGCCTGTACGAGCTCAAAAGTTGAATTTTTAGGATCGGGATAGGAAAATAGTAATATAGGTGTCCTTGAATTTATTTTCTTATGTAGAACACACATTTGATTAGATTGGTTTCTTTTGGTTACACCAAAGGAGGTTGAAGTCATTAATTGATTAATCTAGCTAAGGAGAATTAAGACTTTCTTTAACTTATCTTTGAAATGCAAATGTATTATTTGAATGCATAAATGAGTAAGGGGTAGTGAAGGTCCCATAGAAATTAGATGACAAAAACTCATATAGGTATCAGTATTATGGTATGAGCGATTAAGATTGTATATCTATTTGTTTAATTAAATATTTTTTGATCCTAATTATAGCTATAATATGGTAAAAGTACTTTTTTTTCTAACTAATATGTGTATAGATGGATGATTCCTGAGAGTTAGCATGTTAATTGATTATTTGACCATATTTTCACTATTTTAATGATATTTTTTATTGTTCTAGGCCAATTATTATATTATGCTAAGGTCTTTTCTAGAAATATGGTATTACGGTCTTTACTAGAGATATGGAGCAAAGGTCTTTACTAGCAAAGTATGTCTGAGCATATATGGATGTTCTATAGTTATTTTTGAATAATGTTATGGTTATTTCTCGCAGTGTGTTTGAGGTAATTTCTGAACAACTTTTAGGTAATTTCCAAATTCTATATGGACCTTGTGAGTCCCCATGGATCTTAGTTAGTGTAAGACAATAGGTATATATGGATACTGATTTGATAGGTAGCATGTATCATTAGACATAACTTTTACTTGATTTCGACTAATTTGGCATGAAAAGTGATTGAGTGGATATGATATTAACTTTACTACTCTTATATCTTTTTGTCTATGATTTTTAGATATCTGGACTTGATTTATATTCATAGTTATTGACATCAATTACAAATCCTAGTTTGTAAATATTAGAAGTGAGAAATTTATATGAGAAGTATTAGAATAGGATATTTAGGATCAACTCTCACTATTTCTTAAGATTTGAATTAGTCGTTGATGGTGTCGAGTACATATGAATTTGTATTCTGGATTGTTTTCTTTCTGCATGTTGTTGTGCTGGTTTGAAGCTGGATTCTTCCACCCAGTTATATATAGTAGTGTTGGATAATCATCCTAGATTTTTGGTCCTTGAAAATTTTTGAAATTTTATACTCACTACCCAATCTATGGCTGCCCTAACAAGTCGTAGGGAGTCTTGACGGGTCTGATGGATCCATCATAGCCTGACTAGTGTATGTGCATAATATTTCTTCCCTAAGTACAAGTGACGTCTAATGAGTCGTAAAGACTCAAAATGAACTGTATGGTATCTTTCGTAGCCTAATAAGTGTAATTCCTAATTCTTTCTGCTTTGACAACAACTAGATTATGTAAGTTGTAATGACTGAGAACGAGTCATAAGTTATGATTGTAACCAAGTATATGTGTGTGGTTCTGTAAATTTCCTAGATTACGAGTGAGCTCTTACGAGTCAGAATTTCACCCATAGTGATTACGCAGAGATTTTTCAGTGTTTTCTTTAAGGAAATTCTGGTCAATTCCTCTTTTTTCTTGCTTGAACCCCACGACTATAAAGCATATTAAGGGGTTATTTCTTATTAATAACATAATAAAAACACTCTAAAACTCTCAAAATTCCCTCAATCAAGATACTAAGGGTTTCCAAGAAGTTCATCAATTAGATCTCTCAAGGCCAAATTCTCTGGATAACTGTTTATATTTGAAGAATGTCACTCTTCTTCAATTATTACTTTATGAAAATCATGAATTTAAATGGTTTAATAGGATGGTTTTGAATATGGGTTTTGATATGGTTTAGATTTTTGTCTGGTTGATTCTTAAATTATTTTTCTATTATTTATTATGCATTATTTATGCTTTATTGGTGGTTTTGAACTTATGGGGTGCATGAGAATGGTGAATAAACTAAGGGGTCATTATTTTCCCCAAAACTGATGTTTCGAAATTGAAATTAATTTTGAATAATTATGTCCCCCCAACCTACTTGTGTAAATGGATTAGGATTTTGAAATTTCCAATTGGTTTTACTTACTCACCTATTGTATTGCATTGCATTAATTATTAAACAATGAACATGGATTTGAAAGGCCTTATTGTTTATGATTTGATTTAATAAACAAAGGGGGTCGAGGCATACCCCTAAGTTAATGTGATTGTTATGACATAGAGATAAGATTGTAAGTCTAAGGGTATGACGATACTCATAGTGTGCCTTAACGGTTGGTTCATTGGTTAATAAATGGATTATGTGAATCTTTCTTTAAATTGGCTTAATGGGTTTATGTAGCGAAGCTGTGAAGGTATGGGTCTTAGATGACTTGTACTGGAAACTCATGTTTACCGACGTAAGGTTTGGTCTTAATGGCATGTTTGCATAGTTCATGCTATTGATATATTTGTATCTCTGACTGGTCGGGGTATTCCCTGGTCTTTCTTGATACCTTTGGTTTGTACGGCTTACAGGCACTGGGCCCTTTCAGTCGGGGTAGCTGAACCCATAAAGCCCGTGGGTGCCTATTTATGATGGTTGAGCTACATAGCCAGGATAATATTTTTACTTCATTCTAAGCCTTTTTCCCTTTATCGACATGACATGTTTATATGTATATGTATATTATTATGCACATTGCAAACTCAATTTCTACTCTCCAGGGTCAAAATTTTCAATTCCCATAGCCATTCAACTCAAACAAACACAAAAATCTCGACCTACTTCAACTCAAAATGTATAGAATTTGAGTTCAAAGACTTACTTGAATTGCTAAGATATTACCTTTCTTAAATTTACACTTTTCTTCCTTAAATCCTTGAGAAATTCATGCAATGTGAGGGATCCCAACAAATTTGTGTGTGTTTTGAAGTGAATTCTTGTGATTAGAGCTCAAAAATTGGTCTTTAATGGAGGTATTTTGTGTTTTGTAGTGTCAGGTACCCATATCTATTACCCTATTTTATTTAATACATTTTAAGTGGGTCAAGTTAACGTGGGACTTTTGACTGGTAAATTTGGTTACGTGTCATGTGTGCGGCTCATAACCTTTGCTTATAGGTCTTGTCCTTCATTAGTAAAAACTAGGACTTACTACCTAGTTATAGAGTCGATAAGACTCAGTGTGATGAGTCGTACGTTGATATTATGACTTGTTCTGAGAGTCATAAAGACTCCAAACACTTTTACGTAGATCTGAATTAACACCCAAGTCTTTATGATTCTTGCTCACAAGTCGTTACCTTAAGGTATGACTCATGAAGAGTCCGTATGACCTAATTTCTTGGAATATCTGGCTTTTTTCTGTAATCTTTTACTCTACACACTGAACAAACATATTAACCTATAAATTACTAAGTACAAAAACATATGTTTCCTCCTACGCATCGCTTGATCTAATGTCAAATCACAACGTCGCTAAGTTCGATACTCAGATTTCACAAGCTAGCCTCATAGGATGCCTCCCATGCAACGCTTAGTTTAACATCGCAACATGATGTAATTGGCTTGGTTACTCATACTTTACCAAGGTCCATTTCATAAATTACACTTACTTCTTTAGAGTTACCCCTATAATGCTTTATTCTTTTCCTATTCACCTTGAAGGGCTTCACCATCCTGCTTTAATTCCAATGCAGCAAATGGAAAAATTCTTTATGTAGTAAATGGACCACACTATCTGGGCTTGAACTTACCTGGAAAAAAGCAAAGCCTTGAATTGTAGAGCAATACCTTGTCATATTTCTCAAATATCCTCTTTTCATCATTGTGATTGTGATGTTGTTTCATCTTTTCTTTCAAAAGTGCAGAAATTTTATACGCCCTGAGTTAGAATTCATCCAACTCATTCATCTTGTTCATCCTTGACTTTGTTATATCTTGCCACTAAAAATCCAGCTCTTTATAGCCCATAGTTCTTTATATTGAAGTTCAACAGGCAAATGACATGCCTTTCCATACACTAACTGATAACGAGAATCACCAATGGGCGTCTTGAAATTTGTTCAGTATGTACTTAATACATCATCTAACTTTCATGACAAATCAGTCCTATTGGCATTCACTATCTTTTTCAAGATGGACTTAATTTGTCTATTGGACACCTTAACCTTTCCACTAGTCTGCAGAAGATAAGGTGTTGCCACCTTGTGTTTTACTCCATACTTCTCAAGCATACTTTTGAATAGACGATTACAAAAATGTGACCCTCCATCAATAATGATAGCATGTGGCATGCCAAATTGAGAAAACAGGTGTTTTTCAAGAATGCAGTGACACTACGTGCTTCATTATTGGGGAGCACAATCGCTCTTACCCATTTTAAGATATAATCCATAGCCACAAGAGTATACTTTATGTCAAATTAACTTGTACAAGGTCCTTTGTAGTCTATACTGCATACATCAAACAATTCTAATTCAAAAATAGGAGTCATAGAAAATTCATGGCATCTAAAGATGTTACTTGGCATTGACATTGACCACAAGCTATATAAAATCATGTGCATTTTTGTAAATTATTGGCCAATCGTACCCATATTGCAAGATTTTATGGGTTGTGCGGGTTCCTCCATGATGACCCCCAATTGGTGAAGAATCAAAAGCCTCAAGAATGCTCATCATCTCCACCTTAGGTATACATCTATAAATAATCCCATCCACACAAATTCTGAATAAATAAGGCTTATCCCATAAAAATTTCTTTACCTCGGGCATAAAATCTTTCTCTGCTGAAATAAAAGATCTTCTGGGACTAGATCACTTTCTAGATAATTTGCATAGTTAGAAGACAATGGAATCATATCTTGGGAAGCTGCCAATATCTTCTCATATGGAAAACTATCATCAATATAAAGCCTATCTTCAATATTTTGCATAGCTTTCTTCTCAAGTCTAGAAGAATGATCAGCAACATGATTCTCAGAGCCTTTTTCTGTCCTTGACCTTGCAATAACATTCCTACAACAAAAGAACCCACCTAATCAGTGTAGGCGTTGCATCTTTTTGTGTTGTTAAGTAGCACAATGCTACATGATAAGTATGCACAATCACCTTTGTCCCAAACAACTAAGGCTAAATATCTCAAAGGCAAAAACCACTGCCAACATCTCTTGTTCAGTGATAGTATTCTTCTTTTAAGCTGAGTTTAGCACCTTTCTAGCATAGTAGATGGGATGAACAATATTTTTTTTCATTTTTCTTGTACAATACCTAATTCCAATTCACTTGCGTCATACATAATCTCAAATGGCAAAGACTAATCTGGGGGCACAATGATAAAAGCAGTCATCAACATCTCTTTTAGTCATTCAAAAGCCGTGAATCATGTTTCAGTAAAAACAAATTTCACCTCTTTCCCAGGAAGCCTACAAAGAGGGTTGGCAATCTTGGAGATATCCTTGATGAATCGCTTATAAAACCCAGTATTTCCTTAAAATCGTTGAACACCCTTCATGGAAATTGGTTGAGGTAATTTACCGATCACTTCAATTTTCGATCTCTATACCTCAATACCCCTAATTGAAATATTGTGCCCCAGCACAATGCATTCTTTAATCATGAAATGACACTTTTTCCAATTAAGTACCAAGTTACATTCCTCACACCTTTGAAGAGCATTTACCAAGTAAACTAAGAATTTGTTAAGAGAATCATCAATGTTTCAGAAATCATACATAAACACTTCAATAATGTCTTCTACTATGTTAGAGAAGTTTGACATCATACATTTCAGAAATATGGTTGGAGTGTTACATAACCCAAATGGCATATGTCTAAATACAAAGGTCCTATAAGGACAAATAAATGTTGTTTCCTATTAGTCCTCAGGTGCAAAAGTTATTTGGTTGTAGCCTGAGTACCCATCCAAAAAGTAGAACCATCTTCTCTCTTCAATCCTATTGAATATCTGGTCCATGAAGCCTATTGGGAAGTAATCCTTCTGGGTCTATTCATTCAATATTCTATAATACATACACACTATCCATCCCGTGACTGGACTCATTTGTACTAGCTCATTCTTCTAATTAGGAATAATAATAATACCACCTTTCTTTGGAACACATTATGTTAGACTGAGCATTTGCTATCAGCAAATGAGATACACTACACCTATATTAAGCCATTTGATTATTTCTTTCTCTACTGCCTCCTGCATAGGATGATTAAGTAGATGCTAATGTTTTATACTTGTAACACAATCCAGTTCAAGCTGGATCTTATAAGTATAAACATAATGCAAAATACCAATAATATCTGCAATGGACCAACCAATGGTCCTTTTGAATTTCTGTATCACAAATAACAAAGCTTATGCTTCTATCTTAATCAAGTTAGAAACAATGATTAAAGACAAAGTTTTATTTTCCCTCAAAAATGCATATAACAGATGAAAAGGGAGGGTCTTCAACTCTAAGTTAAGTGGCTCCTCAATAGATGAGAGAACAGGTGCAGTGGTTCTATGTTTTAAGTATAAATTAAGCTTCATTGATGCATAAGTATAAGATCCACTACCATAAAATACACATACCATATTATCATAGTCATCAATATCATCGCTATCGAATTTAATAATCACAGTTGCTAGACCTTCAACACCTTACCTTTCTTCAATAGGGACAACATCAGAAGTATCATGCCAAGTAGTCACCAAATCAACACATTGAATAAATGCATCTCCTCATCATACATATCAATCATGGATATCACACTTAGCTCATATTTCTGTTTTATTTATTTGCATACATTGAATATCACCTAATAATCACTAAGTATCAACATCAGATGTCCTAGCTCAAAATTAGTCGACATCCTTCCTGTAGCCAAGAATGGTCTTCCTAAGTTAATTTAGACATGAAAGTCCACTTCACAATCTAATATCAAAAAACTACCAGAAAACATGAACAAAAAGACATTCACCAATACATCATATAAAATACTAACTGGCTGTTTCACTGCCTTGTTTTCCATCACTAGTCTCACGGTTGTTAGTATTGGAGATCCCAACCCCAACTGCTTAAATACTACTAATGGCATGAGGTTAATACTAGCACCAAAATAACATAATGCCTGAATGAAGTTGAAAGATATAATAGTGCAAGGTATGATGAAAGCATCAAGATCCTCATTATTCTCTACAATTGATCTAAAAGATTCAATGCAGCAGTGATGAATATTGTCGACTGGATCATACCGGACTGACTTCTTTTTGGTAATTAGAGCCTTTATAAAATTTTCATATCCTGATATTTTCTCTAATGCCTTTTCAAGAGGGATGTTGACTGATAGCTCCTTCTACATAGATACGAATTTTTGATACCCTTTTCTTGTTTCATTTCAAGCTTCTGAGGAAAATAAAGGAGAGGTCTTAGGATGTTCTTCAATATAGGCTCGTCAACCTTGTATTTTCTTTTATTTTCCATGTTACTGGTCTTTACATCAACAAAATCATCTTTATTCTTTTTCTCATCTATAATTGGTACCATGGGTCAATTGTTGTTTTACCACTTCGAGAGGGAATGGAATGGAAGTGCCTATCATTCTTTGGATTTACCATTTTGTTACTATGGAGAGTTCCAATCCACCTTTGATTTACTATGGATGACATCTAACAAAATTCATTCTCCAACTATTTTATTACGGTAGGATATGACTCAACTTTCTGATGTAGCCCAGACAAACCTACCTTAATCTCCTTAAGATGATTTTCTTAAATTTCTTCTCCTTTAACTAAATTTGACCAAAGTTTCTCAATTCTTTATTCTAAATCATGACCACCTGATGGAACATAACTATCCCTCTTCTCCTTATAATCACCTTTCCACTACTAGTCACTATCTCTCTTTACTTGTATCTCTATATCTATCATTGTAATGGTTTTGACCAATATACTTTGCTTCCTCTTCAAATTAGTTATGATAATCTTAGAAGTATATCCTTATGCCCCGACTGCATTTACTTTCTCAGCACTTAATATTACAAATTATTTTTTAAGTAGGCTAATATATGTCCATAGATTTGCAACATATTGCACTACCATATCATGAATATCTCCATATTCATTAGCTTCTCTAATAAAATATGTACGTGCACCACTCTTAATATCTCTAGTATGTCAACCTCTATTAGTTACCAAAATATCATCAAGAATATCCTGTGCAACATTCCACTGAAGATGTATAAATGCACTCTAGAATTGATATTCAGTGATCTATAGAAGATTTCTAACAAGTTGGACCCCGTGATTCTACAATTAGGTACCATGCTCAGCTTCTTCTTAAATCTAAACTAGGCCTCACACATGGATTCTACAGGTAACTATCTAAAATTTTAGATTTCATCTTTCAACTGTAGCATCCTGGCAGGAGGGAAAAACCTTTTCAGAAACTATCTCCAGAACTCATTCCAAGTAGTGATTGAACTTCATAGAAGTTCCCCTAACTAAAATGATGCTTCCCCAGTAAGAAAAATGGGAACAACCTCAATCTCAAAGCTTCCTGATCTACTCCCAAAAGTATATATAACATACATATCCCAGTAAAGTTATCCAAATTAATTTTTTCATCATCAGTTGCTGATCCCAAAAATACACCCTTTAGGTTTAACAATTGTATCGTAGTGCTAGGTTAAAATTTACATTGGGTGGTATAGTAGGAGAAATGATAGCTCCTGTCTCAGTCGGTTCAACATACCGCAAATCCTCTTTTTCATTATATGGGGTTTAGGTGCTAATATACAGGTATCAATGAAGATCTACTTCTCTGAACTTTGCCCTAATGCTCGGCCACTTATTGTGGCCTGACTATTCCTCTTTTTGCCAATCTAGCAATAAAAGCTCTGACTGTCTAACTGCATCATTCTTTGGATCACCTTAAGTATGCGTAAATTCCACATTTGGATTAGTAGGTAGGGAAGGGGGTACAATCTGAGGGTCTTGAACCTAGTAGAATAACATCACAAACTTGTCCTAACATCCTTCTCGACGTTGGAAGAATTCTTTTAGGACCTAGATAAAAGATACTTAAGGATTGCCTCTTTTCCTTGTGTTTGGCATATACCGATAATAGAAAATAAAATCTTAGAACTTCTCCAATTCAATAAACTACTCAAACCGTCTTCCCAGCGATATCGCCAAAATTTGATGTCGCCCAAAACTAACCTCCAATAAAGTAACCAAATCTTGAATTCTTTAAGTTTGTAAGTAATAGAAGATGAACACTAGGACTACGTTCCCCATGGATTTTGAACTCTGTAATTTCTCGTGTTCAACCCACCTATTTTGCTGGTCTGTTTGTAAAGTAAAAAAGATATATATTATCATTCTTTTTGTGAACATGTTGATAAATCTCACCCTTTATCATGTGGGTTTCAGGGCATCGGCTTATTGCTCCTTTCCTATGACTTCAGTTCAACTTTGACCTTCTGATTCTTAAGTTTATTAGATGAGATGATGGAATATTCAGATGGACATAAATCACAAATTACCATCTTAATTCTATTTTTCTAATCTCAAACTCTATTATTAGGACGTTATCTAAAACATACAATCCTCAAGCTTCTACAGTATCTCTAAGGTCAATTAATAGGAAGAAGATTATGATACATGCAGCTATAATAGAAAAGATGAATCTCCCACTTTCTTTACATAGGTAATCCGCCTTAGTTCCCAAAACCCTAGTCATGGAGGCATTTTGGGAGTTAATCAAATTTGAAATTCAATTCTTCAACTAGGAAGAATAGTTTTGGCTATGGGAGGGAAAAATACAAGAATTGGAGTATTTTTCAAGCTCAAAAGTTTTAATTTGTGATGGTCCCCCTTGTACTTTCCCTTGTGCTTGTGCTTGTGCTTGTGCTTGTCCTTTTCTTTGAGAATATTCTTTTTTGGTGCTTTTTGAATTCTTTCTTCCATTGGAAGACTTGTAATATGCTGTGACTATTCATTGTACAAACAAGGATCACACTTCTTTTCTCCTCCTTTTTTTGATCAAACAATACTTTTTGAATGTTCTTCTTCAACAATATATGAAGAAAACCAAGAATATTCAAAAGTTTAACCAAAAATGACCATTAAGCAAATGACCTCCAAATTGAATGATTTTTGTTTCATTTTGGTCATGTTGAAGTCCTAATAACAACCCATACACCATTAAGCCTCAAATCTTAAAAAATTTCGAGATCCACCATTCAAGTTTCTTAAACCTGCAAGCTTAATAATAGCGAATAACTAAAAACAACCATGATTAAGCTCAAATATTAAATTTAGACCCTATTAGTGTTAGGAAACAAGGATCTAACTCTAGAAACAAACAGAACACACAAAATAACTAGATCTAAGTCGCAAAATTTGGCCAAAGCACAAAAATGCAAATAATTGTTTTTTGTGAGATTTTCACTTTTGGACACTTCTTCTAGTGTTAGGAACAAGGATCTAACACTAGAAATACACAAAACACACAATAATCAGGTCTCAAAAATTGAAAAAACTAAAAACGTGAATCTTTGCTTTTTTATCTATTTCTTTTTCATTTATTTTATTTTCAAAATAACAATCCCAAGATTGACTTCGTAGGAACAAAATCAAACCTTGCTCTTGATACCAAATGATACAAGCATCATCCTAAAGAGATTGAGACTAAGAGAAAAAAGATAACAAACAAATACAGTAAAGTAAAGATAGATAGCTCAACATATGAGATTACAAGAAATAGGAACCAAATCGTGTATCAAATGATAAGTCCCTTAAGGCCCGCAATAAGAACACCCAAACTCTTACTGTGACCGCTAAGTTAATCTACTCCGCCTTACATTCACCGTTTCTAATAAAAGATCAATATTGTCTTTTACAAGCCCTACACTAATTGGTTTTCCCAAGACCTACTCTAAAATCACTCACAATGAAGTTCAAGAATATGTCTTGTCAAATATCATCGAAAAACTAAGGAGGGAAGATCTAGTAAGATACTTTATATAGTCTTATTAGATAATGAAAGATAAAATGACCACAATAACCTTAATGAAAAGGGCGTTTATGGTGTGTTTGGAAATCAACATATGTAATACTGAAAATGCCCTTTATGAGTCCTAGCACTCCAAAGACACCCTCTTCAAGATCCAAAGCCATGGGTTCAAACTTGTGGTTTGGGCTATGCATCAAAGGCAAGCCCTCAAGAAACCTTCTACACACAGGATTGCTGGCTGGTGTGCTAAACTTGGTTCCTCCATGTATGTTCCTGATCCCTCAATGTGACCTAAGCTTGATTCTTCATGTCTTGGATTCAATTAATGTCATCAAAAGCTATGATGGTCATTTGGATAATAACACTTCTTCTCTCTTTTCCAAATCCTTTCATGGGAGTCTCGAAGATACCTATGAGACTCTTCATATACTGAGTATGCTCTCTTGATTTTGGAAACTGTGGCTTCCTACTTCTCTTGCTCCTCCCTATACTTATTATAATCTGATCGGGACACATATAAGTGACACCTAGTAGAGGGCTCTCCTTGCCCCTAAGGCAAACCTGACACTAGCTCCCTGATGACCCTAATGTCCATGCTAATGTCTTCCAGTGGCACTACAATTGATAGTCTACAAGAGTTGAACCCTTTAGCTTTCAACTTACCCAAGTCAACCTTTTTCTTTTTTCTTTGGCCATGTATACCCTCAACACTTATTTTGAGTGTAGATATGTGAGGGTTTAGTTTTACATAGGTATCAGTAGGATACTCCTCTAGCTCAACACTTTGGTATAATTCAGTCATAAGAGAAGAAAAGGGAAGAAATGTAACTCCCTAAATCTTAAAATGGCTCCATTGTTCAAACATTGTATGGCCTATATTCAGAGTAATACAAGATTGAAGATAGGCCACTGTGTGAGCTAGAAAATCAGTGATAGAATTCATATGTGTGCAAGGAAAAACTCTATTGAAGATGATGTTCAAGAAGATTCTGGCCTCTATTTGAGGTTGTTAATGGAGATTCCTATTTTGGTGGCAGCCCGTGAGACCTCTCTATCAGGGCACAATATGTTAGACATCCATGTACCTGTGTTATAGCTCTTCTTATTAAACTCATCCATGTTTGCATTCGAGATCACATATACATCGTTCACCTGCTCAGCCCCAGAATGTACCTTATTTTCCTGAATCATCATTACTGGGTTTGAGAGAGACACTGCACCTAGATTTGTATAGAACTCTATTACCCAGTACTAATTAGTAAGACAGGGCTTTGGGGCAAAACATATCCACCTAGTAGCATCAAACCTATTGAAAAATCATTGATGTTTTTTCTGGCGCATTATCTATGTAGATGCCTCTTTCTGGAGCAGTTCGGTCCTTGGGAGGTTAGAGTAGCAGGGGCTGTGACACCCTGAAGCCATAAGTGGATGTGGTCGTAAGCTGTTATTCTTATGGATGAGTACCTGTAAACAACATAATCTATACCTTCATTTACAATTTAACACTAAAACAATGGTAGATTAATCATATAAACATTTATGGCTATGTTATAGAGAGTTTTGGGGTGAGAAATAGGCATGCAAAATTTTTTATTCTTAGCTGAAAACTTGTCTCAATTATAGAAATCACAAACCATTTCCGGTGACCACAATTCCATAACTACAGAACATTGACCGCAATTTTAGTTTCACGATTACGTTCTCGATGACCGCAATTGCATTAACTAAGACCTATTTTGATAGTTTCTACAACATCACTAAAACACCATATTTTTGACCCCAAGATGAGTTCCAATTTGCCAATAAATGATTATTCTCATGAAACTTAAGCCCTGTATGCTTGATTATACCCTTATAACATAAGGAAAGCAACATGAACTCCATTGGGGCATTAAATCAAATGTATGGTGTACATATTAAGTCTGCCATTTTTTGTCCTAAATTTGGGTATTCAAGACTACCCCATTGGTGTGTACACCCACTACAACATTTATCCACCGAAATTAAGCTCAAATAAAAATGGATTAACTATTATAATATTATTTTAGGACTACTCTTGCAAAAAATTTTCAAGCCTGAAACAAACTTAAATTTGAGAGAGTTGATACCATATACCGATTTAGGGTATAAAAATGAGTGAAATGAGAATTTGGACGTTTACACATGGTCAAATTGAAGAGAAATATTGATAGTATTTAAAAAGGTATGAGAGGGAGGAATGACAGTCGAATGGTGTTTTAAAACTGCATTGATCGCGACAACACTCAAAAGGTCATGATTATAGACCCTTAGCTGCTGTAATCGCAGAGACACTGGCCATAATTGTGTTAATTGAGACCCTTTTTTAGGTCCTATGCACTCCCCTACTTCGTCAAATTCAAAGAAATTCATTCCTTCCTTTTTTCAATTTCAATCAAAGCTCCTTATAGCACCACAACTTTAAGGATTATGCATAAACAAAAATAAAAGCTACTCTACAATGCATAAATAAAAGAATACATGCCACGTTCGTTTTTTGATGGGATGTTTAACATCTTTTATTGGTAGGAACCTTCAAAACTTTTACTTTTGATTCCACTTAGAACATTTGAATCTCCATCCCAATTGTTGCTAACTATTGGTTGAGCGACATGGGGACATAAGATTCACATCTTCCAAAGTGCAACATGATAGGTATGAGGACATGACGATAAATTTTCTACCTCGCCACATTAAAGACTTAAATATTTTATCCCACTTTACATTAAATTTATTATTTATATCCTTGGGCAATGGTGAAAATATTAAGAGGCCACTAGTTGTGCATCAAAAGTTGAGCTCCTTGACATTAAAATGTTGGACTCCTATGTGCTCCTTTGGAATAACAAACTCCAAGATGTAGGGGTGTTTCTCCTTATCCCCATGATCCTTATCTGCTTGGGTAGATGGATTTTTCTCAAATCCTCTAATCCTAATGTTGAAAATAGATTGAATAAGGTATATCCCTTAGTTACGGGGTTTCATCCTTGTTAACATCTTCGCCCCGAAATGGAAAATAGATTGACTTGGCTTATACTTTTGACTCTAGCACTATTTTTTTGAATTTCATATCTTCAACAATATTTTGTTCGGTTGGTTGGGAAATCACTGAGGACTCTTCACTACCAACCTCATCATTGACCACATAGATTGTTTTCTCTTCTTGATCAATGATAACACTCAAGTTACACTCTTGAATGGGAGTAAGCAATCGTTGTCAATATAAAACCCAACTAGGTTAGGGTCGAATCCCACAAGGAACAATGTGAGTGGTAATTAAACTAGTTTAAAACTAAAGCTACAAGTTAAATTCAGACAATCGATATAAAAAGATAAAATGGGGGTTTAAGGTTCATAGAAAGTTAATTGTCACTTTCAATATTTTAGTGTGTGAAATCAGTCTAAATAGAAAACCAGAGGTATGTTCACCATGGGTTTGGGAATTGACAAATACTAGGTAATGCTTGGGATTCTTGAAGTAAGTACAAATAACAGATTATCCTTGACGACTATACCATCTGACTTATCTCTCGACCTAACCAGACAATTTATCATCTAATTCTCTCGAACTTAGATAACTTATCTATTTCCAATAGGATTTTATCTCAAGAAGATCAATCTGGTTACGATATTGATCATTAAATAGAAGGTTGGTAGCGTATGAGTCCCTATTCATAATTCATGACCTCTAGTCTATTTCTCTGTTAGAAGCAAATAAAACCTAAGGCATAACCTAATTTTTGCAACCACTAGATTTTAGTTAAAACAATAGAATTTCAACACGTCCTACTACTCTTTGAATCCGTTAAATACCTAGTAACCTATCAAACCCTAGTCCATGGATCCCATAACTCTGGCTAATGGAATTAGCCACTTGTGGTTTGATGAATAAAATAAAAAGTTAAATTCATGATAATAAGGATAAACTTATGAATGGATGAATAGCAACAAGTAGTTCCTTCAATTTATTCCCGAAAATAGGAATCCACAAATAGCTGATAAGTGTTGAAGAAAATAAAACTCTCCAAAACTAAAGAAAAAATCTTCTTGAATAAACCCTAAAAGCTGCTATTTATACTATTGCCTAATTAAGGAACTAAAATAGCAAATTCAATTAATTCTCGAATTAGTTGACGCCCAAGATGACGCCCTATCACGAATGGTGTTAGACTTGCTCCAATTTCGTTAATTCTCTACCTTAGGCTGATGATGACTCTGACGCTGTGTCAAGGATCTGACGGCGTATAACCAATGTCATCATATGTCTTCTCCTATCACTGATTTTTTGCTTAAGGCTGATGCCATTCTTGATGCCTTATCACTCACTTCATGCCATGTCACATACGTTGTCAGAACTACTTCTCAGCTCCAATTCACTGGTTAAGTTTAGCGCTACTTCTGATAGGCTATCATAAGACTGATGACTTATCACGGATGTTGTCAGCCATGTTTTCTTCCTTTTTCTCTGATTTTCAACTCTTTTGCTCCATTGTCATTTATTTCCATTCCTTAATCCTTTTACTGTAATTTCATGAGCAAACTCATCAAAACAACAAGGTTTCTTCAGAATTCACAATTATTTTGAACTAAAAAGCATTAAATGTGTAAGCTTTTGCTCACACATCTATCAACCTCCTTGTCGGAAGTAGGCAAAGTGACGTTATTTAAAAAATTTATTTCCTTGCCCATTTCCTCTATCTTCTTAATCTCTCTTCCTATTTCCTTATTGGATTGATGTATATTGTGCATATTGTACCATATTATAGTTACCCAATCCAAAAAATTTTAAAGTATTGCTTCAAAACTATTGTACACTATATATTGTTCTTCCATGATTTTGTCAAGAGACCTATAAAATTCATAAGAATAACTAGAATTTAGGTTATCATACTAAGGGGAGGGGGAATTTGGACAATGACTCTAATTTCTATCACGACCACCACATAAAGAACAGTTATACTCATAATAGGGTCTAGATGGAGCCTTCCCTCTCCAGGGAGTACATCTATAATCTCTCCGAAAGTGAGGTCTATCCCAGTATGGATGTGGATCGTCAAGATAGGAATTGCAAGTACGAAAATCATATTTATCCCAAGAGGTCATTGAATCAAGCAAGTACAAAAAAATCTACCTAACATAATAAAACAAAGAAAATCACAAACACTTATTTACAAGTTATAATTTAAGCAAGTAAGGTCAAATTAAAAAATAACTCAATACGCCAAATTGATCCCCAACAACGATGCTATTTTTGATAATGCTAAACTTACATGTCTAATTATGTGCAGGTGATCATTTTTAATATAATAACCCAGCAAGTTGGGGTCAAAGCCATAGGGAATGATGTGAGTGGCGAATGGGTAAGTTACAAATATTGGTACTTACTAAATTCAGTCTTAAGATATAAATATATAAAATGGAGGGTTTGAGCAAGTGTCAAAATGATTATGTATAGACGGACTTTTAAAGTACTAATTTGGGGCTTCGAATTATTAGAGAATAATCAATTAATATTGATCTTAGGACACAAGTTTGAACCCATGGCTTTGGAGCATGAAGAAAGTGTCTTTCGAGTGTTGGGACTCATTAAGGACATTTTAGGAATTACATATGTTGATTCCCAAACACACAATGACCACCCCTTTCATTAAGAGTATTGTGGTCATTTTATCTTTCTTTATGTAATAAGACTATATATAGTCTCTTATTAGATCTTTCCTCGTTAGTTTATGGATGATATTAGACAAGGGATATTTTTGAACTCCATTATGAGTGTTTTTAGTGTTGGGCTTGGAAAAGGCAATTAGTGTAGGACTTGGAAAAGACAATATTGATCTTTACTTGAAAACGGTGGTTGTAAGGTGGATTTGATTAACTTAGCGGTAACCGTAAGAGTTTGGGTGTTCTTATTGTATGCTTTAAGGGTATTATCATTTGATACACAATTTGGTTCCTATTTCTTATAATCTTGTATGCCGAGCTATCTATCTTTACATTATAGCATTTGTTTGTTATCTTTTTTCTCTTAGTATTCATCTCTTTCGGCCAATTCTTGTAACATTTGGTATCAAGAGCAAGGTTAGATTTTGTTTCTATGAAGTCAATCTTGGGATTGTTATTTTTAAAATAAAAAATATGAAAAAGAAAAGAAGAAAAAGTTAATATTCACGTTTTAGGTTTTTTCAATCTTTGAGACTTGATTGTTTTGTGTTTGTGTATTTTTAGTGTTAGATCCTCGTTCCTAGCACTAGAAGAAGTGTCCAAAGTGAAAATCTGACACAAAAAAAATTGTTTACATTTTTGTGCTTTGGCCAAATTTTGAGGCTTAGATCTAGGAATTTTGTTTCTTTTGTTTATTTCTAGTGTTAGATCCTTATTCCCTAACACTAATATGGTCTAGATCTATGATGTAAACTTAATCTGGGTTGTTTTGAGTTATTCAATATTATTGACCTTGAAGGTTTAACAAACTTGAATGGTGGATCTAAAAATTTGTTCAGATTTGAGGCTTGATCGTATGGGTTGTGATTAGGAGTTCAACATGACCAAAATGTAACAAAAATCATTCAATTAAGAGGTCATTTACCTAATCATTAACTTGGGTCAAACTTTTGAATGTTCATGCTGCTCTTTATATATTGTTGAAGAAGAACCTTCAAAAAGTATTATTTGATCGACAAAAGAGGAGAAAAAAAGTGTGGCCCTTTTTTATACAAAGAATATTCATAGCATATTCCAAGTCTTGCAAAGGAAGAAATAATTCAAAAAGAACCCAAAAGGAATATTCTCAGAGAAGAGGAAAAGGACATGCACAAGGGAAAGTACAAGAGGGGACCATCACAAATTCAAACTTTTGAGATTGAAAAATTCTCCAATTATTGTATTTTCCCATCCCATAGACGAAACTATTCTTCCGAGTTGAAGAATTGAATTTCAAATTGGACCAAGTCAGCTCCAAAAATATTCACTTCCTAGGGATAAGTTATTTATGTGAACATAAAGATTCAATGCAAATTGTGATCGTTGATGATGTGGTAGGCTAGGTTTAAATTCATTGAGGCTAGTTCTTCAACAAAACCTCAAAGTTGTCACTCATTGACTTTTTAGAGTACCTAATGAGTGTTTCAATTAAATTCACCCAATACCTTAATTAGGCACCACTATCTCTAGGATAGTACCCTAGGGATACTCAACCATATAATCACCCTTGTGTCTATGAAAGTGAAAATTATCAAACTAAACCCAATAATTATCTATTATTGCCTTGGTTCCCACATCCCTCTTCCAAGGATGATGGTTTTCCTAATGTTCACCCAAACACCTCTTTCAAGGATAGTTTGGGCTTTCAAGAGCTTGGGGTTTTCACCCACAAAACCATTTCGAGTATTTATGTCTTTCACACAAAAATCCTAATCAATTGACTCAAGTAATAGTTGATGTCAAAACCAACACATTAGTATGTACACAAATAAATAAAAACCCAAACATAAATGCACCCTATTCTAATGCAATCCCAAGAGGAAGAACTACCTACCTATAGGAGTAATAAGCAACATATACCCAATAATCTCCATTTTTGATATTTATGAAAGACTAAATAAATGTTACTTCAAACTTTTAACTTCAACAAATCTTCAATGAAATTTATCTAATCCTTCATTTGGAAGCTAGTCCAATGAATTCTTCAACAAAATTTAATACAACAAAAATCTCTTCTAAAAATGGAAACTAATGAGTAGACAAAATTCTATAATTGGAAATTGATAGATGGTTTCAAAAGGATAGGGTTTGAGTCTATATGAGGACATTTGGGATCAACTGTATGCATTTTAGTTCTTACCGTTAGGCTGCATTTTATGCTAGGCTACAATCGCAAAAGATGTTCGTTTTGGTGGCTACCACAACCACGGTCAGAACCACGTGATTATGGTATGTTGACCTATTTGACTGACCATGATTGTGGTCCTCAAACCACAATTATGGTAACTGAGGCTATGTTCTGCTCCAAGTCATTAAATTGTACATCTTTCCATCTTTTGATCTTTTTTTACTAGCTTCTACAAGATATCATCCCATTACCTGCGTTCCTACATAATATGGATATTAGTTCCTTTAATCCCAAATATTTCTACTTTACTGATACAAAAGATGGCAATGTGCATGAATGTTGAGTGGAATTATGTTGTAAATTCACTACTTATAAATTCACCACTTATCAGAACTATATTTAGTATAAATATCCTATTATAAAATTCTCAATGGTTCTGTTAAGTCTAAAATGTCAACTTATTATGGTAGCATGGCTTGTTTGCAGTCATTGGGTTCTGAACAAATCTCAAGCACCCCATCAGAGTCTATTTATACTTAGTATAATTTGATGACTTCTGCTATTGGTGTAGCCACTTAAGCAACCAAATAACCACTTAAGTGAAAGACTCTTTATAAATATGATGCCATTTTAGATCCCTTGGCTCTATGGATGTGGTCTGCTTAAGTTCTCCTTTTCTGCTTTAGCAGATGTCACTTTAGCGGGCAGGATACTGCTTCAGCAATCCCTGTCTTTCCTTTCCATACCACATAAGTGAACATATGTCGCCTATGCAGTGTTTGCTTTAGAGACCAAGTGACCACTTTAGATGCACTTGAGGTGTTAAATCTCCCCTTCTTGACATAATTTTCCCCTAATTATCTTAACCATTTTCACTATTTCTGAGAGTGTGCAACATGGGAAGTGTTGGGACTCATTCATTCTAGCTAAGTTATGTTAGCCCAATATTTCTTTGTTGTTTCACATGATTCTCCCACCAAATTCGATCATTTTCCATAGTAAGTTCTTAGAAATTAGGTCATAAAATCTTTAGATTTAGGGGCTGGTTTTGGAAATGATTTATGCTCCATTTGTGCTCAACTTTTGAGCATACATTCCTCATTATTTGAAGGAACTCATAATTGATTCAATTTTTTGTTTTGTTTGTAGGCCTTGAGAGCCTTTTCTTGATCAGAGTTTCCCAAATATTTTTATAGAAATATGGGTCTTATTTTACTCCTTTTGATGTATAAATAAAGATTTTGATAGCTTGGTAGTGTTTTAGGATAATGGAGCAAAGATGAGTGATTGGTGGATTATTCAAGAATTTACGTGTATATTACATTTTAGTTAAGGATCACAATATGTGATTATGACTAGTATATCATGACTTGGCTTATCTATGGAATTTAGATAGAAATTTGACCCGAACCTTGGTATAAAATGCTTGTTATTGCCATAGAATCCTCTCACACAAGATTACAAGAATGTTGATCGATGTTTTATGCTAAGGATCCCTACATATTAAGATTAACGCTTGATTTAGTAATTTGGATGGTATTTCCTTATTTAGTTCCTTGTATTGTTTTTATGACTTTGCTTATCATAAACATTTTGATTTTTTAGGTATTAATATTTTGATGATCTTATTGGTCTTAAGGGTGTGACTATTATACTATTGTGATTCCAAATAAATAATGTACCCTTATAAAGGACATGGCTTTAGTCTATAGATGCTTAGATGCTTATTATTGTATTGTTAAATACTGGTGATAGAATGCATACTAGTAAGTGAATTGATGCTCACTTAGGGATATAATTCAAACCAAACCATGATTTTACTATTATTTTATAAATGGTATTTATTCCTTATTTTTACTTTTAAAATAGATTCTTTTATAAGGGGAATTGTATTACCTTATTTAATAATTCATGAAGTTTTGAAATAAAAAATAATAATTTTGATATGAGACTAAAATTGATTCTGGTCCATAGTTTATCCGCTCATTTAATACTATGATTTAATTTGATCAAGAGACTTATTTCGACTCTTTCTACTCTATGATGCTAAATTAGTCTCAAAGTTTATCTTAGGCAAAGGATTTAAAGAATTGCACTCTTTTAGTCATAGTTTGAGTCTGTACACTTCTTATATATATATGTACGTATATATATATATATATCTGGTAATGGATAGAGCAGATCAATAATGATAATTATTTGACATCCTGGATCAGAATAAGATAGTGTATACAAATATTCTAAAAACCTCTAGGGGCCCCTTTATAGGTGAGCCATAGTGTGCCAGAGAAAAGGTCACCGTAGGTCCTGTATATATCACCCCAAATTTTTGGTCCTTGAAATTTTTGAAATTTTATCCTTACTATCCGTACTACGACTCCACCTTACGAGTCGTAGGGAGTCTTTTTGGTCGTAGGGACCCTATTCACAACCTGATAAGTGTGAGTAGCTATATTTTTTAGTTTAAGTACGAGTGGCTCCCATCTAGTTGTATAGACTCACTACATGTAGTGATGTCCTAATCATACTCAAAGTAGTGTATGTTCTAAGTATTTCTATCCTGGTGACGACAATGATCCTACGAGTCATAGCGTCCCCTAATGAGTTATATGGTTTAAGTCGTAGGGTCAATAATGTGTGTGCTTAATGATAATATCTTATCTATGACAACTGGTGAGAATTCATAATGTGTTATTATGAGTCGTAGTGTGACCCGTAGTCACTGATGATAGTTTTCTAGTTTTTAAGTTGAGGGAACATTAGATATTTCCCTTCTTTCCTTAATTATAACTATCATGAAACACCCTTGGTTCATTCTTTCTGTACTTTAACACATCAAGGACACTCTTTATTATCTCTAAATTCCCTCAAATAAGATACTTAGGGTTTTGATGAAGTAAGTCATTTAAGGGCTCAAGGGTTGAACTCTTTCCATAAAACTTGGTATTTCAGACATATTACTCTTTCCTAATTCACAATTTATGAAAATCATATATTTGAATGGTCTAATTGGATAGTTTTGAATATGGGCTGTTAACATGGGTTGAGGTTTTTGAAGTAATTTTTTTAGGAGATATTTCACATTTAGATATGAATTAATTAGGTTTTAAATGCTTGTTTTGAAATCAATTTGATTCATGGGTATGGTGGATAAACTAGGGGTTGTAATTTCCCTAAATTTTGTGAATATTGTCAATTGAACAGTAATAATCTCAAAAAAATTTTCTAAAGTCGCTCTGAATACGAACAAAATTGTATTGATCTATTTTTAAAACAATCACATAATATAAAAAGGTTATTGAAACATAGTGGTTTAAATTAATGATCAAAGGGAGTCATTTTCCTAAGTAATTGGAATTGTGATGGCAAGTTGTTGTTACCTTGCAAGTGTAGTTGGTATGACAATTCCAATAGTGTACTACTAAATGTGTATTATGATTTAATGAATGGGAATGTGTGATAAATATTTTAATAGGGATTAAAAGTGGGTTATGTAAATGAGTTATGAAAGTAGATTCATTCAAGGACAAATACTAGAAATCATGGTTGCCAACACAGGGGTCTAAATTATCGGGTGGTTCGAGTCCCTCTTATTATATGATTTGGAGGTTCAAGTCATATTATATTACATGATTGGGTTCTTAAGTCACCATGGTATGTCAGGAGGTTTGAGTCACCTATGGTGACTATGTACATCCTCTGTTCTATGACACTACGCACATTGGGGCCTTTTTAGCTCAAAAAGAGCTGGACCCATATAGCCTCTAGGTGCCATCTTATGGTTGTTGAGCTACCCTAATCTATTTTATAGTTCTAAAGTGCATCCTAAGCCGTGTTCCTTTTCGCAATATATTATCTATGTAAGTAGATGATAATGTTCACATGGTTTAGAATTGGGTTGGACTTAGCTTTATTTTATCCCCAATCTCTGAGTTACATACTAGTGCTAAACCTACTAAGCCTCTCTGGATGTTATATCCCCATGTGATACAGACACAAGAGATACCTCTACCTTTTCTGTAAATATTAGTGGATCATATTATTCATCAGTTATTATTGGTGAAGTGGTAATCTTACATTCTCTAGAAGACTTGGACATTTCATCGGTTCTATTCATAGATTAGAATTGAGATTTCACATTATCATTAACATTATTATTGTTATTATCAATGTTGGGGGCATGTCCTGATAATTTATTATTTTTTTATTGGAAGGTATTTTGTATTACTGTGGACATGGGTTGTGATCTTGGTTGTGTTTGGTTGGGTGAAGATTTTTTGTTTAAAACATACCATAAACTCTTAAAGCTTAACTTATGCTATCTTATTATATGTGTGGAATTCATCCACTATGAGGTAGCATGTGGTGTTTTGCCTATGTACAAGGGGTGGTCTAGAGTCCATCATGAACTTGAGATACTCATCACAGCCATGCCCTGGTTTGGGTGATGACAATGTTTGTAGCAGAGCCTAGGTTATGTATCATTTGGTGTCCAGAAAGTTGTGTCATGTAGATTCTCTATTATGGGTGTGTAGCGCACCACACTTATAAGGGGGAGGCTATCAGGCATTTAGGAATGTTTTCCTTTCTTGTTGTTCTATTTAAAGCTATAGAGTTTAAGATGTTGAAATCTTCTATAATTTCCATATGTTCGCTTTTTAGATCAAGCCTCCTAGAGTATTTGATGCTGATGAAAACTCTTTTGTCTCGTCTGAAGACAATATCAACAGATCTCATTTTGTTTATGGATTTTAGACTAGTTTTAGAGCTCTAAATCTCGATTGTACCACCCCACGCAGAGTTCCACCAGTTTCCCCTAGCCCTCATTGGATACCTCAAGATGATATATTTGTTAAGTTTTTCCAATTGATCCATTTTCTTAATCAGTTGGTGAACTCTCAAACTAAGCATGTTATTTCTATAGCTCCATCATCTGAGGTCACTAAAGTTGGCCAATTTTGGAGATTGAGTCATCTGACGTTCAATATTCTTATGTTGTGGAATAACCTCAAAGTTTCATCAATGAGATGGAAAAGATTTTTCATGTGATACATTCTAATGATTTGGAGGTATGGACTTTGCTGCTTATCAGTTGAAGGTTGTGGCATATCAGTGGTATGAGGAATAGGACCAGTGTAGGGGTGATGATACTGAGTCCACTTTGTGGGATAACTTCTCTAGTGCTTTTATTTGTTGCTTCTATCCTTAGGAGTTAAAAAAGGTGAAGGCTAAGGAATTAATAAATTTAAAGCAAGGTAGGATGAAAATAAAAAAGTATGCCTTGAAGTTTCATTATCTATCGTGATATGCTCTAGAATTAGTATCTAGCATGAGGGCTAGAATGCAAAAGCTTGATTTTAGGTTGTCTCATGATTTGATCTTTGAAAGAAAGACCAACTTTTTAAAAAAGTATATGGAAATCTCTAGACTTGTGGTATATATGCAACATATGGTAGTGGAAAAGAATAACAAAGCAGAGATAAGTAAAAGGGTAGATTAAGTTGTTTCGGTATTCGTATTAGGGTGAGGTCAGCATAAGAGTGGTAGAGATCGTGGAAAATGGTCTAATAAGAACTGGGGCAATTTTAGTTGCTACTCTTCAGCTAGTGCTCCTTATCTGAAACCTTTGAGTGATCATCATTTTAAGAATAGTGTTTGTCCCAAGGCACAAGGTGCTCAGCCTTAGGCTAGTAGGGCTTAATCAGCTCCATTATATGCCCTTGAATATTTTATGGTGAGGTACATCATGACATTTGTTAAGAGAGGAGGAACAAGTTCTATAAATATGGTTCGATTGGTTATATGTAGAGGGATTGTCCTTCTAGGCTTTCCTCTATGGGAAAAAGATCCTTGTTGCTACTTTCTCAGCTCTTGCACCAAAGGGTTCTATTTTTACTTCTATCTCTAGATTTGGTCAGAATCGTCTGTATGCTTTTACCACTAACCAAGATTTTGAGGTATCTTCCATTTCTTTATTGGTAAGCTCAAACTTTTCCCTCTTATTATATATGATCTACTAAATCCTGGGTATACCCTCTCTTATGTGACCCCCTATGTGGCTATTCATTTTATTTTTGATCCTAAGTGTATTTTAGATCCCTTCTATGTTTCCACCCTGATAGGTGACTCTATTGAGGCTACAAGAATCAAGATGGGTTGTGTGATTTTCGTCTATAATAGGGAGACCTTGGTGGATCTAATAGAGTTGGCCATGTTAGACTTTGATGTGATATTGGGCATGGATTGGATGCATTTGTGCTATGCATCTCATGATTATCGAACCCGAAGGGTCAGTTTCCACTTCCCAAATGAGATGGTGATTGAGTAGGAAGGTAGTTCCCTAGTGGATAAGGAAAGGTTCATTTTATATCTTAGATCCTAAAAATTGATTTCCAAGGGGTGCATCTACCAGCTAGATCATGCTAAGTCTTCTAGATTTGAAGGTCCTTCTTTACATTATTTCCTTGTGGTTTGTGAATTTCCTGAGGTGTTCCCTAATGATCTTCCTGGTGTTCCTCCTGATTGGTAAATTTATTTTGGGATTGATCTTCTTCCGATCACTAGTCCATTTCTATCCTTCCTAGGAGAATGGCCCCGATCGAGTTGAAAGAGCTCAAGAAGAAGCTAAAATATATTCTAATAAGGGTTTTATCGAAACCTGTGGGGTTGCTCTCCTCAGTAAGGGACTAGGTCCCTCAGAATAAAACATTGGAAACCAAACAATAGAGTGCAATAAAATTAAACATAGTGTAGAAAGAGTAAAATACACAAGGATTTTTATGTGGAAACCTAGAATGGGAAAAATCTCACCTTGCCTTACAAGCACAAACAAAATCCACTATAATCAACCTCCTAATTATAATCTAATCTATCTATGTCTCTCCCAAAATTTTCCCTAGTTGCATAGCATAATAATCTTGATTGTCTGGCCAACATGGCCACCTTTTCCGGTGGGACTATACCACCAGAGGATACGTCTCAGCAATTGTAGAAAGAATGTAGTAATATTAAGTATGTGTATCTGCTGAAGCCAAAAACAGTAGATAATACTAATAGTAGGGTTTCACGTAAGCCAGTAATAATGTTGCATGGTGAGCCATCAATTTCTTGGAAATCATTAGAAGTTCAGAATCTATTTATACAGGAGAAACTTTAATTTCCTAATGTTGAAAAACTCTCATATGGAAAACCTCATATTGATAGTTTAAGAAAGTCAATTCCAAACAAATGTGGAATCAAGGGACAATGCAATATTGGGGTGTTGGATGAGAGACATGTGTTGATATGTTTAGACGCATTGGAGGATTGCATTCAATTGTTATCTATAATAGTTTTCTATATCAGAACAAATGGGAGATATTGGCAGATGAGGATACTAAAGTGGGATCCTTGGTCTGAGCCTGACGTGGAAACTACAATTGCAATAGCATGGATTTCCTTCCTAGATTTGCCTTAAATTTTTTTTGCAAAAGATGCACTTTTTTCCATTGCTTCAGTAGTAGGGAATCCACTCACTGTAAACCTGGCAACAAAGAATCACACAAGACCAAGTTGTGCACGAGTTAAAATGAAGGTAGATTTAGTTATAGAGTTACCACAAAGAATTAAAATAAATTATTAGAATGATGCAACAGGGGAGATCAAATCAAAATGGGTCCAGATTCAGTATGACTATATGCCCAAATATTATAAAGAGTGTTGTTTACAAGGTCATGGTGCTGATACTTGCTGGACTGCTTATCCAGAATTATTTGAGAAGTAAAAAGAGGATAAGAGGAACATAGAAGGAAAAGAAGATGTCATTGATAATAATCAGCATAACCAGGATAGAGCCAAGGGAAACACTAATAATCAACCCTGGATGAGGAGGAAAAATAAGTATAAAAGAGATAAATATAGACATATACTTGGTGAAGTAGAGGAAATCCAGTATAAGGAGATGGACGTATCAAATTCATTTATAGCTTAGGAGGAGCACACTGATATGGTTATACAGTCTACTGAAGGAATTCAGGCAGACAAGACAAAAGATAATGCAGATAAGGACAAACTCAAAACAAAAGAATGGGTCAATCAAACATTTTGTAGTAGCACAGAAGAAAAAAATGATGGGCAACAAGTAACAGATATGCATCAAACAAGGGAAATAACACATAACATAGTGGAACAAAAGGAACAGGTCATAATGGAAGCAGTACAGAAGGACAAAACAAGTGTAGTAAATCACCATAGTAGCAATTAGGAGGAAAAACAAGGTGTAGATTGTATGCAGATGCAGCTATATAATGTAGAGGATATAGAGTTGATGGCGCTGGAATGGATTTTACCATTGGCAAAAAAATCAGAAAGTTTGGTTGAAGCATGTAACAAGGATAAAGAAGACTTGGATGAGAATTTACTGGATGATAATATAGATCAAATAGCTAAAGATGCTGATTTATCTCCAAAGCAAGTTGTATCCTTGAAGACTAAACAAAAGAGGTCAATGAAATGGAATAATAGCACAAGTTTAGCAATAATGAATACAAGGAGTCAGTCATCTAAGTCTAAATCATTATGAATTCACTCATATTGAACATAAGGTCTGTAAATACTCAATAGGCCTTCACTAAATTAATCACAATGCATAGGAGATTTAAATTCTATTTCATAGGGATCATGGAACCCTTTCAGGATAGAATTCAAACAGAATATTGTAGGAGGATATTAGGATTGAAACATTCTTTAGTTAATGTTTTAGGGAAAATTTGGGCATTCATTCATGAAGATGTAGTAGTGACAGTTTTAAAGGATAAAGAGCAACAGTTATCAGTAAACGTACAAAGTGATGATCTGTTAGTGATATTGACGCTGGTATATGCTAAGTGAATGCTAATGAAAGGCAAGTATTATGGGATTCTTTAATAGATATGGCCGATACTTACGAAAGTTCATGGCTAATAGGGAGATATTTCAATGTGATTAGGCATGAAAAGTAAAAATTGAGAGGCCTACTAGTAACAATTAATGAAAATCAAGAGTTTAATCAGTGTATTAGTATGTGTAATATAGAAGAGCCTCAATTTAAAGGGAATAAAATCACCTGGTTGAATGGGAGAACTGATGAGGGTTGCATATTTAAAAGGCTTGACAGAATTTTGGTTAATGATAGGTTACAGAGTATATTTCAGATAATGGAGGTTTAACATCTTTCAACGAGTGGGTTTGATCATGCTCCTTTATTCTTATAATGTAGATTGAAAAAAGAGCAAAAAGTCAAGTCTTTTAGATTCCTAATTCTATGGTTAAAGGACCAGTCTTGTCTGAATATAATAAAGGATAGCTGGAAAACAGAGATAACAGGAGATCCTTTCTTAGTGTTTCATCAAAGACTTAAAAACACTAAGTCTGCATTAACAAGGTGGATCAAGAACACTTTCGGTAATATATTTCAGGAAATTACAACTCTGGAAGATATTATCAAGGTAAAGGAGAAGCAATTTGAAGAAATTCCAAGTGGTGTTAATAGAGAGCAGTTGTTTAAAGCTCATGCAGAGTTAAATATTCAGTTGAAAAGGGAGGAATAATATTGGAGACAGAAGGCTGTTTATGAGTGGTTTAAAGATGGTGAATGTAATACTAAATTTTTTGACACTATAATACAAAGAAGAAGGAACAGGGTCAAGATTAAAAGAATACCAAATAAAGAAGGAGATTGGGTGGAAGAAGCAAGTGAGATTGCAAAATCAGCTGTAACTTTTTTTCAAAAACAATTCACTAAAGAAAGAGATGCAGTAGACTTTTCAATGATTTAAGAAGTTCCTACTATGGTAACTGAAGAGCAGAACAATGAAATAATGAAAATTCCATCAGAAAAGGAGGTTAAATCTGCTATAATGGGCCTAAATAGGAACAGTGCTGGGTGACCGGATGGAATGACTCATTCTTTTTATCAAGATTTATGGGACATCATTAAAATGGATATTCAGAATATGGTGGTACCATTCGTCTATGGTCATACTCTGCCAAAATTTAACACACATACCAATTTGGTATTATTACCAAAAAAATTGGTGGTGAAATTCTTTTCAGATTTGAGACCCATTTCATTGAGCAATTTTGTTAATAAGATTTTTTTAAGAATAGTTAATAAGAGGATAAATAATCTACTTAATCAGCTAATCTAACCAGAACAGGCAGGTTTTGTACAAAATAGAAGTATTGCTAAGAATGTACTGATTGTATAAGAAATTGTCTCAGAAATTAGAGAAAGAGGAAAGCCTCCTAATATGGTCTTGAAACTGGATATGATGAAGGCTTATGATAGGGTTGGATGGTTATTCTTGACAAAGGTATTGAGGAAGATGGAATTTTCTAAATGGTTAATTGATATGGTGTTTAGGTTATTGGAAAATAATTAGTATTCCATACTATTAGCCTAAACATTTTTTCAAGTCCTCAAGAGGATTAAAGCAAGGTGATCCTTTATCACCTACTCTGTTCATCATTGCTGCTGAAGTTTTATCTGTAAACTTGAAGAAAGTTATGCTAACTAAAGATTTCAGATTGTTTGGGATGCCAAAAGGAAGTCCTAAACTAAATCATTTAGCTTTTGTTGATGATATGATCATCTTATGCAAAGCTGAAATGAGAACATTACCTATGGTATCCGTAACTTTAGATAGATATAAAGATGTTTCCGGAAAGAAAATCAACAAAGGGAAAAGTACATTAAATATGCATAAAGGAGTGTCAAATGGAACCATGGTGATGGAAGAAGTAACTATAAGTATACTAAGAGGAGAATTTCCTTTTAATTACTTGGGTTGCCCGATTTTCTACATGAGGAATAAGAACGATTACTATCAACAAATGATGAATAAGATAGCAAATAAATTGTACGGTTGGAACGGGAAATTTTTATCTTAAGGTGGGAGAGCAGTGTTGATTCAACATATGCAATAAAGTCTACCAATTCATTTTCTTTCTGTAATAAATCCCCCCTTAATATTTTGAACACATTACAAAAGGTTTTAGCTCAGTTTTTCTGAAATAGCAGAATAGGTGAAAGATATAGACATTGGGTGAGATGGCAGGAGGTATGTTTACCTAAGGATGAAGGGGGGCTAAGGTTAGAAAGCTGACAGATATTTCCATGGCACTTTTTTGTAAATTATAGTGGAACTTAAGGACTACAAAGTCCATATGGAGTGAGTACATGTATAATAAATATTACAGAAGGTACCATCCTTCAATGGTTATGTGGAGAACAGGAACTAGTGGGTCACAAATGTGGAAGAAAATATTGTCAGCAAGAGATATAGTGGAGCATCTTATTCTATGATAGATGAGTTATGGTAATGCAGATATTTGTTAGATAATTGGACTGCTTAAGGTGAATTATATTCATTGATAAAAGGCAGAAGTAAGTTTAGTGATCAATATAAACAGGTTAAACAGTTGGTAAGTTATGGAGCATAGGATGAGTAAACACTTACAAGATTGTTCAAACCAAACATAGTTGAAATATTATGGATAAAGTTAGACCTCCAACATCAGTAAGAAATGATGTACCAGTTTGAACTTTGGAAGCTCAAAGAAGATTTACAGTAAGGTCAGCTTGGCACTATATTAAAGATAAAGGGCAAATCAGTAATACATACAAGTGTAAAATAAGTACCATTTATAGAACAAATTAGTTAACTTATGGCCATTGGGGAAACACTAACAAATAGAACAACTTTCAAGATGGAACAGTATAAGCCCATAAATCAGAATTCATTCATTGTTAAGGAGTTAAGTGTCAATTTATTATGAAAAATAAATCAACAAAATATTTGTCTATAGAACCTCTATGATAACAAGGAGTGAAACTAACAAAGAGTTTAGTAAAAGACTCAAGAAGAGAAATGATTGGGGTAAGGGGCTTAGTCAATAATTTTATTCAGCATTTTTAGAGGCATGGGCATCCCATAAATGCTTTGTGAGTCCCTTAACTTTTTCATTCGGATCATTCACTTCGCTAGTTAGATTCTTTTCTCTTGGGACCAGGTCCCTTTGAATTTTCTTTCTTTTTACTGCTAAAGGTTTCTGCCTTATCTCAATAGAACTGCTAGATTTTGAGCCGGAGGATCTTGTCCTTCTAGTAATATGAATTTTCATCTTTCATTTCTTAATATATTTAGTGATATTCATAGGAATATTTTCCTTACTCCAGCTTCAATCTTGCCTTTCTTATCTCTTCTTCCCTTTTGTTTCTTTACAGTCCATCTAAAGAAAGTTTATCCTCAGCTACTTCATCCTTTTTAATTTGAGATGATAATATTCTATTTCCTTTATCCACTTCATTCATTTATCCTCTTACTTATTTTGAGTTTTGGTATGCTACAGGTGGCTTTAGATCCTGTAAAGAAGAACGAATTTTGGGTTAAGAAGAATTTTGATCAATCGAACTGTCAAGACTTTTGACTTGAATTTTCTACAAAGAATGGTTATGTATGGATGTCTTAAATAGAGGAGAACTCTGTGGGAGTTGACACATTTACAAGTTGAAGATTTTCTAAGAAAGAAGAAACAAACTTAGGTTCTTATTAGAAGGTCAAGATAACTACTTCAAAGTATTCTGCTGGGATTGTGAAATTAGGAATGTCATCCATCTGAGTCTGTAAAACCTAGTGAGGGTAAAAGACTTGCTCGGTTCCTAATATATTATCAATTTAAGATGATAAAATGAATCAGTTGATGAAATATGTGAAGGAGTTTGATCTAGAAAAGATCATTTTTTTTAAAAAAAAATGCTTATTCTGAAATGATATTTTGATCTCAGAAATTATGACTCTTTCCTTACTATAGGAGTTGAAGTATTATACATAAGGATAAGTATACACATGTCCTTTCAGATAATATTTTATGTTTTTTGAATCATGATGAAATTGTACTACTATGAGAGATAGGGCTAGGTCCCTCTATTTTTTAAGTGAATTCTCAATTTCTGATAACTTCAATTATTCACTCCTAAGGCCATTTTCATGGGTGTATATCTTTAAGATATGGTACTGATTTAGACTAATAAGCACTTTCCTTATCAAGGATACCTATTTCCGAAACATAGCCAACTTTCAGTTGAAACACTAAATCACAAGATAGGTCTGGTTGATTTGTTCAATCCTACTTTAGCATTTTACCCTTTCAAATATTAAGGACCACCTAGGTAAAGGGTTTCTTTTGACCTTTCTCAAAGGCTCGTAGCCTCTAGGATGAGCACTTTCCTGCTGAATGTATTCAGCATTCCTTAATTTTGACTTATCCTAGTGCTGACACTATTCCATCAAATTTACATCACTTCTAAGTGAGTGCACAAGAGCTTATACCTTTTTCTTCTATCTTCATCAGCAACCTTTCCTTTATATTCATTGGGTTAGATTTTTCCTTAGTAGCCCAGACCACTACCATCATAAACACTCTGACTAGTCAAGTCAAAAAGGATTTGTGAAGAAATAGTCTATTTAAGAGACTTATTCAACTATTATTTTTTGTGGACCAGGCCCCTCTCTAATTCTTTATTTTTGTGTACTGCTGCCATGAGGTATTTTTGGGAGGCTTTCAATATTTCCTTAATATCAACCTCAAGCCTTGAAGCTTACTTCTTCCAGATACTTTCTACTCCTTTTATTTCTATACCTTGTGTTGTGGCATCTACTTTTGTTATTCCTCATGGTTCTAGTATTTTTTGTAATAGGTTTTAATATTTGGTGTCCCGACAAGAATTTGAGGCATCACCTGAAGTCATTACTGGTACGTTACAACTTTTCTCTCATAATGTATATTGTTTTCTTGATTTGGGGTCCACTCTCTCTTATGTGACTCCTTATAAGGTTGCAATCTTTTAGTTTTGAACCAGAAATTATTTTGTATCCTTTTTCTGTTTCTACCCTAGTAGGTGACTTAATTTTTGCTAAGAGTGTTTATAGGGGGTGTGTAGTATCTATTGGTGGAAATCAGATCTTAGAGGATTCATTTGAGTTTGGTATGGTGGATTTTGATGTCATTTTATGCATGGATTAGTTGTAGTCTTTTTATGCATCCTTAGATTATTGGACCTGTAGGGTTATGTTCCCTGGTTAGGCAGTTGTAGAATGAGAGGGTGGTCCTTTAGCTCCCAGGGGAGATTTATTTCTTATCTTAGAGCTTGGAGATTAATCTCTAAAGGTTGTATTTATCACTTGGTTTGGGTTAAAGATTCTAACTCCAAAGGTCCTTCTTTCCAGTCAGTTCTAGTGGTTAATGAGTTACCATAGGTCTTTCCAAATAATCTTCCAGGCATTCCTCAATATAGGGAAATAGAGTATGGTATTGATGTAGTTCTGAACATTCATCCAATTTTAGGGAAATAGAGTATTGTATTGACGTAGTTCTGAACATTCATCCAATTTTTACTCCTTCATATAGAGTGGCTTTGACTTAATTGAGAAAATTGAAGAAACAACTAAAGGATCTTCTGGATAAGGGGTCAATTCATCCTAGTGTGTCTCCATGGGGTGCACCAATTTTGTTAGTACACAAGAAGGATGGTTCTCTTTAGATATGCATTGACTATAGGTAGTTGAACAAGGTGATGACCAAGAATAATATCATCTTCCAAGGATAGATGATCTATTTGATCAATTGGAAGGTGCTAAGTTCTTTACTAAGATAGATCTTCGGTTTGGATACCATCAGCTAAGATTTAGGGAAATAGATATTCCTTTGACAGATTTTCATACTCAGTATAGGTACTTTGAAATTTTGGTTATGTCATTTGCATTAACTAATGCGCTGATGGGATTTATGTATCTGATGAACAAGGTTTTTCATTAGTATTTGGAACTTTTTGTTATTGTGTTTATTGTTGACATTTTAATTATTACCTCTTTGTGGTGTTGCCGACCTTAATGGAACAACAGTTGTATGCCAAATTCTCCAAGTTTAAGTTTTTGTTGAATGCTGTAACTTTCTTAGGTTATATTATTTCTAGTGAGGGGATCATTATGGATCCGCAAAAAGTTGTTGTCATGAAGAGGTGGCCTAGATCCACGACTCCATCCGATATTCAGAGCTTATTGGACTGAGCCCAGTATTATAGGTGGTTTGTGGAAAGATTTTCATTGATAGGTGCTCCATTGACTAAGTTAAATAAGAAGAAGGTCAAGTTTTCTTGGCCAGACACTTGTGAATGGAGTTTTGAGAAGTGTAAGGATAACTTGACTTCAGCTTCAATTTTGACTTTGCCAAAAGGCAATGATGGGTTGATGGTTTATTGGGGTGCATTTCAGGTAGGGCTTGGTTGTGTGTTCATGCAACATAGAAAGGTGATTGCCTATGGTTCCAAGAAGTTAAAGCTACATGAGAGAAATTATCCTAGTCATGATTTAGAGTTGTTAGCAGTTGTGTTTGCTTTGAAACTATGGCGGCATTATTTGTATGGTGTATACGTGGATATCTTTTCTAATCATAAGAGTCTATAGTATGTGTTCACCGAAAAAGAGTTTAATCTCAGGAGGTGAAGATGGCTTGGACTTCTTAAGGACTATGATATGAGTCTTCTCTATCACCCAAGCAAGGTGGATGTTGTTGTTGATGCTCTTCACAGGTTATCTATGGGGATTTTCGCTCATGTGAAGGAAAACGGGAATTGGTGAAGGATATTCACCGCTTGTATAATTTTGAAGTAGTCCTCTTAGACTCAAAGAATGGTAGTTTGATGGTGCAAAAAGTGGTTCAATTGTTTTTTGGTACAAAAATTTAGGAGACGCAAGTGTTATATCCTATCTTGATGAAAATCAATAGTAATGCTGGTTGGAAAAAGGTAGTGGTGTTTGAGATCGGTGATGATGGTACTTTATGGTACCAAGAGAGGTTGTGAGTTCCTGATGTCAACAGTTTGCGACAAATTATTTTGGCTGAGGCTCATAAATCATGCTATGTTGTTCATATCAGCTCAACATATATGCATTATAATCTCAAGAAGACCTCTTAGTTAAATGGAATAACGAAAGATATGGCTAAGTGCATAGTGTGTCAAAAGGTTATGGTTGAGCATATGAGGACCGAATGGTTGTATCAAGAAATTGATTGGCCCAAGTGGAAATGAGAAGTGATCATTATGGACTTTTTTACCGATCTTTCTCGATTTCATAATGAGTATGATTTGATTTGGGTCTTTATGGATAAGATAACAAAGTCTTCCCACTTTTTTCTAGTGCAGACTACCTTCTTGGTAGAGGATTATGCAAAGTTGTATCTTTGAGAGATTGTGAAGCTCCATGGGGTTCCTATTTCAATTATTTCTTATTGTGGCATGCAATGTACATCTCACTTCTAGCAATCTTTTTGGAAAGGGTTGGGGACTAAGGTTAGTCGAAGTACTGCTTTCCACCTATAGATGGATGCACAAGCGGAAATAACTATTAAGACATTAGAGTATAAGCTTCGATCTTTTGTAAATGATTATGGTGGCAATTGGGTTGAACATCTACCTTTGGTAGAGTTTGCTTACAATAATAGCTATCATTCTAGTAATAGCATATCCTTTTTTGAGGTATTATATGGTAGGAGTAGTAGATCTTCTATTTGTTAGTTTAAGCTTGGTGAGGCAGATATGTTCTGTACATACTTGGTTTGCTAGGCAATAGAGAAAGTGAAGGTGATTTGGGAGAGGCTTAAGGGTTATCGAAGTCGCAACAAGTGCTATGCGGATTTTAGGCATGGAGACATGGAGTTTAAGATTGTAGATAAGGTTTTCCTCAAGATATTTCCCATGAAGGAGTAGTACTATTTGGTAAAAAGGGGAAGCTTAGTTCATGGTATGTTTGTTGTTATGAGATTTTGTGGAGAGTTTTTAATGTTGCTTATGTGCTAGAGTTACCTTCTAGGTTGAGCTTGGTTTATTCGGTTTTTCATGTTTCTTTGTTGAGGAAGTGCATTTTTTATCCTTCTTCGGTTATTCCTTTGGAAGGACTGGGTATCATAGATCCTTTGTCTTATGAAGAAATCCCTGTTGAAAACTTTTATAGGAAGGTTTGTCAGTCGTGGACCAAGGATATGATTTTAGTTAAGGTTCTTTGGTGGAACAATAATGTCGAAGAAGCTACATGGGAAACGGAGGAGGACATGAAGTCCAAATATTCATATTTATTTTCTGCTCCTGGGAGTCGTGTGGAAGGTATGTATTCCTCAACACTTCTTTATATTCATAGCTTGCTAAAGGAAAGATTAATATCTTTTCCTTTTTGTTCTCAATCTTTGTTAATGATTCCAAATATATTTTATAATGCTAATGACTTATACATGTAGTTACCCCTACCTAGTCCATTATATGGGGATGAATGTTCATAGTGGGGGAGACTGAAACAACTTATCTTCTAGACCTTAGAAAAATTTCTTGGAATTCTGGTCTCTAGATCCAATATGAATTAAGTGTATGAGTCGTATGCTGGGTTACTGATGGTATGTTCCAGTCGTATGTTGACCAGTATTGATTGGTGGGATGGATTTTGGTTACATGAATGGATACGGCTTAAGGGTACGAGTTGCATTAGAGGGTACAAATAGATTGTTTCCTTAACTTAATGTTAGACTTGGTAACTTAGGTTGGATTTGAGTACGAGTGGCTCACTATATGCTGTAAGCCAGGGTATGAGTTATTTCAGGACTCATATAGTGTACAATGTCGAAAACATTCTTAGGTTTAAATCTTCAATGAATACGGATGAATGATACAGATCATATTCTTTTGATCTAACTTGGTTGGATGAGTCGTATGCTGGATAGTGTTGGATCCAAAGGTTGAGACTATGATACGAGTGGAGGATCATGAAGGTCAGTTGTACTCCTAAGATGGGATTTTGTATACCTTAAGTGTGGTATTCTGGACATTTCCCCACTTATCTGAATAAGTCCCATGGCTTATAACCTGCTTGGATGCTTAATTACCCTATTATTCTATTCATTAACACTTATAAACCCTTCTAATACACTTTATAATCTCACAAAATATTTTCGGTAAGGTAAGCTAGGGTTTCAACTAGAGGATTGATTTTGGGCTTATCTTGTTTATTTCTTTCCATCATCATATTGGTTTAAGGAATGTTATCTTCCCTCACAGGTAATTCAAACTAGAAACATGGTTTTTATGACCCTAATGTGTTTGACAAAATGCCTAAATAATGTTTTATTGTATTGAGTATTTTAATGGAACTCTTTCTTTTTTTAAAACATGGTAAAGGAATTATGCATGGTTTAAATGGTTTGGAAAGGTAAATGGCTAAATGGTTATGCTTATGGGGTACATGGAATCCCTTAAGTGGTTTAATATGGTAAATGGAAGGGAACTAGGAAGTCCCGTTAAACCTATATATGGATGGCTATGGGTAGTACTTGTAAGTATGGTCGGTATGATAATACCACCACTAAATGGCCTTGGGAAATAAAAGTTAAATGGATTGGTTCGTTGCTTGGAAATAGTTTTAAGCAGAAAATGATGGTAGGATATGTAGCAAAGTCGTGGACAGTGGAGGTCTAGGGGGACCAAAACTAGAAACTAATATTTGCTAATGTAAAGTTGGTAAAACTTGCTTACCATATGCAAGATATCCCACTATATTTTGGGGGATGTACTAGTCATCATAGGTTTTCTTCCCTGTTCATCCGACTTTATGAACTAGAGCCTTTCAGTAGGGTAAGCTGAACCCATATAGCCTATGGGTTGTTTAGAACGAAAAAGCTAACCAACCCACGTAAAGGTTTTAAAGGCATGCTAAACCCGTTCCCATTTCCCAGCATGGTTATATATATATATCTATATATACATATATATACACATACTATTATGTGCATATGGATAGTTTTACTTGGTTATATAAATGGCATTATCCTACCCTTATACTGAGAGTATGCTAGCATTCACCCGCTAACCTTTCAACTAGTAGGTGTATACCTACGCTATGCAGAAGTCATCCGTTCTACTACTCCTACATAGTGATTGACTTGGGGATTAGCATTTTGGCTAAAGTGGTGATCTTTCATCCTTTTGGAAGGCTCTAATTCTTATTTTGTATATTTTCTAGACACGTTGATATTATTTTGCATATTAGTGATGGCCATGGTTGGGGGCATATCCCAATTAAATTTTATTTCTCATTTCCTTAAAGGCTTTGGGGTACAGCTATGGGTTGGAATGGGTAGGATCGATATTGGTCACAACCTTGGCTTTGGAGTAAGCTGAAGGGCTAACTTCATTGGACGATATTGTTGGTTGTTCCATCATATTTCATTTTGGGATTAATTATATTATGTTTTGAAAAATCTTTTGTTATTGCCTGGTTTATGGCCCTTATTTTGATATCGGTTTTGTATGGATGGATTGTTTGTAAGGGATGGTTGGACTCGATTGGGTTGGTCACATTTGTGATCTTATCCCAGAGTCTTCATGTGTGTTTTTGCATTATCTTTCTACGTGCACAAAATTCAACAAACTCATGGCAGGTGGCCGTAGGTTGGGATGGGTAACGGGGGTCATCTCCAGTCCCGGTCGGACTTGGGATGCCCATTATGACAAGGCCCTTGGTCGGTTCATGTCAATAGACTACCAATGAGTCCATCCATAATAAGAGCTTTGAGCTGCTTTGCCTCAGTTATAACATCTACTTTGCTTTCCCAAGACTTTGGAAGAGCACCAAGAACTTTTCTCACTTGCTTATATACTTGAAGCACTTCGTGTAAGTAGTGAATCTCTTTTGTGATAGAAGTAAATCTTTCATGCATTTATTAAACAGTTTCTCTTTCTTTCATGGTGAAAGTTTCATATTGGGTAGTCAGCATGACTTGTTTTGAACCCTTCACATTAGTAGTACATTTATGTGCAGTCCTTAACCAATCCCAAATCTCTTTGGCATTTTCACATGCTGAGATCCTATTATATTCATCAAGACCTATTACACAGACTAACAATATTTCACATTTTACTCTTTCTGAATCTTTAGTCTATCTTATTCATTGAACTCCCTTCTACTTTTACTAACCGTTTTTGTAACATCTCTTTCTTTTAGTTCTTTCACAGGGAAAAAAGGACTATCAAGGATTATGTACTTCAATTCACTATCATCAGCCATGATGTAGTCAAACATCCTAGTTTTCCACCACCCATAATACTATCCACTGAATCCTAGTTGTAGATTGCTCTTCTTGTAGGATAGGTGGAGTAGCCATGCTAACCAAGACACACAATTTGTGAGCCTTTAAGAGTAACCTAGCTCTAATATAAATTATTGAAACTGTGTAGGGTTTCTTTAAACAGTAAGGGATCAGGTCCATCAGAATAAAAGACAAGAAATAAAAAATTAGAGTGCCAAAAAACTAAACATAGTACAAAAAGTGTAAGAGACACAAGGATTTTTACTTGGAAAACTAGAATGGGAAAAACCACAGCTTGCCCTCAGAAGAACTAACAAAATTCACTCTAATCAGCCTCCCAATTACAGTCTAGATTTTAGCCTAACTCTAGGCTCCTTCCACTAGCTTCAAGTCTACTACCAGCTCATCTTGGTAATTCTACAAGAAAATCTCCCTACACGGATTAGTTGTAACTAGTTTTAAGCTTTGGTAACTATACCTAAGCAAAACTCTCAGTAAAAAACACCACTCTTAAGTAGCTCTTTTACGAATTAACACTCAAAAACACACACTCACTCTTTAGGGAAAGTATAAAGTTAAGAACATGAGAAATGCTTAAGGAGTCTTACAATAGAATTTTTGTAGCCTCACTTCTATCTATTTATAATTTGAAAACACTAATTTTTGAAGAGGCATCTCTTTATTTTTATAGTTGGGTGACGATTAGGGATGAAATATCATTCGACCAGCTAGCCAAGTCGGTACAAAATAACACCTGCAAGTTTGATACATAAAAGGACAAAACTATGGATTTATAGTGTGCATGTTGTACAGTACTTTGTATGTCAAAGGACCTGGTCCCACGTTGTTTAGCTGCTCATCATCAAAACTATATATAGCAATTTCCCCCTTTTTGATTATAATAAACCAAACCATACAATTTGAGCATCAATGCACATTCATCACATTTATTTAGAGTTATTACCACCTAAAGATGAATGTTCCTCCTACCACCATGCTTCTTTTTCCATGAAACACAGGGACCTAGTCCCTTATTGTTATTTTGCACCAAGAACTTCCCCTGTCATTTTAAATATTTATTTTATTTAGTGCCTTTGTATTTACACACTCACCCTATCATTATCTCTCTCTTTAGATATACAACTCAATTTACCTAGCGCACTACCACCTACTACAGGAACTCAATTTTTATTTGCCTTACTGTCTCTCACTAAGGCACTCTGGTTCTATTCATTCTAATAAAGATTACCACTAGTTAAATAAGGTTACTGTGATGAATATATATTTACTTACTATGATTTACGATCGCTTAGATTAGATTTTGGGTGATAAGTATTTTTCCAAGATTGATCTCCAGTTGGGTTGCCATTAGTTAAATTTTAGGGAAATAAATATCCCTAGGATTGCCTTCCCAACCTGGTATGGTCATTTTGAATTTTTGCCAATGTTCTTTCGTCTGACCAATGCCCTAATGGAATTTATGGATGTTATGAATTGTGTATTCCTTCATTTCTTAGATTTGTTCATAATTGTATTTATCACTCATATTTTTGTGTATTCCAAGAGTGAGGTAGATCATGTCTATCACCTTCGCCTTGTGTTGCAAAACTTTAAAGATCAACAATTATGTCCAAAGTTGTCTAATTATGATTTATGGTTGAATATTGTGACCTATCAAGGTCATGTAGTTTCTAATGAAGGGATTATGGTGGATCTACAGAAACTTGCAGTAGTTAAAAAGTGGCGAGACCCATTACTCCAACTGACATCCAGAGCTTCATGAGTTGAGCCGATTATTATAGGATATTTGTGGACATCATTTCTTTTATTACAACCCCATTGACTGAGTTGACCCATAAGAAGGTGAAGTTCTTATGGTCGAATGCTTATGAGGGTAGCTTTAATAAGTTGAAAGATAAGTTAACTATGTCTTCAGTTTTGACTCCACCTGAGGGTACTACTGGTTTTGTTATTTATTATGATATGTCCTGGGTGGGATTGGGTTGTGTGTTGATGCAACGTAGTAAGGTGGTTGCATATGATTATAGGTAGTTAAAGGTACAAGAGAAGAACTATCCGACTCATGATATAGAGTTTTTGTGTTGTGGTCCTTGCTTTGAAGATTTGGCATCACTATTTGTATGGAGTCTATGTTGACATCTTTTCAGACAATAGGAATTTACAACATATGTCCACCCAGAAAAAGTTGAACCTCAAGTAGAGGAGATGGCATGAGTTGCTAAAAGACTATGACATAAGTCTCCATTATCATCCAGGTAAAGCTAATGTGGTTGTTGATGCTCTTAATATGATGTATATGTTAAGGTTATCTTATGTAGATGAGGAGAAGTGAGGACTAGTGAAGGATATTCATCATTTGGCAAATCTTGGAGTTTATCACTTGGACTATGAGGATGGTGGTGTCATTGTACAGTAGGTGGTGAAGTGATCACTTGGTGTTGAAGTTAAGGAAAAATGTGTCTTGAATCCTATCTTGATACAGATCGCTGATCATGTGGATCAACATAAGGTGATTTCTTTCGAGATTAGTAGTGATGGTATCTTGAGGTACCAAGGCAGGTTTTGTGTTCCAAATTTTTATAGGTTACGAGAAAGAATTTTGGATGAAGCTCATGACTTACGGTACACTGTTCATCACAATTTGACAAGATGTATCATGACTTTAGAGAAATTTATTGGTGAAATAACTTGAAGAGAGATGTGGCTAGTTTTGTGGCTAAGTGTTTAGTTTATCAACAAGCGAAGGTTGAGCACTTAAGGCCTGGTGGTTTATATTATGAGATTGAATTGAACATTTTGAAATGGGAAGTGATTACTATGGATTTCATTACTGTTCTTCCATGGTGCTATCCTCACTATGATTCTATTTGGGTCATCGTGGATAAAATAACAAAGTTCGCTCAATTTTTATCTTTCAGGACTAATTATTCAATGAAGGATTATGCTAAGTTCTTCATTGAGGAGATCATGAAGTTGTACGGTTCTCCAGTTTCCATCATATTTGATCGAGTTACTCAGTTCATATCTCATTTTTGACATTTCTTTTAGAGAAGTTTGGGGACTAAGTTAACCTTTACATTGCTTTCCACAATTAGATATATGGACAAGAAGAGAAGCTGATTAATACTTTGGAAGATATATTGTGGTCTTGTGTGATTGATTTTGGTGGTTGTTGGGTTAAGCATTTGCCTCTTTTTGAGTTTGAGTATAATAATAGTTATCACTCAAGTGTTGGGATGGTTCTATTTTTGATGTTTTGTATAGTAGGTGGTAGAGGTCTCCTATTGGATATTTCATTGTTGTTGATAATAAGTTGTATGGTCTCAACTTTATTCACCAAGCTATCAAAAAGGTGAAGCTGATTCAGGATAGGCTTAAAACCACCTAAAGTTTCCAATGGTCTTATGCAAATGTAAGGCGAAGGGACTTAGAGTTTTATGTGAAAGATTTGGTAATCTTCAAGGTGTCTCTCATAAATGAAGTGATTCAATTTGGAAAGAAGGGAAAGCTCAGTCCCCGATATATTGGTCCCCTTTGTATTTCAAAACTAGTAAGGAATGAGTCTTATGAGCTAGAATTGCCTTCGAGTTTGGGTTCCATTCATCATGTCTTCCATGTGTCAATGTTAAGAAAGAGCATATACGATCCTTCTTTGGTCGTTCCTTTATAAAGTGTGGTTGTCTTTGATTCCTTATCCTATTAGGCAGTCCCAGCTAAGATTTTGGATTGGCAAGTTTACTGGTTATGAGCAAAGGACGTGGATTCAGTAAAGGCTCTATGGAGGAACCAAAGGCGTGAAGAAGCTACTTGGGAACACAAGGAGGACATGAAGTCCAAGTACCCATTCTTGTTTCTTACTTTAGATAGTCGTACTTGTGTTATGTGTAATCTTTTATATTTTTGTTTTTTATGTTTGTTAATGGTAAATGTATGTGTTCAATTATGCTAATAAATTCCTTACCCCTTAATTCTTCCTCGAATGATCCAGGGGGGAGAATGAAACACCTGGATTTTTCATCCATTAAACTTTCTAAAATTATATCCTCACTGTCCTAACTACGACTCCCCCTTACAAGTCATAGGGAGTCATAATCGATCTTAAGAACCCAATATAGCATGACTAGTGTGGGGGCTAAGTTTTCTTTGTTGACTAAGAGTGACTCCTAACAAGTTGTATGGACTAATTACGACTCGTGAAGTCACAGCCATAGTTAAACCAGTACATATTCCAAGTTTTATTGTCCTGATGACTACTAGGACCCTATAAATAATAAGGTCCCCTAACGAGTCGTATTGTGTAAGTCATACGGTCAATAATGTGTATGCCTAATGACACTGTCTAGGCTACTACTCATAGAGATGAGTCTCAATGTATCTTTATGAGTCACAGTGTGACCCATGTTCACTAGTGACAATATTCTAGTTTTTAAGTTTATGGGACATTAGATATTTCGCTACTTTCCCTACATAATAACCATAACGAAAAAACATACTTCGGGAATTCTTTCCATACTTTGACACATCGAGGACACTCTCTATTCTATTTAAATTTCCTTAAGCAAGATGCGTAGGGTTTCTACGAAGTAGGTCAACCAAGGGATCAAGGGTTGAACTCTCTCCATAAAACAGGGTATATCAGGCTTGTTACTCTTCCCTAATTCTGAATTTATGAAAAACATGTATTTGAATGGTGTAATTGGATGGTTTTGAATGTGTATTTTCAACAAAGGTTGAGGATTTTTAATGATTTTTCTTTGTCTAATGTTTCATGTTTACATATGCATTGATTATGTTTTAAATTGTTATTTTGAAATCAATTTGATGCATGGTTGTGGTGAATAAACTAGAGGATTATTATTTCTCCAAATTTTATGTATATTGATAATTTAATTGGTAAGAACCCCAACCCAATTTTGTAAAAGTTTTTTTAAGCACAAATAAAATTGCATTGAAGTATTTTCGAAACAACCACATGATATAAAAAGGTTATTGAAACAGAGTGGATTGATTTAATGAACTAAGAGAGTCATTTTCCTAAGTTAATCGAATTGTGATGGTATGTAGATATTACCTTACAAGTGTAGCTTGTATGACGATACTAATAGTGTATACCTAAATGTGTATTATAGGATGGATATGGAGGATATCTACTTTTAAAATGACTACCTCTGAATTTCGAAATACTATAGCTTCCACTGAACCTGCCCTAATATCTTAGTATCTTATAACTGCCCTAATATCATAGTATCATATAAATTCCCCAATAGGACTCACGATGTATTTTCTCCATAGGCTGAAAATGATCAAAAACCTTAGAAAAAATCTACCTGTAGCAATAAAACTCTTAGTATCCATAAAAAGGGGAAGTCTTAAACCTCTTATAAAGAAATGAACTCTCTCAAACTCAATATATGTAATAGAATTGGGATGCCTAGAAAACCCATGAAAACAAGACTCATACTCTGAAATAGTCATGGAGCCCTGCTCTAGTCTAAAATAATAATCCCTCAAATGATACTAAGTCTACAAGGCATATACTTCTCTGAGAACATCTCAAAGAACTAAGACCATGTAAACGGAGAAGATCTAGCTGGTCTAGAATCCATGTAACCTCTCCACCAATGTCAATAAACCAAAATCCAAATTTAATATCATATAAACTACACAGGAAGTCTTGACTAGTAACAAATTACAGAGCCTATCCCTCAAGAAATAATAGGTTTAGCTACCACTGGCTTAGCAACTATTAGTTGGTCAATATCCTATACAAGAGGAACCTCAACTCAAGGAGCCGCAGCTATAGGCTGTGCCCCAGCCACTATACCACTCTAATTCATAGACCGTGCATTATTTGATCATGCAGCACCGACTGACACAAAAAGTTAAGCCAAGGCACCTTTGAGCATTAAAGAGGAAACAAACCCTGAGTAGCCTAAGCTTGTTCCTAGCCCATCACTGGTTGAGATAGAAGAATCTTTGGCTAAGGAGTAGGAATAGAGTTTGGTGTAGGAATCTTATCCTAGCCCTTAGTTAGGGACATATCTCATGGTAGTTTGTGTCTTTTGGCTTATCCATGAACAGAAGAAGGATCACTAGGCTTGATCTCTGGACACTATTCTTGTGTAGCAGTAGCACATGTCCTGGACATCAACAAAAGAGTGAAATTAAAGAAATGTTCTACAAACCAACTCATACTCTTAGCATGCTATGAGTGAAAGTAGTGATGAAATCCTAATAATAACCCATAGACTCCCAAAGATAGGAAACTGACATTATTGATCTAATCGACATGACTCTATTAGACACTTTCTTTTATACCGACAATACTGGTGAAACCTAGGCCCTGATACCAATTTGTTATGACCCAATTATTGTTCATGCTGACACCTACTTTATCTCCCCAGTAGGTAAGCCAAACCATGAACCAGTGTTAAATATAATGGGTTAACTTGGTGAAAATGCCCCCAAAAGGGGCATAATAAGCAATCCAACACAATAAACAAGCAAGGCAATAGAAATAGTTTAAAGGTAGTCACTACATAAATACCATCCCATGACCTGGTAGAGCTAGTAGAAGAGTATGTAGTAATAATAACAATACAACCTAAGTATCTAGAATTATCAAAAACATCTATCTCAAAATAAAAAATTAAACAAGGAAGGATAGAAGGAAATAAGTGACTTTGACAACAAAATCTTACTCTATCTTTGAATAATAACACACACGAATGTCAATCAATAGCTGCAATTAGGACTCAGATCTATACCAAAAAGGTACAAAAGTGTAGTATATGTACCAAAATAATGGGTACTTAGTAGGCATCATCGACTGAATGAGCTAAACCATGAAATAAATATGATAAAATGCAAGATAACATAACTAAGTAAAGGTATAGGCAAACCTAAAGAAACTCCATTATCGTTTTGCTTAAATAAGTTAATGAACAAGAATATAGCATAACATAACATAAAGCATCAACAAAAATCAATCATAACATCAAAATTGGCTCCCATATGCCAATTGGTGCAGAAAGGTAAATAACTAGTCTTAAGTCCCCATAAGCCTTAAAGGTACAAACAAGATAGAATAACCTACCATCATTATTTATCTACTCTAGTAATACAATTGTATTTCTTCCAAGTCATGCACGTCTATATTTATCATTTTTAAATAAGTTAACATTATCAACTATCTATGATGTAACAACTAATCCTCATGTATCAATAAATAATCCTTTATCAACTAAACATCACTTATTAACTATTCTTCATATATTAGATAATCATCCCTTATCAACTAGTCATTAATTACCAATTAACCAATATTCATCAATTAGCCAATATTTAACAACTAATCATTATATCACTAGAGTCTATTAATATCATACTATATTATAACTATTTTCCTCATTTTAAAATTACCTAGAATTGTTAATCTCATACCCAAATTTTATCATATCAAAATAAGTATATCATTATAGAATGATACGTATAGTCGGACTCGAACTGGTATGGTTATTCAATAATATACTCATAAATATCATCATAATGATCTTCCAGTCTTACTGGGATTGTATACTTTATCATAACCATCCATCATCCTTACCATGCATATTTTATATATCATCAAAATCATCCTCTAGCCTTTCTAGGTATATGAATTCATAATCTTCCTTCAGCCTTGTCGGGTATATATTATGATAATCATCCTCTAGCCTTGCTAGGTATATATATATATATATATCAATATTATCATCAATACGGCCAATAAAGAAATCAATAATGTACTTAATAGCATAACCATGAACATAGTATATTAACATGATAATGATCATAATTGGATATGTGAGTTCTAGCATAACCAATAGCATGATTGCCAATATAATAAGTAAGCACAATCTTTGGCATAATTAATAGCATAGTCACTAATATAATCAATAACCATGCTCTTTAACATAATCCATAGTGTATTTTCCAATATTATCATTAAACATAACCTATAGCATAATCAATATGTACTATCAAGCATAGCCAATAACTTATGAATAGCTTAATTGATCACTTATAATAATCTTAGTGAATAGATTTTTGATGGAAAAACCTATAGTTTATTCATAACATTATCATTGGCTTAATCACCAATGTAGTCAATAATAATGGCCTCTACCATGAATAAAAGAGTAAATTATAATTCATGGATGAACATGGTCACTAGCATAGATAATAGTTCTTTCATTGGCTCAATCCATAGGATAGTTTATGGCTTAGATAACATGAAAATCAATGGCTTATTAAATAGTATATTTAGTAGCCCAAACAATAGCCAAATCAATAGAATAGTCAATAGATCATCATAAGCTTAATCAATAATATATTTATAACATAATCATTAAGAAATACTTTAAACGTCATCCATTGTAACCAATAGTACCAAGGCATCTTAATATGACAAAATTAACCATCTCCCTTAATGTATACATATATTTCAATAGGTCTTCAATAACTATTTCAAGTCTTGGCTAAGGTGGGTCAAAGAGCCTAGTTCTAAATCCTAGAAATCATTTATCAATCAATATCTACCCCTGACTAGATTAAGGTATCTAAATATAGTTTTAGATGTTGAATAATTGATAACTAGTCCTAGGATAACAATTCATTCTAACATAGACCAACTAAATCAATTTCATCTATTATATAGTAAGTTGGGTAAGTTTCATACTAAACACAAGTGACCAAGGAAATCTCTACATTATTGGAGCAATTAAAATATTCCCAACCTAATACAAGCCTACAAAGTCAATTGCACCTAAGAGAGGAATAAATAGGCTAATTATGCCCAAAATGCTATCAAAAATAGCCTTATTTATCCAACTAATCCTAATTACTTAAATTTATCACAAAAAAACCCTAAAACCCATTCAAAATATTACATAATATCATAAACATACTATGAGTTATCTCAACCTAACAAGGGGTAAAACCTAGCCTACACGGAAGCCGAAGAAAGCCCACGAGATCAGCTAAATCACTATTTTTTCCCTTTCGAGAAGCTTCCACAATATGTCAAGCTATCAAAATCATATTGTACTAATTAATACTAGAATAATGATACCCATATTTCATTATTGTTCTTCAGGTCCAATTTACACACCAAAATTCTATATGGGTCCCATTTACGAAAAATCACGTTAGCAAAACAAACCTAACATTTCCACATGCTCAAGAAAACATTACCCTAAAAAATGGATGAATTCCAATCTAATTTGTGGATAAAGTCAAGCACTAAAGATTTAGAATTTTCATACAAGAAATGGAAATTTCTACCATCAATAGGGTGAGATCTTACCATAGATTGAAGGATAATTACATCAGCAAGCATTAGATAAGCACCTAAATAACCCATAAGTTGTAATTTTAAGCTACGTCACTATTTAGGGTTTTAGCTCTGAAAAGAATGGGTGAAGACTGAGAAAAGTTAGGATAAAAAGAGGTATTATTACCCATACCAGGTCCTCAAATCTGTCTATCACTACATGATGTTCACAATTATGATATAGAGCATAAAAAATGCCACAATTATTATATCTCCTTTTTGAGATCACGACCCTATTTGACTTGTTATGGAGTCACATTTGTGACTTAAAGTATCACGATTATAGAACTTGCTACCCTGATGAGAGAGTCATGATCATAGGTAAATCCATAGTGATTGCGATGCACCAAAAATATCAGATAGAACTTAGACTTACAAATTTCTCAAGTCTCAGCGAAGACCTCTGTATTTATTAAAAATCTCGTATATGCAAATGAACTATGTAACTATTCCAAATTCTACATTCTAGACTTAACCGCATAGTTGAAATTTCCATCTGAGGTTATTTTATGAAATATGGGTTCCACACCTAATTTTCAATTTCTTCACGTGTTGACCAATAGGTCAAAATGAGCCCAGGTGCCTCAGCACTCAAACCAAGTGTCTAAAGAGCCTAAAAAATTATTTCCTTAAGCTTCTAGAATAGTCAAAATTAGCATTCTAGGTTGTTTAATTGAATTTATCATTAAGTGGCCATGTGGAACCAACAAAGACTTAAAAACTAGGAAATGGCTCTAAAAACCAAATGAATTATTCGGTAACCCAACTTTCACTTCCAACAAGTCATAAATATCTTAGGGGGACTATAAAGAAGTTCTAACTATGAAAATAAGGAGAAATATGGAAAATAATATGAAGGTTCCGTACGCTTGGAAATATTTTCTCTCCATAAAGTTATATAGAGTGTGGAAAATAGCATGGTTGGTCATTAAACTTAGAAATATTATCTCTGTATAGAGGTTATCTAGGGTTTTATTCTCAGCACATATGGGCCTAGTACCTTATTCTTTTAAAATTTTAGGATCTTTCAATCCATTAACTTTCACAGATGAAAGTCCTTTTGAAAGTAAATATTGTAATGGCCCTTTAAGTTATTTCCTTTTTTTTTTAATATCGATTCTTTGAATCTTCACACAATGTTTAAAGGTCATTTATGAAATTCAAAATAGTTGATTTAATTATCAACCATCTTGTTTAGGTTTTACGCTCATTTTTGTGTTTTAGAGCTATCACTATTGATGAATTGGTCTTAAAGAAAAACTCCTAGTAAATGACCTATATGAGAAATACGAAAGTGGCATTAAATCTGTATTGTTGATGTTAGTCTAGAGGGACCCTTGGTTCAGGTCTCAGGGAATTTAGACTCATTCGGACTATAGGGTAGAATTTAGTTAAAGTGGAACTATAGGTATGTGACCCATATTTACTCAAAATAGTGTCAGATAAAATATTTGATGTCTTTATTATATTTGAAATCTAAAATTTTGTATGTATCATAGTTTGGTTTTGCGTAGGGGGTTTTCAATAAATCTCGAATATCGAGTTGGAGTCTATTTGTAATTACAAAGATTTGATGCCTCATTTTTTTGGTGTAGTTGTGTAAAGGTTCAAATGACTTCTAAAGCAATAGTTTCTTTAGCGGTAGTCAGTTTCATGGCCTTGGCTTTTTGGTTAAGGGCCACTTAAGCTCTCTTTGTATGATTTAGTGAAAGTCTTATTAGTAGCTACGATGCCACTTTAGAGATCTCTTCTTTCCTTGCCCGACTTCTTAAATGGACATGTGCCGTATAAAGTGACCAAGTAACTACTTTAGAGCCACCTAGGGTGTTAATTTCCCCCTTATTCACCCCATTCCCCCCATATTTTCTTTACCCCTTTTCACTATATTTTAGATCTTGAAGCATAGGAAGTGCAACTAATCATCCATTAAAGCGAAGGTAAGTTAGCCCAACACTCCTTGGTTATTTCCCATTATTTTTTCCATTAAATTCGAACCTTTTACATTGTAAATACTTAAAATTAGATCATAAAATGCTTAGGATTTAAGGGCTTATTTGGGCCCTGATTTATGCTCTATAGGTTCTCAACTTTTGATCATACATTCCTTATCCTTTAAAGGACCTCGTGATGGACTCAATTTATGGGTTTCTTTCACAGGCCTCGTAAGACTGTTCTTGACAAAAATTTTTACCCAAATATTATTGTTACAATATGGATCTAATTTTTATTCCTATTGATGTGTGGATTACTATTTTCATAACATGGAGATATTTTAAGGTCATGGAGCAAAGACGAGTGATTTACGAATGATTCAAGTATTGTGGTTCAGCGTCGAGGTAGGATTAAGTATAGTTTTCTGTCTTGAGATGGCGTATATGAAGATCGAATTTTAGTTAAGGATCATAGGATGTGATTATGGCTTGTACACTATGACATAGATTATTTAAGAAATTTATGGTAGAAATGTGACTTGAACCTTTGTATAAAATTCCTATTATATATATTGGATCCTATCATCTAAGATTATAAGCATGTTGACCATAGTATTATGCTAAAGATCCCTTAGTATAAGGATTACCACTTGACTTAGTTGTTTGTATCATATTTCCAAATTAGATCTTTATGGTAGCTTTATGCCCTTGACTACTGCAAACTTCCTGAGTTGTTAGGCTTTAATATTTTGATCTATTTTTTGGCCTGCACTTGTGACTACTATACTAGTTGGACACCATATGAGTATTCTATCGTTATAAAGGATGTGGCTTTAGTCTATAAATTTTTAGACACCAAATGAGTATTATATCCTTATAAAGGACATGGCTTTATTGTATAGAGGCTTAGACGCTTATGATTGTATTGTGTGGATATTGGTGATGCCATGCTTAGGGGTACAATTCCAACAAAAACCATAATATAAGTATTGTTTTCTAAAAGGATATTTAGTGTTACTTTTCACTTTTGAAACTAGAATCATACCACCTTATTTAATGATTTATGACCTTTTTAAACTAAAAATGATTTTGAAAATTCGACCGATATTAATTTTGGTTTGTGATTTAGCCACTCTTTCACCACTACTATTTACTTTGATTGGTTGAGAGATTGTGACTCTTTCTACTCTATGATGCTGATTTAGTCCCAAAGTTTATCTTGGGCAATGGATTTACCAACTTACACTTTTATAGTTATGATTTGAGTCCATCCATTTATTATATATACATCACTCAGGTACTGGATAGAGTAGATTGAGAATGATGATTATTGGAAGTCTTGGATGGGGATCTAGCAGTGCCACAGATATTCCTAAATCCCTTAGAAGTCCTTTTGTATAAGAGCAATAGCACCAGAGAAGAATGGGTACTGTAGGTCCTGTCGTTGCATGTTGTTTAGCTGGAGAAAGGTTATTTACATAGTATATTATGGTACTTGGATCATATATGGTAATTTGCACTAATTCATTCTTATGCATCACTTATCACTAGTATATTCTTTGTTGTTTATATCTATTGGCCTTACGGGAGGTTGTTTAAACACCTCAGATTTTTTCCCCTAAAAATTTCCAAGGCGTTGAGTTTATTGCCCTATTTACGACTTATCATACAAATCGTATGTAATGGCTGTGGGTTAAATTAACCTAGTGATTGGGTGACTAGTGAATCGTTGTTAGGTTTTCATTCTTAGTAATGACTTAGTAGTATGAGTCATTCGGGGTGGTGATAAGTCATTAATATGATCCTTAAATCAAATCAGTAACTTACTAGCTTGTCTTGTCTCGAAGTACTAGTGGCTCACTAAGAGCCATGAGGATAGGTTATGAGTGGTAGGGTTGTGTCGTATGTTTTCTAATGTACAATCCATTGGGTTCTATCTTGGATTCAACTAGACCATATGATTCATATGGCTAGGTCTTGAGTGGGATAATAGTGTCGTATGGGGGACAATATATAGGTTTCTAACTCACTGTCTTGGTGATGACTCAAGGGAAAGAGTTGTATGTTCTGGTTAAAAGTCAAGGGGTCAACTCGTAACCACATGTGACCTTTTTACAATTTTTAAGTTCGGGGCATTTGGACATTTCCCACTTTAAGTCCTTTTGATATCACGACTTAAAAAATCTTTTGGGACATAATTAAAACATTATTCCCTATTAAACACTCTCAAATTCTATGTCAAACTCTTTGTTCAAGCAAAAGCTAGGGTTTTATCAAGATAATCAATTAAGGTTTTAAAGGGCAATTTCTCTTTGTACTTCTTGATATCTAAGGCATGTTACTCCTCCCTCATTGTTATTTTACTAAAGGCATAATTTTTAACATATAGTTTTCATGGTATTGTTATGATTTTGAAATAAAAGGTTGGTTTTTTTTTTTCATGGATGAATATTGTTTCTCATGGTTTAATTATGGGTTTCTTGTTTTTGTTATGGTTTTGAACATCTGGTTGCATGGGTATAGTGGTAGAACTATATAATGGTAAATTGCTTTAAACTTTTGACTCTTTAAATGGTTATAACCCCAACCTTATCTTGTAAAACTAGTTTGTAGTTATAGGAAAGGTGGGAATTTGAATTAGGGGTACAATGGAATCCCTAAAGTTTTTGGTTTGACTATTTGTTGAAACTAATTCATGGAAAAAAATGATTAAATGGTTAAGGATGGTTTTCAAAACTTTGTGGGGCAATGATGGAATCCCCAAGTTATTCTAATAATGGAGTTTGTGGGGTATGAAGTAATCCCTTAAGTGTCAGCTGGTGAAATTACTTACAATTTATTGCCAGTATAACGATACCATATTTAATGCCTTAATAATTGACTACTAGAATTGGTGGGTTGGTTATGTGATAATGGTTTTAATTGGGTAAAAAAGTAAGTTGTGATAGCTACCCGTGAAGTTTATGTATGTGACTTGTGGGCATGGTTCACACTATTGATATGATTGCATATTGGTTTGACTTGGGGTAGGGGAATTCCTTAGTCTTCCTTGATAGCCCTAGTTCATGTGGCTAGCACGTACCAGGGCCCTTTCATTAGGGGGACATGAACCCATTGGCCCATGGGTTGATTTTTTATGATGGTTTAGCTACACAATAAAATCTTAAGATTTTAAATGCATGATAAACCTTATTCTCTATCCTGACATGATATATATGTATATGTGTTATTACATATGGTTCTAAAAGATGGAATTATTTTACCTTTATCCAAGAGTTATATCTAGCATTCACTCCGCTAATAGTTTTCAGGCGTTGTATACCATACAATGCAGGAATCAACCATACTACCATTTATCCTAGTTAGTGACTTAGATTCGGGGAAAACTTTAAGTCCAATTCAAGTGGAGAGATTTAATACCCTGGAAGACACCATTTTATGCTATAGATTTCTTTTCATTATAATTATTTCATTGGTTTTTATTTTGGCTATGGTCGGGGTCATTCCCTATTAGATGTCCATTAATTCTAGTTAAAGGCTTTATCAAACAACTATAGGCATGAATGGGGTATGTATTAGTATTAACATGGTATTGGCATTGGTATTGGTTGGGTATTTGGTTGCATTTATTTTATACGGTTATAAACTTACTTTATTGTCTTTATATTATTATTATTTAATCTTTTAAACATTTGAAATCTATCCAACATGGGGTATAGGGTGGTTACGGTGGGGTATTGGGGTGGTCTCTGGTCCTGGTTGGACTTGAGATACCTGACATGACTAATCTTTTATTCATGACATGTATATTTTGTATCTGAGACCTAGGTGCTTGGACAATTACAAGTCTACGAAGTTGTGTCGGGTCGTTCCTCTTTTAATGGTTTGTAGTGCATTATAGTGATAAGGAAGAAGCTACAAGGCATTTTGGAATTTGCTCTTTTTTGTGTTCTATTTTCTAGCTGTAGAGTCTAAGGCCCTTAAATCTTTTTTAATACTCATTTGTTTACTTTTCAAATCATGCCTCCTAGACTAAAGTTCATAGAAACTCTTTTGTCCTACCTGATGATATTATTTATGGGAAACGTCCAACTTATGGGGTCGAGTTCCAAATTGTCCTTCTGGAGTTCCATCGGTCCCCTTCAGCCCTTCTCGAGCTTCTCAAGCTGATGTGACTTATGCTAAGTTTCATTAGTCTATTCATATGTTGATACAGTAGGTAGCTTCTCAAGCAGAGCATTGTGTTTCTATTACTCCATCTTCTAAGGCCAGAAGGGTTGGCTAGTTTATTAGGTTAAATCCTGCAACCTTTACTAGTGATAGGGTCGAGGAGGTCCTCAAGGTTTTATTGACGAGATATAAAATATCTTTCATGTCATGCATTTCACTAAAGGGGAGATTGTGTAGTTTGCCTCCTAACAGTTAAAAAATATGGGCAATCAGTAGAATGAGGAATAGGACCATTCAAAGGGTAAAAATGTTGAGTCAACCCTATAGGATGATTTTTCTAATGCTTTCCCAGACCACTTATTACTTCAATAGATGATTTAGGCAAAGAAGGAAGAGTTTCTTAACTTGAAGCAAAGAAAGAAGCCAGTCAAAGAGTATTTCTTGAAGTTTCACCGGTTGTCTTGGAATGCTTCAGAGTTGGTTTCTAGCATGAGGGATAGAATGAGGAAGTTTACTTTTGGTTTGTCCCGAGAATTGATTTTAGAAAATAAGGCTACCTTGTTAAACAAGGTAATGGACATCTCTGGATTGGTTATGTACATACAACAAGTAGAGGAAAAGAAAAGAAAAAATATTGAAATTGGGGAAAGGAAGAGCAAGAAATTCCAACACTCAGAGAGAGGGAGAGGTAAATAGCAGAGTGCTAGGGATGGTAGAAAGTGGTCTAAGAAGGACTAGGGTAATTTTAGATATTACTCGATGCCTAGTGCTTACTAAAAAGAATCAAGTGATGGGTATTTTTATGGTGGTGATGATTGTAGGTCATAGGTTGATCTATTTGAATTAGACATGGTTGATTTCAATGTCATATTGGGGATGGATTGGTTACACTTGTATTATGATTGTGTAAACTGTCGGAAACATAAGGTCATCTTTAAATTTCCTAATAAGCCTATTATTGAGTGGGAGGGTGGTTCCCTAGGTCCTATGGGGAGGTTTATATCATATCTTAAAGCCCAGAGATTAATTTCCAAGGGGTGTCTCTATCATTTGGTCTGGTTTAAGGATTCTAACTAAGAAGGTGTAGCGCCCCAAAATCGGGTCCCGAGACGTCACAGGGTTCTTAGGATCACAAGTGACCCCAAGATAACCCTTCAACTGGCATAAATCATAAGAAACTGAACAAAAAGTATAAATCCATACAAATTTGTGGAAAATAACTCTTTTTTGAATATGATAGATACAAAACTAAATTTACAAGATTACAACTCTGCTTTTACAACCAAAACTGAAATAGAATACATCAACTTCTACTAACTGTCTATGAAGCCTCTACCAGTACTGACTATAGGTAGCCGGGTCATGACTCCTGACAAACCCAACTCAATATGACTAAATAAAGAAAATACAATACTTCTCGAACTGTATAACTAACTCAAACCCTTGAATCAAAAGGACCCATCACTTGCTGATTGGATGATGCGAACTAACTGGATCTAAAGATGTACACTATACCTTGTACCTACATTCTGAGAAAATGTAGCCCATATAAAAATATGTGGGTCAGTACTATGGAAACGTACAGAGTACATAAGGGTGCATGAAATAAACATATTTATATGCATTATATATATATAATGATCATGTCATAAGTTTTCTTTCCAAATCATGCAGGACATTTATAAATGGCTCATAAAGCTTGAAAGAAATATAAAATCTGAAATCATACACAGTGAATGGTAAAACATGCCAATCTGGATATCATGAGCTACTACACTAAAGCCAAATATCAAGATTCTTTTCTTATTCTCTCATCAAGCAATCTTAGTGAAATCTGGACTATTGAATACATCATAAATCTGCATTTCAAATCTCTTTTAAATAAGTAAATTCAATCTAAGAATGAGTGACGACTCTTTGGGAGGTTCTTCTAACCGACATGTACAACATATAAGCACCCATGATGTCCCACGACTTTCACCCGTAAGGTTAGCGCTGTCCTACCCTTGCCATCGGTGTAGATCAATCTCATCTCAGTGATCACTATCTTAATTTTTCACATATAGTGGAAGTCAATGTCTCAACCTATGGTGGCACGTAGTTCTGGGGTATGAAACAATAGTAACATACCCAGCATCAAAAATAGTCTAAACATGGGTACATGTAGCACATATATTTACAAAACAGCAATCTTAATGTGGGTTAATGACCCTTATAGCAATACTTAATCAAAATATTTCAACATTTATGCTTTATATCACAAGCATGCATAATTTATACAGAAATCTGAAAAATTTCAGCCTTTAATCATAACAATAATCTCAAACTCATGGAGTTTATTTTTTAAACATTCAAAATGATCATAGTATCTTGAAAAACAACATAGGATATGATTTATCACTTCAAATTCATGATAAAACATGTAAAAATCATGCATCTTTATAAAATAATGCAAATTTTGGGCACAAGAATGAAAGGGTGTTCTTGTTCATAACCCAACATACCTTTATGGTAACGGATTCATTGAAACATTAGACGTTGATTGTGTAACCCTAGTTGTTTTTCTCCTTTAGTGCTCTTGGATGATGAACTTAGACTAATAATAGGGTAATGATGTGTTTAGAATTTATTAAATTCGTAAGGTTAAGTTTAGAGGTGTGTAAGGAGTGCCAAAAAACTTAATTGCCCTCAAAATAACCAAAAAACGTAGTGATTAAGTCACTTGAAACCATAAGATATGCTCTACATATGGTATCGCATATATTTACGTCGGCGCTGCATATGATATCACCTATATTTACATAGGCATCATATTTGATAGCGCCTATATTTACATAGGCGCCGCATATGCTTTCCAGTGTCCATGTGTGATTGGTTAGGCGACGCACTCTACTTCGCAAGGGCATAACTCCTTGCTCGGGTGTCGGATATTGGTGAAATTAGTATCGTTGGAAAGATAATTCGATTATCTCTAATTTTATGGGTAGAAATATGCACAAATACCACATATTTATAAAGTTGATCCCATTCAAAGATGATCCTTGCAAATTCAAACACTAAAACTTGATGGATTTTGAAACTCTTAGCTTGTACTACCTTAAGTGACTAATATAACCACACTTATCACATGATAAGATATCTTATAACTAGGGTACTCTTGGTAATTTAGGTGCCCAAATATGTCTTATAAAATTAGGGTTTTCACCTATACAAACAACGGTTCATTTTCTAGCTTAGGAAAGTGCGGGGCATTACAATATCTCCCCCTTGGGGACATTCGTCCTCGAATGATGCTGGGTAATTAACCTGAAACACAGACGAATATTACTCTTCAAGATATCATGTGTAACTTATAGAACTGAATCACTGGATCTCAAGAATAATGAGCTACTGACATGGTCTGCAAGTGCATGAATCCTCAAGAAAAATAATTATATGGCTAAGGTAGAAACGGGAGTGTCAACTTATGAGAAACCATTACTTTGCATTGGATCTAATCTCAAGATAAAGGATGAGAGGTTTTTGATATGAAAACTCAGGGTATTACAACATCCCCCTCTTGGGATCGTGCATCCCTGAATAATAATAATTTGATAAAAATACTTGGAAGAGACTGTGATACTACCCAGGATAATTATGAACTGAATCATGACTTATTATCTGAAACTGAAACTGATGCATGAACTAAGCTGAATTCATAATTTAATTGGACACAAACACATTGCCTCTTGGAATGTACATACGTGTAAGACTGCGGATAGTATGACTAGATAGAAAATTAAGAATCTGTAGGAGCTTATCTCCTTGCTTGCTAAACTAGATTACAGGCTATATGGACTGGATCATATTGACGACCCATACTCAAAAGGAGTATTTCTTTAGCACTTTTCTACGAAATTCTACTGACATTAGGGAGCAAAGAATTTTGGGCATTCTCTGAACAAGACATTTGACCATGGAATTACAACATTGATATAACTCTATACCATGGAATATAATTATATAACTCATAAACTAGGATAGGATTGCTAGGACGTAGGCAACACAACTTCTTACTTTCAAGATTAGCATCACTTCTCAAATGCTCTCTCAACTATACTATTCCCCTTAAATACCATACTCATTTGATTCAACTTATAATTCTCATATTGGCACTGCAAAATCTTTCTACTAAGGTCTAAACTAAACTAGGTTCTCTCACCATGATCAAGCCTAACACTAAATCACAAGATACAACATGCCAAACCACAATACTAGTCTAAACCACAAGGTTTAATATTCTATATCTTCTTAGAGCTCACATCCTAAGCATAACATGCCTTACAACTTCAATGACTAAGTTAAAACACTTGATATGGATTCACCAGTACATATTGCATACACCATCTTACACCCAACATGACATTCAAGCCTATCATTAAAACCATATATAACTTTAAGACAAATACCCCTAAAGGCATACTCCACATATTCTCAAGATTAAACCATAATTTCATCATTCTAAGATCTACAAATAAATGCTAAACTCACAAGAATAAACTAATTTCAAAAATACCAACTTCATTCTTGAACAATCCATCCATATACCATCCTTAATTCCTAGCTTCAATAATCATCGTCAAAGACTTAAACTCTCATTTGCAACCATATCTATATCTCTAATAACATAATCATAGCCTAAAAAGATCACACTTCTATACTTATATTTTTCCAAAACCATAAGAATAATAATCACACTTAAAAGGCTTAATATCTTCAATCATAACTCCTTAACTTAGCTTTCAAGAACATCGTAAATTATCTAACTAGCCTTTCTCCACCTAGAAACTTAATGTTACTACTAAATCCACAATATGCAATAATCCTTGAACAATAATGCAGCCCCATATCACCTTGGGCACACCTCTACACCATACTTAATTATGAATGCATTATCTTACACTCTTGCATATGCTGTTCAGGCCTATTGGATCACCACCATATAACTAGCATCAACTGTTCAAACATAATATCTAGAGCTAAACATGATTTACAACCCAATCTCACACATAATATTCACTTCAAAACTATAGAACATAGCATTAGGAAAAACTAGTACACAATGAAAATCGATCATAATCATATGGCCTATCTTATTCATAATTTGTAAACATATCCTCCTTCTTCACATCATTACTATTTACCCATCTTAACACCTAAATTACTTTTATAGCACTATAAATTTCAACTAAACTTCCTCTTGCAATCTCAGGAAGGCCTAAATTAACAATACTCAACTACCAAGTACTTCCATCAAAACCTATACTTTCCTAGCACAACAAATACCATCAATAACTCTTTTCATACTTCAAGCAAACAACAATCCACCATAACTAATAATCCCCTTCTTTAACTTCACTAAACAAACAAACAAGGGTATATCCCCTCATTACTAATTCAATCATAAGCAAAAATTAAGCTATACCTATTCAATAAATCGCCCTTACCACCATTCTTACCACTACACTTCTAATCCCACAAGTTCAACTAAAATATGACTTTCAACTAAATGTTACTACTTCTATCAATAAACAGAAACCCACACTTTCAACTAAGACCAGAACAACAAGATAAACAACAAGTTACTACTAATTTGAAATAGGCCTCACACGGCTTCACTAGACTTTGGTTTTACATTTTGAACAATAAAATTAGATGAATAACAAAGCAGCTATGCTAGTTAATCAAAATAGACCTCACATGGCTTTGCTAGACTTTGATTTTTCACAAACATAATGATAACAAGATTACATAATACAAGAGATAAAAACATGACACACAACATTCAATGATCTAGAGCTACACATCTCACTCTATCTTAATTTAATGACTCACAAGAATGAGGACATAACTTTAAACTTAAGGAACTTAAAATAATAGAGAGTCGCTCTCAAGCACTTTGTGTAGCTTCTAAAACTTCTGCTAGCAAATATAAGAGAATTATCTGGGGAGGAACTGGAACTTGTTGATCATGCTATCTCAAGAATAACAAATAGATAAGGAAGTATATATTTACATTATGGATTCTGAGGAGAAATCTGAAAAGACATCTGGCATAGGCTTAGTGCACAACTTCTCATCAGTATGAAAAAAGCCCATCAAACTTTAGGACTTAAAATCACTGATGGAATACTTTCTATCCCTCTTATAATCTCATAACTAGCTATGATGATTTAAGCTTAACTATTTTTAATATCTTGAAAATAAGGCAGATATGGCCCAAATAGAGTACGATGAGAATCTGCATAAGATTCTTAGAGGACTTTTTATTGGCACTATTTGAGACTTGAAAAAAGGGAGATATTTACCAAATGCCTTGTATCCTCTCAAAGAAAAGTGCAAACATCTCTGTACCATTCTGTAAGACTCTACTAGACACGTTTTCATAGACACCCTAGGATATTTAAACTCTATGCTCTGATACCAAGTTTGTAACACCCCAAAATTAGGTCCCGAGACGTCACACGGTGCTTAGGATCACATGTGACCCCAAGCTAACCCTTTTACTGGAATAAATCATACGCAACAAAATAAAAAGTATAAATCTATACAAATCTACTGAAAATAACTCTTTTCTTAATATGATAGATAAAAAACTAAATGAAGCCTCTACTAGTACTGACTGTAGGTAGCCGAGTCATGTCTCTCGACAAACCCAACTCCATACTACTGAATAAAAACAAACAACACTTCTTGAACTATATAACTAACTCAAGCCCTTGAATCAAAAGGACTTATCACCTGCTGATTGGATGACGCGAACTAACTAGATCTGAAGATGTACACTATACCTTGTACCTACACTCCAAGATAATGTAGCCCACATACGAATACGTGGGTTAGTACCATGGAAACATACCGAGTACATGGGGGTGCATGAAATAAACATATTTATATGCATATATATATATATATATATATTTAATGATAATTTCATAAGTTTTCTTTCCAAATCATTCAGGACATTTGTAAATGGCTTATAAAGCTTGAAAGAAATATAGAATCTAAAATCACACATAATAAATGGTAAAACATGCCAATCTAGATATCATGAGCCATTACATTTAATCCAAATATTGCGATTCTTTTCTAATTCTCTCACTAAGCAATCTTAGTGAAATATGGAATATTGAATACATCATAAATTTGCATTTCAAATCTCTTGTAAATCAGTAAAATCAATCTAAGAATAAGGGATGACTCTTTGGAAGGTTCTTCAAACTAACATGTGCACCATGTGAGCACCCATGATGTCCCATCACTTGCCCCCATAAGGTTAGGGCTATCCTGCCCTTGCCATTGGTGTAGAATAATCTCATCTCAGTGATCACTATCTTAATTTTCCACATATAGTGGAAGTTAATGTCTCAACCTACGGTGGCACATAGTTCTGGGATATGAAACCATAGTAACATACCCAGCTCGGTGCTAAATACTACTCCCAATACTATGTTTAAAACTCTCAAGAAAAATCTACTTTAAAGGTAATCTCATATTTCTTAGGTTAAATAAATGATAAAATTCGTAACTCATTTCATAAACTGCATTATAACTCTGCTGTGACCAAAAGGTCAAATCTTTCTATAATTCATCAAAAATACTCTAAACATGGATGCATGTAGCATATAAATTCTCAAAACAACAATCTCAATGTGGGTCAATGAACCTTATAGTGATACTTAATCAAAAAATTTTAACATTTATGCTTTATATCACAAGCATGCATAATTTATACGAAAATCTAAAAAATTTCAGCCTTTGTTCATATCAATAATCTCAAACTCATGTAGTTTATTTTCTAAACATTCAAAATAATCATAGTATCTTGAACAAAAACATAGGATAAGATTTATCACTTCAAATTCATGATAAAACATGTTAAAATCATTTATCCTTATAAAATAGTGCAAACATTGGGTACAAGAATGAAAGGGTGTTCGTGTTCATAACCCCACATACCTTTATGGTAATAGATTCATTGAAAGATTGGACCCTCAATATTGATTGTGTAACCCTAGTTTTTTTTCTCCTTTAGTGCTCTTGGATGATGAACTTAGACTGATAATAGGGTTATGATGTGTTTAGAATCTAATAAATTTGTATGGTTAAGTTTAGGGGTGTGTAAGTAGTGCCAAAAGACTTAATTTCCCTCAAAATAACCTCAAAAAAGAGTGTTTAAGTCACTTGAAACCAAAAGATATGTGCCGCATATGATATCGCATATATTTGCATAGGTGCTACATATTATATTGCCTATATTTATATAGGCGCCACTTATGATATCTCCAATATTTATATAGGCGCCGCATATGCAATCGCATATGCTTTCCAGTGGCCATGTGCGATTGGTTAGGCGACACACTCTACTCTGCAAAGCCATAACTCCTAGCTCCAGTGTCAAATTTTGGTGAAATTGGTATCGTTGGTAAGCTAATTGGATTCTCTATAATTTTATGCGTATTATTATGTAGAAATACCACATATTTATCAAGTTATTCTCATTCACAGATTACAATGCAAATTCAAAAACTAAAACTTAATGGATTTTGAAACTCTTAGCTTGTACTACCTTAGGTGACTCATATAATCACAGTTAACATATCATAATCTCTCTTATAACTAGGCTACTCTTAGTAATGTAGGTTCCCAAATCTGGCTTACAAAATTAGGGTTTTCACATATACGAACAATGGTTTATTTTCTACCTTAGGAAAGTACGGGGTATTACAGAAGGTCTTTGGTTATATTCTATCTCGGTGGTGAATGAGTTCCCTAAGGTCTGACCCAATTACCTTCCTAGTGTCCCTCGTAATAGAAAGATTGATTTTGGGATTTATATTGTGTCAGACACTCGTCTTATTCTTATTCCCCTATATAGATGACTCTGGTTGAGTTAAAGGGACTTAAAAACTAACTAAAATACCTTTTAGGCAATGGTTTCTTCCATCTTAGTATGTCTCAGGGTATATCGGTGTTGTTTGTGCATAGGAAGGATGGTTTCCTTTTGAGGTGTATTTGTTAACAATAATTAAATTAGATGGCTGTGAAGAATAAGTACCATCTTTAAAGGATACATGATTTGTTTGATAAGCTTTAGGGCTCTAAGTTTTGCTCTAAGATTGATCTTCGGTTGGGGTGTCATCAGTTAATAATTAGGGAGGTGGATATTCCTAAGATTGCCTCCCATACATAGTATGGGCAGTTTGAGTTTTCTTTTACATTTTTTAGATTGACCAATGCCACAGTGGCATTCATAGACTTGATGAATAGGGTCTTTAGTTAGTTTGTTAATTTGTTTATAATTGTTTTCAAAGATGATATTCTAGCGTACTCTAACAGTGAGGTGGAATATGCTGATCAACTTCGCATTGTGTTGTAAAACTGAAAGGATCGACAGTTGTATGCCAAATTTTTGGAATGCAAATTTTAGTTGGACAGTGTTACTTTTTTGGGTCACTTCATGTCTAGTAAAGGAGGTGTATCCGTAGAAGGTTGCAGTGTTTAAGAAGTATCCTATACCCATGACTCCAAACGATGTTAGGATCTTTTTGTGTTTAGCCGGTTACTATAGGAGGTTTGTGGAAATATTTTTTACTATAGCTACCCAAATAACTAAATTAGCTTAGAAAAGGTAAAGTTCTTATGGTCCAATGCCTACGAGGGTAGATTTGAAAAGGTGAAGGATAAGTTGACTTCGGCTTGAATATTGACTTTGCATAAAGGAACAAATATTTTTGTAGTCTATTGTGATGCATCCCATGTAGGGCGTGGTTGTATTTTGATGCAGCATAGCAAGGTGATAGCTTATTCCTCTAGAAAGTTGAATATGCATGAGAGAAAAGGGATTATGGTCACTTCATGTCTAGTAAAGGGATTATGTTGTATACCCAGAAGGTTGCAGTGTTTAAGAAGTATCCTATACCCATGTCTCCAAATGATATTATGATCTTTTTGGGTTTAGCCGGTTACTATAGGAGGTTTGTGGAAATTTTTTTTACTATAGCTACCCAAATAACTAAATTAGGTCAGAAAAGGTAAAGTTCTTATGGTCCAATCCCTATGATGGTAGATTTGAAAAGGTGAAGGATAAGTTGACTTCGGCTCCAATATTGAGTTTGCATGAAGGAACGAATATTTTTGTAGTCTATTATGATGTATCCCATGTAGGGCGTGGTTGTATTTTGATGTGGCATAGCAAGGTGATAGATTATGCCTCTAGAAATTTGAATATACATGAGAGAAATTATCTAATTAATAATTTAGAGTCTTTCATTGTGTTATTCGCATTGAAAATTTGGTGTCACTATCAGTATAGAGTGCATGTGGATATTTTTTCATATTATAAGATCCTGTTGTATGTCTTTACTTAGAAAGAGCTTAATCTCAAACAAAGAAGGTGTTTTGAGCTGCTAAAGTATTACGACATGGGTCTTCACTACCATTTAGGTAAAGGTAATGTGGTTACTGATACTCTTAGTAGGTTATCCATAGAGAGTATAACTCATTTGGATGAGGGAACATGAGAATTAGTGAAAGATATTCACCCTTTAGCTAACCTTAGAGTTCGTCTCTTGGACTCTAAGAATGGTGGTGTGTTTGTTCAATAGGTGGCAAAGTTGTCCCTGGGTGTTAAGGTGAAGTAGAAGTAAGTGTTATATCCTATATTGATGAGGATAAATGGTGATGTAGGAGGTAAAAAGTAATAGCTTTAGAGGTTAGTGGTGATAGTACCTGCAGTACCAAGGAAGATTATGGTTCTAAACATGGATAGATTGTGAGAGAGCGTTTGGGTTGGGGTATATGAGTCACACTATGTTATTTATCCTAATTCGATGTAAATGTATTATGACAAAAGATGTATTTTTGGAATAATATAAAATAGGATATTTCTAGTTTTGTATCTAAGTGCATGGTATGCCAACAACTGAAAGTTGAGCAAATGAGGCTCGGAGGGTTATATAAAGCAATTACGTTTCTTGCGTGGAAGTGGGAAGTGATCAACTTGGATTACGTTATGGGTCTTCCACATCTCAAAATTAGGTCAATTTAACTTGGTTCATCATAGATAGGATGACTAAGTCTGCTCACTTTTGCCAATGAGGACTAATTTTTCAAATGAATTATACAAGGTTGAATCTCTAAGAGATTGTGAAGTTGCATATGGTACCTATTTCTATATCTTCAATCATGGTATACAATTTTCATCACACTTTTTGTGGTCGTTTCACAAAGGTTTGGAAGCTAAAGTGAGTTTTAGTATAGCTTTCCACCAATAGTCTGATGGCTAAGTGGAAAGGATTATTCAGGCATTGAAGGATATGCTTCGAGCTTTCATGATAGACTATGGTAATGGTTGGTTTAAGTATTTTGCTCTTATAGAATTTGTGTTTACTAATAACTACCACTCTAGAATTGGGATGACTCTATTTGAGGCCTTGTATGGTAGGAGTTGTAGGTCTCCTATTAGGTAGTTCGAGGTTGGTGAGGTTGATATGTTTGGCCTGAATTCAGTTCACCAAGCAATAAAAAGGATAAAGGTGATTTGATATAGGCTTAAAACTGCCCAAATTTGCCAAAATTCCTATGCAGATATAGTGCATAGGAAGTTTGAGTTTAAGGTTAGGAATAGGGTGTTCCTAAAGACATCTCCCATGAGGAGAGTGACCCGATTCGGGAAAAAAGGGAAGCTTAGTCCTGGTATGTCTATACTTAGTTTTGAGAAGGTTTTACAAGGTTGTGCATCAACTATAGTTTGATTGTATTTTGATCTACATTCACCCAATGTTTTATGTTTTTATGTTAAGGAAGTGTGTGGGTGACCCATCATAAATTTTGCCTATCAAGGATATTAGTATTGAGGAATCCTTGCCTTATAAGGTGGTCTCAATTAAGATCTTAGGTCAGCTAGTTCATCAATTGTGGACCAAGGATGTAGCTTCCTTGAAGGTTCTATGGAGGAACCACAAGTGGAAGAGGCTACTTGGGAAGCTGAAGAAGACATGAAGTCCACGTGTCCATTCCTTTTTTCCATTTTGGAAATTCTTGCTTGAGGTATGCTTTGTTCGTAACATCTTTGTTTCATTTCTTTACTAAAAGTAGATTGTAAATTCTTTAGTTATTTGTTTTCTATCTTAAAGGTAAGAGTAGAGATTTTTAGGGATTTAATCATGCTAGTCACAGACTTGTCGTATTATTTGAGGATGAATGATCCAAGTAAGGGATTATCTAAATACCCTAGATTTTGGCCCTTGGAAATTTCTTGAGCCTTGAGCTGACTGCCCCATTGACCACTAATCATACAATTTGTATGGAGTGGGTACGCGTCAGGCAACCTTAGTTATTGGGTGTCCAGTAAATGGTGGTTAGGTTTTTGATCTTGGTAACAACATAGTAATATTAGTCATTAGGAAAGGTGATGAGCCATTAGGACAATACATGAATTAAATTAGTAACTTAGTAGCTTGGCTTGGCTCTGAGTATAAGTGGCTCCCGAAGAGCCATGAGGATAGGTTACGAGAGGTAGGGTTGAGTCGTATGTTGTCCAGTGTCCAATTCCTTGGGTTCTATCTTTGATACGAGTAAACCATATAATTTCCATGGTCAGGTTACGAGTGGAATTATGAAGTTGTATGGTGGACACTGTATGGGTGTCCAACATACTGTCTTGTTTATGACTCAAGGTTACGAGTCGTATGTTATGGTCACGAGTCAATTAGTCAAGTTGTAACCCCATGAGGCCTTTATGATGTTATTAAGTTTGGGGCATTATGGACATTTCTAACTTTATGTCCCTTTAATATCATGACTTAATACAACTTTTGGGACATCAGTATCATATTATCCTCAATAAATATTTTAAAATTACCTCTCAGACTCTCTATTCAAGAAAAATCTGGGGTTTCAACAATTAATACTTTCAAGGGTGATTTCTCTTTGTCCTTCTTGGTGTTGGAGGCATGTTAATCCTCTCTCATTGTTATATTAATAAAGTTGTATGTTTTTATGTATGGTTTGTATGGTATGGTTATGGTTTTGAAACAAAGGTTATGGGTTTTGGCTGTTAATGGATGAATATTTTTTCACATATTTTAATTTTTGTAACTCTTTAAGTGGTTATAACCCCAACCTTATTGTGTACTATTTTGTAGTTATTGGAAAGTTGGGCTTTTAAATTAGGGGTGTAATCGAATCACCAAAGAGTTTGGTTTGACTATTACTTAAACTAATGCATGGATAAAATGGTTAAATTGTTAAGGATGGTTTTTAAAACCTTGCGGCGTAGGAAGGAATCCCCCCAAGTGATTATAATAATGGAGTCTATGGGTTACAAAGGAACCCCCAAAGTGTTGGTTGGTGACATTACATGGAAGCTATAGTTGGTACAATGTTACCACATTTAATTCCTTAATAATTGACACCTAGAATTTGTGGGTTGGTTATGTTCTAAAGGTTTTAATTGGGTAATATGGGGGTACTGATAGCTAGCCGTAAAGGTATGGGTCCAAAAGACGAACACTAGAAACTCGTGATAGCCATCATGAGGTTTGATCTTGATGATCTATTTGCATGGTTGACACTATTCATTTTATTGTATCTTAGTTTGACATGGGATCGGGGCATTCCATGGTCTTTTATGATATCCCAAGTTCGTGTGGATAACACGCACAGAGGCCTTTTCATAAGGGAAAGTTGAACCCATATAGCTCTTAGGTAGATTTTTATGATGGCTAAGCTCCACAATCTAGGTTAAGATTTCAAATGCTTGTTAAACTTTTTTCCCTATCCCGGTATAATATATATTTATATATGTGATTGTATATGGTTATTTGATTGGTTTAATTATGACATTATTTTAGCTTTATCCCTAAGTTACATCCTAGCATTCACTTCGCTAACTGTCTTTGGGCGTTGTATCCTTACGCGATGCATGAACCGGATACACTACAATTCCACCTACTCAGGGACTTGGATTCGAGGATAGCTTTGAGTCAGATTGAAGGGGTGAGCTTCCATACTATAAAAGACCCCATTTCATTCTATGAACTTCTTTCTATTATTTTTATTACTTTGGTTTTAGTTTTGGCTATGGTCGGGGGCATTTTCTAACTGAATTTTATTTTATTATAGTTAGTGTCTTTATCGGATAAGTATGGGCACAGGTGGTGTCGGTATTAGTATTAGAATTGGTATTGCTATTGGCATTGGGATTGGTATTAGTTGGTTATTTGGTTATGGTAGTTTGGTTATTGTTATAGACTTACTTTATTGTCATTAGATTGTTATTAATTTATCTATTTATATGTTCGCATTTAATTTAACATGGGGTGTAGGGTGGTTGATGGTGGGGTATTGGGGGTGGTATCCATTCCTAGTTGGACTTAAAAAACCCAACACGACTACGCCCTAGTTCAGGTTGTACTAGATGTATACGTATAGGCTATAACTGTTGTTTACTGAGAGTTGATTGACCTTTCTAGGCTTATGGGGGCCCGATTAAGTATTACTTGTTTGGACTAGATGGATACTTTATTATTTTTTTATAGTAAGTTTATGGCAGGTCGATTATGGACTAGTACCCGAGGTTGTCGATATGATTTTGATCCCTTTCTTTTTTATAGTAAATTACATTTTGATAGTTGCCTCATGGTCAGACATAATGGTTAGGGACCCTGATTACGCCAACACTTGCTCTACTATTTCATTAGGATGTCTCAAAATGTTATGTCATCTACCTAAAGTTATTATATTGGGTAGCCCTATATATATGTATGTATTGCATTACCGTAGATCCCTCTCTTCTATGCCTATTCATGTCGTATATGTATTATTGGCCTTGTATACTATTTTTAACATTCTTTTACTCTTTCTTCTTACACTAACTAGTGAGATATGGTATTGCACTTTAGACCCTGTTTACAGTTAGGATAGATAAGTTTATCCTTGTTGTTGCCTTAGCATGATTTTGTTTAGTTTCATTGATAGTTGTCAGCAGTTTATATTCTTGCTTCACATGTTATTATGTGTGCATTATTGTTTGAGCTCAGTCAGTCGATGCCTAATGAGTACCACATATTACGTACTCATGCTACACTTTTACAGTCTGCAGATCATAGTACGGGTTCTTATCATGGATATGTACATCGTGCGGAGTAGTAATGGATCAAAGAGTTGGGGTGACCTCTTAGCCTTTGGATTATTTTTGCACTCCCTTGTATTAATTTGACTAGTTTTTATTTTGAATTCCAAGACATATTTGTATAATAATTTATTATATATTTTTACTTTGTACTCTTATTGTATAAGAAACTATTGTACTAGTTTCACTAGGTCTTGGGGAAGATTTATATATATTAGTCTTGTGCCATATTTTTTCACTATTTTGTTTCATTTCCTTTGATAGTCCATTATTAGTTGTTTCGGACTATGGGTTAGCTTACCTACTTGGGGGTTATAGTAGGTTGCATCATGACTTGATAAATCGGGTCATGACATAAGGCCAGCATGGGCCAATACAATTTATATATTTATGAGTCCCAACTTAGGGGCAAAATCCTAGCATCATGTATCCTAATTCATACTTATGGTTGGTAGCACAGGGCCAAAAGCCTAGCTTCAGCCAATCCTAATTTTGTGTTTATAAGGAAAACATCCCATAGGCTAAAATTCCTAGCATGTGTAATCCTCTGCTACCACTGATCAAATGGTAACTTGTATTACATGCCTTTTAAGGTTTATAAACCAAATGAAAGTAAGGAAATGGATATGATGTAAATAATCCCCCTAGTTTAATCAAAGCTAGTCTCTCGTCCTTATCAAATTATACATTGGTACATGATTTTATTTGAGATCTTGTCATATATATATTAATTTCTACCTTACGTACTCAATGCATTCTTTTGTATTGATATCCCCTATGAGGGATGGTATGGTTCATGATATAAACATAGGTACTCCAACTAGTAGACCTCATCATTAAGAGTATAGAAAACTCAATAGTTATTTGTGAGCTCCAAGTTGATTGGTTTCTTTAATGATTCTTTGATATATGCATTATTGTATTGTACAGTAATTTTGTATGGTCGAGTCGATCCCAACGTTGAATTAGTTTTTTTCTTATCTCATAAAGGATTTGTCAACTAATGTATAAAGTTCAAATATGTTTTTTCTCATAACAGTTGTGGCTAATGGTAAGTTATGTACATATGATTTTGGCCTATATAGGTTGCAGCTTATTTATACTTGTCAAAGATTCATGATTATCATAGTTATATGTATGGTAAGAACAAGTTATAAATCAGTTATCTTGAGTCTTTAGGGTGTTAGATGCCTGTCCATCTAAATAGATGTTGAGTTGTGAAAAAAGTGGTATCAGAGCAGGTAATACTAGGTAGTTTACAAAGTCATGTCAATGTAGAGTCTTTCATATGGGTGTGTTGTGCACCCAATCTATCATAGGAGGCTACAAGATATTTAGGAGTTATCCCTTTTTCTTCATTTCATAGATCATGCGATAGAGCCAATGTTATAGATGCAGTTAAATTTAGTGTTGAATATTCTTTTTACTTAATATATTAGAGAGAATTTAAAAGAAGGAATAATAATACATGTAAGCTAGTAGATGTGGTTGTCAGATAAGGGACCAATAATTCACCACCTAGACAAGCTAATCTAGTAACGCTCAAGATGAGTCTCCATTACACACTTCTTCTACTACACTAGAATCACCTATTAATGCCCTAGAATAACTTGTAAATGATACTAAGCAAGATTAAGGAACGTGGAGCAATTGTTGACTTGTAATGTTTCTGAACAAGGTACCAACAAATCACCTTCTAGACAAGCTAATGAAGGTGAGGCTCAAGATGAGTCTCCATCAAAGAATTCTTCTACTCTTTCAAAATCTTAGGTGAATACTCCAGCAACAATATTAGTAAGATTTAAGTAATATCGAGAAATTATTGACTTATATAATTGCTAGACAAGGGCAAGGACAATCTATTCCTGCTACAAGTACTAATGGTGTAGATATGGTAAAATAGTTTATGTACATGGAATTTCCTTAACTTTGACCTTCCTACATTCTCTGAAGTACATTCTTCAAAGGCCTATAAAACTTTATTAATCAAATCCAAATGTCTTTGGATATTTTGCATGTATCTGGTAAAGAGACAGTTGATTTAACTATATAGAATAAAGGGTGTGAAGTTGGAAATACTCTAGGGGTTGGGGTGCACCTTCAACTAGTTAGAAAGAGTTCAAAGAGGCATTTCTAGATCATTATCTTTGTCCTTAGATATGGGAGTCCTATGATGATCTATTTTTAAATCTTTTCTAGTAGAATATAGGCATGAAAGAGTATAGTATCAATTATAACTGGTTGGCAAGGTATGCTCCTTATATACTAGCTACTATGGAGGATAGAGATCATTAATATGTCGATATATTAGATCTATATCTGGTTAGAGATTGTACCAATATTGCTTTGAATAAACCTATGGACATAGCAAGGATACAAGTTTTACACCAAAAATAAAGGATTAATGGAAAAAAGGACGCAAGAGCTAGAAAGAGCGCATTATATTTTCTAGTACATGCCATCCCAATATAAGTCCTGACCTTATTTTTCTAACAGACCGCTTAGGCTAATAACATCCTAATTTCTAACAAGTACTCTATCCTAATTGTAAGGGTGTATGGACAACTAAATTTGGCAATAAAGTTAGATCCAACAATTAGGAGTAGCGAGGTACCAAGAGCCGGGAAATATAAATCAAATATGACCCCCTCGAAAACTTTGTAAATGTTATGGAAAGAATTATCTTGGTGCATTTTTTTGGGATAGATGCATTTATAGGTGTGGTAGACTGAGACATATTATAATGAACTGCCCTTAGGGTGGCACATGTTGTATGGCATAACCTACAGGATCATCTACTACATCATTATCATTGATGCTTTATTTAGGCAGAGATATGCAACCTCTAGGTCATGGTAGAGGTGTTAGGAGAGACAGTTATTTAATATTGTCCAGAATCAAACATATTGTCTAGCAGATCAACAAAATTTTTAGGATTTTACTAATAAGTTATTGGTACATTTTCCATCTTTTCACATTATATTTATGCATTGATTTATTTGGGATATATACTATTATGTGTTAGTCCATTGATTACTAGAAGTTTGAGAACATCAGAATCATTATTTAAGCCATTTTAAGAGTCTATGCTAGTTAGCAAGTCTACATATGTAGAAAAGTGAATCGTTAGTGCGTAGTAACTATTTGTGGTCATGATATAATGGCTATTCTTGAAATGGTAGATTCTGATGTAAATTAATATGTATGGAATAGTTGTATTCTTTTGATGCCATAACATATTGTCAAACTTAGAGGGTGCATTTATATTTTCCAAAAGGGATTGTCCTGGAATAAAGGCTTAATATTTGGCAACCACGAGGTGAATTTATTTCTTTTCTTAAGGAAAAGAAAATGATTTCTAAGAGGTACATATATCATCTAGTAAGAGGGAAAGATATAGATTTCAAGCCATAAACTTTTCAATATATTCTAGTGGTAAATGAATTTTATGATGTGTCACAACCTAAGACTACACCTTAGACGTAACATGTTGTTTAGAATCACAACTAAACCCAAGTTAGTACATAGCCTGACATAAAACTAAATATTCTATGTATTGTAAAATGAGCAGAAGCTAAATAAATACAATAAGTATGAGTTTGAAGTTTCATAATTAAATAAAAATAATGGCATTCCAAGTCAACAATGAAATAATAAAACTGAACAAGCTAAATATTTGAGTCTATGTCTAAAAACCTCTACTAATTGTTGAGTTATTACGATATGTCCCCATGTGACACCCCAAGTTTTTGAGATTTAGACCTTCCAAGAGTTGAGTAATTAAATTAGCCATGAATCTAAAATAAAGTCAAAAAACTAGTAGTGATAATAATCCAGGGTACAACTTGTTATGAGACATCATGAGTCATTAGGAGGGACACGATATGATAATAGAAAAATTACCCAAGTGTTCAATCCCTAGTACAAGTATATGTTTTGACATGATATCATACAATGAGTCGTGATGAGTGACTCATTGTCATAGCAATGAGGGATCAGAATTTTGATCTTTAAGTAACGACTATGGATCATGACTTATTGTAGGCCCACAATTCGTTACCCAAGGCATGATGATTGTACCCTAATTTTCCTGCACATTTAAATTAGGGTCATTATGGAATTTTTCACCCTTCACACTATATTCCATAACTTAAAAAAAACTAAAATTGCTTTTTTGGCTTAGGTTACCAGATTTAGCCTTACTCTCTCCATCTTTAACTCCCAAGGCAAGAGATACTAGGGTTTCATAAGAGATATAATATTTAGGTTTCAAACTTCTGATTTCTGTCAAATTCTTTGGTCTTTAAGACATATGTCTCGTTCCTTAACTTGTATTTTACATATGGCATAGATTGATTAAACCTTTATGTGATTAAATTGTTGGGTTTGAAATTGGGTTAAAGGCTTTTGATTGGTTTCTACATGAAATGTTTCCCCTTGATTTAAATATGTTATTCATGATGTGATTAACAACTTTTAGGACTGAATGGGTGCATTATTATGGAGATTGGAATGCGTAACATGGGTTTCCCCAAGTTGATGTGTTTTTTGTTTGGTAATGGCATTAACCTCAACCCACCTTCATAACTTTGGTTTTGAATATGTAATTTGCATAATATACCTTTCTTTTAGAACCTCAAAATTCATTAAAGGAAAATGGATAATGAAAATGGTTTTGGAATGCCCTTGGTGGCAGAAGTTTGTGTCTTAAATGGAACCTGGAAGTCTAAAGGTTACATGGATTGGTTTGAAATAGTTATATAAGCTTGCAATCATATTGATATGATGATACTAGGTTGGTAAATACCTTAATAAAATACTCCTTGGTTAATAATTTGGTTTATATGCAATTTGTTTTAATTTGGGCTTAAAGAAAATTGTGTAGCTTATCGTGAAGGTGTAGGTCCTGGGAGTGGCGACTAAAACTTAAAACCATAGTTACCGGCATGGGGATCTACAAGACCTTGGCCTTGGTGCACACATTATATTTTTGATGGCTATCACCTTGCTGTCTTTAGCCTTTCCATAATTTCCTCAGTTCATGCGTCTAACATGCACAAGGGCCCTTTTCAGTAGGAGGAGAAGAACTTATATAACATGTGGATCACATTAGGATGGAAGGAGCTACACAATTTAGGCTAATGGTTAAAATTCTCATGTTCATAACCCTTATCCCTATCCTAACATCTATATATGTATATATGAATGTTGTGCATGTGTTTTTGACTATTTTATGGCAATCACATTTTTTATCACTTTACCTGAGTTACATGTCAGTGCTTTCCCCACTAGCTATCCCTGGACGCTGCATCGTTTCATGATTTAGGGTCTGAGTGATTTTTTGTTTCTCTTATGATGCATTAGGTGGTGAGCAACATTCGTTTAGTTTTTGTGAAGTTGTAAGTCTCCATCTTTTGGTAAGCCCTACCATTTCATTACGTTTGTTTTTAAATTTTGGGAAATGTTAATTCTCTTTAATCGTGGTTAGGGAAATGTCCCAACCTTGTTTGGTATTTCTGGTTTAGAGGCTTTCGTGGATAGTGTTGGGATTTTTTAATCATTAGGTTTTGGCTCTTATGAATTGATTAAACTTATCTATCTTATTACATATTTGGGTTGTCTTCCATTATTTAATTTTATTGCCCTCTAAAGGTTTGATAAGGGGGTGGTCTCTGGCCAACGATGGGCTCCTATCATGATTTGACCCTAGTACGAGTTGTGACACCCTAGATAACTCTAAATGTTTTAAACAAAAATAATAAAATATAATAAATAAATTCCTTATCCTTGGACGATTAGGACTCACCACTGACAACACTTGAACCTTCATATTAGACGATAGGATCATTGCACAATAGTATGGTTTGGGGATTTGGTCATTGAATCCCATTTTCACTCGATGTTAAGTACTAATCCTGAAGTAGTTTATATTCATAGCTCATTAAAAATTATAATCTAAAACCAAATCAAAATATACTCTATTTGAAATTTTCATACAGATTCGCATAACTGAAAATATATTTCAAGTCTATAAATTTAAACTCATTATGTTGTTCATGCTAAAATTAATGAATAGTGGAACTGTGTGTTCATAACATGCCAAGATTTTTGAAAATAGGACTAATTCATGCAAAACTGCTAAAATACCAAGCTTAATATTAAACTATGAATGATTAGGTGATGCAAAATATCAAATCATGGAGAAATATCAAAATATCTGTTGTGTCTAGCAATTTTTGTTATAATAATTCTAATGTTGGTCTATGTTTTAATTGCTTATAGGTCCTAAGCCTCAAAGATTGAAAATTTCGACGACACCAGGTTCATGGCCACACAATGCCAACACCTGTACCATGTGGATTTGCACAGGACTAAGTTACTCACTAAAAGGCATATTAACCTAGACAAGGTAGAGGAGAAGCTCCCAGAATTCTATGCTCGACTAACTCTAATCCGGTGGATGTACTTTGCCCCAGACCTGTAGCGCCCTAAAATTTCATCCCGAGATATCACATGGTGCTTAAGGCTATATGTAGCCCCAACCTAACCCTCAGAGCCAGATACTACCTCAAGGAATTCAATTCGACAATAGTCATGTATAACGAAGAGATATACCACATTGGGTTCAAGAAAAATACAGGAGAATACTAGATTGTACAACAAAAATATATTGAATGTCTGTACATACCCACCCTCTAGTGTGAAAAATCCTCTATACATAAAAATTAAGTAGCCATTGGGACAAACCCCCAACTGACTCAAACAATACTAGAAGCCATAACAACAGAACGATATCACAAAAAATTAGACACAGTCCCATAACCATGAGGACTCACCATAGAGGGAACATAGTTGAGGCACTCAAATATCGCTAACGCGGCTACGACTGCTTACCTGAATCTTTATTACGATAAAATGTAGCAATAGGAAAATATGCGGGTTAGCACTTTGGAATGTACTGAGTATGTGGTGGTACATGCAACAATGTAAATATCATCGTCAATTTCATGAAAATATTAATATGTACAATAATGGATTACTAGGCTTGAGTTTGATTGAAACATACTTTACATGATCTCATAGTAAATAAATCACATGATAAAAACCCAATAAATCATCATAAACAACTCAACTCTACAACTGAAGACTTGGAGTGACTCGGTAATTCAAGAAACTAAACTCTTACGGACATAGGAGGTTCTTATAACCGACATAAACCATGTGAGCTACATGAAGTCCAACGGTTTTCCCTCCTAAGGAGAGAACCCCATATTAGCGGGAGCGTCATACTCTTGCCAGGGAGTACAACCTAAATTTAGTGATCACAATCTCATACTCGGCCTCTGGCTCAAAATAATCAATATCAATCCTACGGTGGCACATAGTTTCAGGGAAATACCATATTTCCTGCTCGATGCCAAATACTACTCCCAGACACAATCTCAGAATGCGTTAGAAAATCCACCACAAATATCACAAGGTTCTATCATGAATACCAAATCAAATCTCTTTCTTATTTATCAAATCATAATCAATTTGTGGATTCCTAACTCGACTCAAATCAAATCAATCTTTCCCAATATATAAATGTATCAATTTATTAAATCTTGACAATATCAATAACATTGAGAAAATATGAAGACTCATTCTAAATACTCCATTTCATGAATCAATAAACTCAATAATCTAGTTTGTCATAAGGAAGCTTAAAGCTTGACACACATCTTGAAAGCACTTGAAATATCAACTCATGGTAGAAATATGAAATTTACAATATGAAATATCACGTCAAAACTTGGGAATAGCAAAATAATCATGTATAACAAAGCTTGAACTATTTATATTCACATAATCTCATGATGAAGTAATTTGGGTATAAACCCACATTCAAAATCATACAAATCTATGATAGAAATCAAAGCTTTGGGCACAATAACGAAAGAATTGCTGTTGTTCAAAACCGCACATACCTTAATCTTTCAAATTGGATGAATCCTAGAGCTTGAGACTCTATCCGGACTTGTAATAAATGATTCTTGAAGCCCACACTATGAGGAACTTGATTCTTGAAGAAATCTTGAAGATTTGTGGATGATTAAATTTTATGGATAGAAACCCTAATTAATATTTCTAAGAAAATTGAAAGAGAGAATAAATAAATTAGGATTCGGATGAGGATTCTCATATTTATATAGGCCTTCAAAAGATGGGAAAAGACCAAAATACCCTTGCAAAAACATCCCTTAATTACTATAAAAAATAGTTGACGACATTCGTGACAAGTCGTCACGAAATGTCATCACAACAGGGTGGATTTTGTGACTTCCTACTTATGGTGACGAAATTTTGTGACAAGTCATCACGAAATTTCCAGGTTGACATGCTAGAGTAAAATGGGTATAACTCTTTGCTTCGATACCATATTTGGATGAAATTGTTACCGTTGGAAAGCTAATTAAATTATCTATCTGTTGGTGGGTCAAGAGATTAAAAATTCTTAGGGTAGCAAGATATATTCTCATTTTTTTGGCTATCCTAAAATTCTTCTCAAGAATTCAATTGGTAAGGGATGTTTCTATTCACCTAATTGCTACAATATCTTTGAGGCCTTAATACACATCACCCTTTATCGGAAAACAACCAAAGCACTATAATTTTTTTCTCATAAGCTTGACTCATTGTTGCATTATTAGTTAGAGTCTCGGGGTAGTACAGGACCCCTGCTATGCAAATGAGCACTTGGTACATTAGTTCTATACGAACCTCAATGTAGTTTCTCCCATAAACCCAAAAATGATGATTCGGGGTAAGCAAGTGAGCTTTAAAGTAGAGCGAATCAACGAGGTGTATGGGTTGTCAGATACGAATATAGAGCAGTTCTAAGCAAGAGCATATGACCTAGGGAACTGGATGGCAAAATTTTATGTCTTAGAGAAGCAGTTCCCTGGGCCATCATCAAGAGAGATATTTTAATGAATGACTTCACAGCAAAGCCCAGGCTTTGGATGAACATCATATGTAGCAAAGTATTGCTATGCACCCATATGACTATAGTCATAGATTTATGAGCTCGGATGGTGGCTTGTATTTTATCTATTATCATTCTTATTTTGAGCGAGATTGTTCTTTTAGAGTGGCAGTACTTCAAAATCATGGACGTACATTTCTTTTTTCTTATCCCTTATCACTGAGCATTGTAGGTGTGCAAAGTGGAGTAGTATGCTGTAGATACTTGGGTGCACCAAGGTCCCCGCATCTTCCCACTCAAATTTAGGGGTGAGGGTGCCTCCATCCAAGGAAAGAACAAAAAGGTAGACACCGACAAATCAACCCAAGAGGAAACAGACACTTGTAGACCTTCATCAGTCAACCCCTTCAATGATATATCAGTTTATATGCAGGTGGTTGGAGAGCTATTTTTGGGACTGCCTCAATGAATAGGAGATTCCTCCACTGTTCTCCACTCGTATATAGCCCAATCTAACTATGAGTAATATAGGGAGGAGATGAAGAAGTAGAAGGCCACTATTGCCGAATTAGTATTGGCCTATTCAGTCTTAGACAAAGCATATAGGGACCTCATAGACTCACATGAGAAGATGGAGTAGAGAGAGAAGAAAAGAGATTAGTTCTCTAAGAAGATTTTGAAGGGGGTAAGTGCATCTTCAAGGTGCCCAATCCTAAACGTTGACTACCTTCACCAAGGTTGGACAGTGAAGATGAGGCCCTTTTAGATTTGTCTGCTAATAATGTTGATGATGTTGATGGTAATGGTGCAGATTTTGGCGATAGAGAAGCTCTTGATGACGATTCAGGGATCACGTCTTACTCTTTCTTTATTGCACATGCAGTAAGGACACTACATTTTTTAAGTTGGGGGTGCCCCTGGATTTGTATTATTTATTTAATTTATTACTAGATATTTCTCTTTTATGTTGTTTTGGGATGACATCCTAGATATAATTTTTTTTTATTTTTAGGATGCTACATTTTGGGCACTTTGATTTTTTCCATGTTTTATGGATTATGATATGGTTTTTAGTTTTACTTTATCTTTTACTTCATTTTATTTTGATTTTGGTGATGCAGGACTAGATTAGTCCCATAATACATTGAGTGACAACATTCTTAAATGTAAAGCATCGTGTTTGGGTTTTAAGACATAGATGCAGGGAAAGATTGAATATCTGGTAAATAAATGTCATAGATACAGAAGAATTCTGAGTACCCATGGCATTATTGACTTGGGATCATGTTGCACACCATTGCTGATATCTTAGTAGCCATGTTGTTGGTTTGCACATTTTGAGTCAAAATGTGAGGCTAAGGCTTTTGTTGTTGCCCTCATTTTGAAAATTTAAGTGGTGAAAATACAAAACAAGCAACCCCCTCCGTCCAAAATTTTGCAAAAATCAAGGCCATGGACGTGAGCAATTTTGTAACAAAACTTTTTCTCTTTTCCTGTCTCAATAGAGTTTTGACTTGTGAATAGAAATGGATACTCCAAATTTGTTTCTAGTGGGAGGGGCATTTGATCTTCCTTGGCTAATTTTTCTTGCCATGAGTGGTGAGATTTTTAAATTCATCTCTTATATACTTGTGTCATCTAGAACTGGCCACATTAGTATTTGAAAACTATTATTGATTGTATTTGGTTGGAGAAATGATCTTAGGCTATCTTTTGGCATTGAAAACAAACTCGATCCTAAAAAGTCTACCCATTCATGAATATAATCCCTAGTCAACAACTTTTGGCCTTTGGACATTTCTTTGGCAAACTCATTACAAACTGTGAATCATTCTTTTATCCGTCTTTCAAACCATGCCCTCCTTGAACTTAAAAATGAAACTTTAGGTTAGAAGCCTAAGTTGGAGGTGGTAAATATTGATGAAACTAAGTTTGGGGCCATAAATTTTTATATGAAATGCCTATTGTGCCTTAGCATTGAAAGCAAATTAATAGAAAAAGAGAAGACCCAACATAGGGATAAATTGCACTAGAGTGCAAGAAAAGGGAATGGAAGAAAATGATCAACAATGGAGGGAAAAGGTAGGTGTGATAAATGAGAAAAAACAACGAAGAGTGGTCCATAGTCAAAAATAAGGATTGAAAAGTGTGATGTAGATGTTCAAGGAAGAGTGTAGCTATGTTTTTCCCAAATAATATCCCACCCTAACCCAAACCGACATTACAAGCTCAAAGAGCCTTTTGAGATCTCCAACCATTTACTTTCTTTGTAGTGGCGATTGAGAATAGGGACGAGCCTATGGTATGAAACTTGTTGCATAAAGATTTCCTTTGTGAAGGAGTGAGTTTTTGCATTTAAACTTCTTTGTTGCGTATTTGGTATCCTAGTGTGTGGAATTCTCTTTCTGGTGAGGCTTGCATGTGAAACATGTTAAGGTGGGTGAACTCATCACCTCCCAAGTGATAAACAAATGGAGTATAACTTAGTTTTGGTCAAAAAGTAAGTCACTTCTAGAGCATTGGTTGTTTTTGTTTTATTTCTCTTTGAAGTCTTGAGTATCCATTGATACCGGATCTTATGATGAGGGGATTAGCGGAATATAGCTTAGCCCATGTGCAATAAGCTACTTGTGGTAGTGAGTAAGGTTGAAGTCATTGTTATCTTTCGGGCATAAGTTTGGGCATAAATAATTGGGTCTAATGGTAAGAGGTAGTATTTCTTGAGGAATAGGAAAAACTTTAAGTTGGGGGTGTTAATGAGTGGTGACTTTACCACTCATTTGCATTCATCATTCGTGTACATTACCCTTTTTAAGGGAATAAAAAGAAAAAAATGTGATTAGATGCAGTAATATCCACCCTTTGCAGCAATAGAATTGATTAATTGAAAAGCATAGATTAGAGCTTAAAATGATCAAAAGGGACAAAGAAAGTGTAGTTAATGACATAGAATAGGAACTGGCCTCAGTTACTACAGTCGTGGTCTAGTAACTGTGGTCGTGACGGTCAAGTAGAAGTCAAGTAACCGCGGTTCTGGAAGATAAATGTGGTTGCGGCCAAGCTAGTGAGATCACGACTTAGTAGTGATTTCAGACTAAGGGAAAAATTAGAAATGCATATGGATGATCCCAAATTTGATAAAAGAGGAAGCAAACCCTAAGCAACTTATTGATAAACACACATATTCCATCTTCCCCAATAGTTAGTTTATTGTTCTTGATCTCATTTCATACATTCTTTAAGAAGAAAATATTGTATAAATTTTGGGCGAAGAATACACTAGAGAGCTTCTAAGTGGAGGACTAGCTTACTTCCATTGGAGATTTGTCGAATTTCAAAGTTTAAAGTAATATTAACTTAACCTTCAATAAATATTTTCAACGGAGATTACGGCTATATGTTTGCTTATTTATCTTATGTGTAGCTAGGTCTCCCTCTTGGGGTTATTTGTGAAAAGGGATTTAAGTGGGTCTGGTTTATTATTATTAGCCTCTATTTAGCAGTACATATTGATGGATTTTAACATTTTTATGCTAACTTGGATGGGATTTTTGGTTGAAATCCCCAAATACCCACATGGGTTTAATGGGTGAAAACTCCAACATCTAGAAAGCTCATAGCCATCTTCAAAAGAAAGGTTTTGGTGAACTTTAGGAACCTACATCATCCTTTAAAGAGGGATGTGCAAACCGAAGCAATGGTAGACTATTAGCTGTGTAGTTTGATAATCTATCAGTATCTTAGACATAAGGGTGGTTGTGAAGTTAACTATACCATGTGTATCATCTTAGAAATAGGGATGCCTAGATTGAGGTTTGGTTACCAATTGTTATGTACACCCTTTAGGTATTTAAATGAATCAATACGTTAAAGTTTGGTGTTTTTTTGGAAGACTAGCATCAAAACCAATAACTGAACCTACCTACATTTGATCTACTAATATTGAAGATAATCATTAGCATCCACATGTTACTTCTCCTAGTAATACATAATCCCAAGATCCATGCTTAATTGTTTAAAAACTTTAATTATTCTGTAACGCCCCAAAATTTCCATCCCGAGATGTCACAGGGTGCTTAGGGATACAAGTAGCCCCAAGCTAACACTCGGAGCTAGACACTACCTTGAGGAACTCAATTCAACAATATTCATCCATAATAAAGAGATATATCACATCGGGTTCAAGAGAAATACAGGAGAATACTAAATTGTACAACCAAAATATATTGAATGTCTGTACATACCCACCTTATAGTCTGACAAATCCTCTATACATCAAAATCAAGTAGCCATTAGGACTAACCCTCAACTGACTCAAACAATACTGAAATCCATAATAACAGAATGATATCACCAAGAATATAGACAGGGTCCTCAAACCATGAGGACTCACCACAGAGGGAATGTAGATGAGGCACTCGAATATCGCTAACGCGGATGCAGCTGAGTACCTGAACCTACATTATGAGAAAATGTAGCCCATAGGAAAATATATGAGTCAGCACTTTGGAATGTACTGAGTATGTGGTGGTGCATGCAACAATGTAAATATCATCATTAATTTCATGAAAATATGCATATGTACAGTGATGGCTCACTTGGTTTGAGTTATATTGAAATATACTTTTCATAATCTCATAGTAAATAAATCATATGATAAAAACCTCATAAATTATCATAAACAACTCAACTCTTAAACTCAAGACTCGGAGTGACTCGGTAATTCAAGAAAATCAACTCTTATGGACATGGGAGGTTCTTATAACCGACATAAACCATGTGAGCTACATAAAATCCAATGTTTTTCCCTCCTAAGGAGAGAACCCCACATTGGCAGGATCTTCATACTCTTGCCAAGGTGTACAACCTTAATTTAGTGATCACAATCTCATACTCAGCCTCTGGCCCACAAATATCAATACCAATCCAACAGTGGCACGTAGTTTCGGGGAAAATACCATATTTCTTGTTCGGTACTAAATATTACTCCCATTCTCATTTATCAAATCAGAATCAATTTGTGGATTACTAACTCGACTCAAATCAAATCAATCTTTCTCAATATCAAAATGTATCAATTCATTAAATCATGGCAACATCAATAACTTTCAGGAAATATCAAGACTCATTGTAACAACTCAATCTCATGAATCAATATACTCAATAATCCTATTCTTCATAAAGAAAGCTTAAAGATTGACATATATCTTGAAAGCACTTGAAATATCAACTCATGGTAGAAATATGAAATTCACAATATTAAATATCGAGTCATAACTTGGAAATTGTAAAATAATCATGTATAACAAAACTTGAACAATTTATATTCTCATCGTCTCATAATGAAATAATTTAGGTATAAACTCACTTGCAAAATCATATAAATCCATAATAGAAATAAAGCTTTGGGCACAAGAACGAAAGAATTGCTCTTGTTCAAAACCCCACATACTTTAATCATTGAAATTGGATGAATTCTAGTGCTTGAGATTCTATCCGCACTTGTAATAAATAATTTTCGAAGCACACACTATGGGGAACTTGGTTCTTGAAGAAATGTTGAAAATTTATGGATGATTTTTGGAAGATTAATGTTCTTTAATGAAACCCTAGATATATTTTTGAAAGAGAATTGGAAAAGAATAGAAGAAATTAGGGTTTGGATGGGGATTCTCAATTATAGAGGGGCCTCAAAAAGATGGAAAAAGAAAAATACCCTAGTAAAAACGTCCTTTAATTGATGAAAAAAAATAGCTAACGACAGTTGTGACAAGTCGTCAGACTTGTGACAAGTCATCACGAAATGTCATCACAAAAGTGTGGAATTTATGACTTTCAGCTTAAGATTGACGACATTTTGTGACAAACGGTAAAACTTGTGACAAGTCATCACAAAATGTTAGAATGTATGACTTTCTTCTTAAGGTGACGAAATTTTGTGACAAGCTGTCAGACGTGGCAAAAGGTCAAACTAGAGTAAAATAGGCATAACATTTCACTCCGATACTGGATTTGGGTGAAATTGGTATCGTTGGAAAGTTAATTCAATTATGTATTTGTTGGTGGGTGATAAGCTCAAATTTTCTTTGTTTAATAGGAGATATGCTCATTTGAAGTTGACTATGCCAAAATTCTTCTCGAGAATCAATCGGTCAGGGATGTTTTGATTCACCTAATCGCTAGGATATCTTTGAGGCCTTAATAAAAATCACGCTTGATCAGAAAAGAACCAAAGAACTATAATTTACTATTCATTAGCTTGAGTCATGGTGGTACTATTGGTTAGAGTTCTTGGAGTATTACAATATCTGCCACTTGGCAACATTCATCCCCGAATGTTGCCAGATAGGATAAGAACAAGAAAATAAATGAGAAAGTATAGATGGAATGACTAACTCAAAGGACTTACTTTACTCTATAACTTCAGATACTATACAAAATGCATAAATTCATGTTGGAAATAGATACACAACTGAATCTTTAATAATAAGGGGGAGGAATTACGAAATAAGGGTACCTTCTGCTCGCTCTGAACTCACAGAAATGAGTTGAGGGTAATTGGATTGTATATCATCTTCATCTTCCTGAGTAGCACCCTCAACAAATTGATTTCACCAAAGTAATTTAAGCAAAGGAACTTCTTTGCTCCTTAGCCCACGGATGTGAAAATCCAAAATATCAATTGGAATCTCCTCGAATTAAAGGCTTTCCTAAATATCTAAGCTTTTGGAAGAATCAACCACAACAGAATCACCAATACACCTCTTAATCATAGAAACATGGAATACCGGATGAATGCTAGACAACTCCATGGGTAACTCCACCTCATATGCTACTTTCCCAACACGACTTAGAATCCTGTATGGACCAATATAACGGGGATCAAGCTTTTCTTTCTTCCCAAATCTCATCTCCCGTATCATGGGTGAAACCTTCAAGTACACCAAATCATTAACATTAAACTCAAAATCTTTTCTTCTCACATCTACATACGACTTCTGATGACTTTGGAAGTATTCAATCTTTCTCGAATCAATTTAACTTTTTCCATAGACTCAAACACAGCATCAGGCCCAATCACAACTGCTTTTCCTACTTTAAACCAACCTATAGGCAATCTACATCTTCTCCCAAACAAAGCTTCGAATGGGGCCATCTGAATACTTGCATGGAATCTATTATTATCAAGCGCACATGCCCTCAACATGTCCTCCAAAGTATAAATAGTCCTCTCATCCTAACCATCAGTCTGGAGATGAGGAGTAGAACTCAAATGAACTTGGGTACCAAGCTCTTCTAAAAGGCTCTCCAAAACTGTGAAGAAAACTGAGTACCCCTATATGAGATAATAGACAAAGGAACTCTATGCAATCTGAATAACTCACGGATATACAATCTAGAATAATCCTCAGTTGTATAAGATGAATGCACTGGCAATAAATAAGTTGATCTAGTCAATCGGTCTACAATAACCCAAATCGAATCCTGATGATGATGAGAAAGAGGTAAACCAATTTCGCAATGCATATTTGTTTCTTCCCACTTCCAAGTAAGAATGCTAAACTATTCCATTAGACCACCAGGATTTTGGTGCTCTACCTTAACCTGTAGATAAGTAAAACACTTTTCTGAAAGTCCTACTATGTCTTTCTTCATACCATTCTACCAATAGATTTCTCAAAAATCATGGTACATCTTGGTAGCACCGGGATGAATAGAATATCCCGCGCCATGCACTTCAGCCATAATTCTCTACCTTATATAATCAATATTGGGAACACACAATTTATCCTGTAATCTAAAAACACCATCACTCTCTTGGGTGAAAACCTCTACCTTTTTGTCCTTAACTGACTCCTTCAGTCTGACAAAACTAGGATCCCTATCTTGCTTCTCCTTTACCTCCGAGACCAAAGAGGACTCGGAACTACTCTGAACTAACATACTCCCTTCAGCGAAATCAACCAATCTAACACCCATCCTAGACAAATGATGTATATCATGAGCCAATTATTTCTTATCATTCTCTACATGAGCTACACTACCAATAGACAACCTACTAAGAGTATTTACCATAATATTGGCTTTGCCCAGGTGATACAACACATTCATATCATAGTCTTTTAGAAACTCTGACAATCTTTTTTGTTTAAGATACAACTCCGTCTGAGTAAACACATACTACAGGATTTTGTGATCAGTAAATAAATCAACATGAACACCATACAAATAATGTCTGCAGATTTTCAAAGCAAAAACTACAGCTGCTAATTCAAGATCATGGGTTAGGTAATTCTTCTCATGAGGGTTCAACTGTCTAGAGGTATAAGTTATAACTTACCCCTCTGCATCAACACAAAGCCCAAACTAACTCTAAAAGCATCACAATACACCATAAAACCATCAGTACTATCGGGTAAAGCTAACACTGGGTCTAAAGTGAGTTGAGTCTTCAACTCCTAAAAACTCTTCTCACAAGTATCTGTCCACTGGAACTTAACTTTATTTAAGATCAACTGGGTCATAAAAGACAAAATAGAAGTGAAGCCCTCAACAAAATGACGGTAGTAACTAGCTATACCTAAGAAACTCCTAATATTAGAAGGGGAAGTAGGTCTAGGCCAATCCTTTACAGCCTTTGTCTTTCGGGGATTGACTTTTATGCCTTCGGCGGAAATAATGTAACCCAAAAAATCAACTGACTTTAGACAAACTTCACACTTGCTAAATTTACTGAATAATTGATGATGTCTAAGAGTTTGCAAGATAATTCTAAAATGGTTGGCATGATCATCCTCTCTTTGGGAATACAGAAGAATATCGTCTATGAATACAATGCCAAACATATCTAGATATTGGTTGAACACTCCATTCGTGAGGTCCATGAAGGCTTCTGGAGCGTTGGTTAACCCAAAGGACATGACAAAAAATTCAAAGTGATTATAACGGGTTTGGAAGGTTTTCTTTGGAATATCACACTCTCTCACATTAAGCTGATGATAGCCGAATCTAAGGTCTATCTTTGAGAAATAACTTACACCCTATAGCTGATCAAATAAATTATCGACTCTAGCAAGAGGATACTTGTTCTTGATAGTTACCTTATTGTGTTGACGGTAGTCAATACACATACATAATGTACTATCTTTCTTATGCATGAACTCAAATTAATTCATACCCAAACTTCTACGTTAGTCTAACCTACCATATAGAAAATTATAAAAATGAATAAATATTAGGGTGTAGCCAATTCTGCTATTTTCGGGTAAGATGTTATATGAAATTACATGGTACTTGTTTGTACAAATAGGTTATATTTGTATAGCTATTTAGAAATGATTTTAAGTTCTATGCATCGTCAATGCATAAAAAATTCAATATTATAAACTAACTTGACCTGTTATTACAGGTTATCCAATTATTTACATAAAAATTAGAAAAAGAAAAAATTAGGTAACCTGCAATAGCAAGTCAAGATCACCTGATAGTGTAGAATATTTTCTACACTAACGGTGCACAAAACTTAAATTCTTTAGAAATAGTTCAATGTGCTTCTTTCACAACTTGCTTTATTCATTGTGTCTTTTTGCTCCTTTTAAGTTTTAATGAAAACATAGTGTTGGTGGAAGTAGTCATTTTTACTTGTCAAATTATTTCAAAAATAGAATTTATTTTTATTTGTTTTTTTTAAATATTAAAAAAAATATGTATTTTTCTCATGTTTTATTCTTAGCATTAGTTACTTATTTTTCAGATGATTTTCCAAAACTTCGTACTCCCTCGTTTCAAAATGGTTGATCATTGTTGACTTGGCACCCACTATTAGGGGTTTATTTTACCAAATTAGTATTATTAACCAAGCTTTAAAAATATAAATTTGTGTATATAATGATATGAGTTGTATTGGAAGAATACAATAAAAATCTCTTGATTTCACTACGGGGCCAACTAAATTGAAATAAATATTTTTAGAAAGAAGATAATTATTTTAATACAAAGAAAGTACTAAACATCAACTAATACGGTAAAATACTCATATTAAGCCTGGACATTAGCTTGAGTATTGGTGGTAACTGCCTGGGCTAGCGCCTAAAAAGTAGCCCAAATTCTGCATGTGACACATGCTCGTTAAAGGGAACAACGGGTTGAGGTTGCGAGGAATTTTCTGTAATAAGAGAGAACGAGTTAACCGCAGATAAAGAAATAGCAGTATGAACAATAAACTTTAGATAGAAAGAAATGACTTTTCGTAAAACGTCCCATAGCCTCTTGCTCATAGATGTTGTGTGCTACACACCGATGATCAAGACTCTATGTAACATGGCTTGTAGGACTCCCTAGGACCTATGACTCCTTAAACCTTAGGCTCTGATACAAAGCCTTCTAACACCCCAAAATTTCCATCCCGAGATGTCCTGTGGTGCTTAGGGATACACGTAGCCCCAAGCAAACCCTCGAAGCTAAACACTACCTCATGGAACTCAATTCAACAATAGTCATGAATAATAAAAAGATATATCACATTGGGTTCAAGAGAGATACAGGAGAATACTAAACTGTACAAGCAAAATATATATTTAATGTCTATACATACCATCGCTCTAGTCTGACAAAGCCTTTATACATCAAAGTCAAGGAGCCTTTGGGAAAAACCCCTAACTTACTCAACAGTACTGAAAGCAATAACCACAAAATGATATGACAAAAATAAAGCCATGGTCCTTGAACCATGAGGACTCACCATTGAGGAAATATAGTGAGGCACCCAAATATTGCTAATACAGCTTTGGCTGAGTACCTAAACCTGCATTACAAGAAAACGTAGCATATAAGAAAATATGTGGGTCAACACTTTGGAATATACTGAGTATGCGGGGGTGTATGCAATAATTTAAATATCATCATCAATTTCATGAAAATATTCATAGGTACAATGATGGCTCACTTTGCTTAAGTTAGATTGAAACATACTTTTCATGATCTAATAGTAAATAAATCATATGATAAAAACCTCATAAATTATCCTAAACAACCCAAGTCTTCAACTCAAGACTAAAAGTCACTCTATAATTTAAGAAACACAACTATTATGGACATGGGATGTTCTTATAACCGACATAAACCATGTGTGCTACATGGAGTCCAACATTTTTCCTTCTTAAGGAGAGAATCCCACATTGGCGGTAGCGCTGTACTCTTTCCATGGAGTATAACCTTAATTTAGTAATCACAATCTTAAACTCGGCCTCTGGCCCACAAATATCAATACCAATCCTATGGTGGCATGTAGTTTCAAGGGAAATACTATATTTCCTACTCGGTGCTAAATAGTACTTGTAGACACAAGCTCAGAATGCGTTAGGAAATCCACCACAAACATCACAAGGGTCTATCATAAAGATCAAAACAAATCGCTTTCTCATTTATCAAATCATAATCAATTTATGGATTCCTAACTCGACTCAAATCAAAATAATTTTTCTCAATACCAAAATATATCAATTCATTCAATCATGAAAATATCAATAAATTTGAGGAAATATCAAGACTCATTGTAACAACTCAATCTCATGAATCAATATACTCAATAATCCAATTTTTCATAAGGATTCTTAAAGCTTGACAAATATCTTGAAAGCACTTGAAATTTCAGCTCATGGTAGAAATATGAAAGTCGCAATATAAAATATCAAGTCATAACTTGGGAATAGTAAAATAATCATGTATAACAAAACTTGAACAATTTATATTCTCATAGTCTCATGATGAATTAATTTGGGTATAAACCTACCTGAAAAATCATATAAATCCATAATAGAAATAAAAGCTTTGGGCACGAGGAAGAAAGGATTGCTCTTGTTCAAAACTCCACATACCTTAATCTTTGAAATTGAATGAATTCTAGTGCTTGAGACTCTATCCGCACTTTTAATTAATGATTCTCGAATCCCACATTATGAGGAACTTCGTTATTGAAGAAATATTGAAAATTTATGGATGATTTTTGGAAGATTAATATTCTTGAATAAAACCCTAGGTATATTTTCTTAAGAGAATTAGAATAGAATATGAAGAAACTAGGGTTTGGGTGAGGATTCTCACATATATAGGGGCCTCCAAATGATGGGAAAAAACCAAAATGCCCTAGTAAAAATGTCCTTTAATTGTTGAAAAAAATAGCTAATGAGATTTGTGACAAGTTGTCAGACTGGTGACAAGTCATCACGAAATGTCGTCACAAAAGGGTGGAATTTATGACTTTCAGCTTAAGGTTGATGACGTTTTGTCACAAGCCATCCGTCTTGTGAAAAGTCATCACAAAATGTTGAAATTTGTGATTTTCTACATAAGGTGATGACATTTTGTGACAAGCCATCAAACTTGTGACAAGTCATCACAAAATATTGTCACATAGTCTCCAGGCTAATAGATTGGAGTAAAATAGGCATAACATTTTGCTCAGATACTGGATTTGGGTAAAATTGGTACCATTTGAAAGATAATCAAATTATCTATCTGTTGGTATGTCATGAGATCAAAATTTATTAGTGTAACAAGATGTATGCTCGTTTGAAGTTGACTATACCAAAATCCTACTCAAGAATTCAATCGATAAAGAATGTTTTAATTCACCTAATCGCTAGGACATCTTTGAGGCCTTAATACACATCACGCTTGATCAGAAAAAACCAAAGCACTATAATTTATTTGTAATGAGCTAGATTCATGGTGGCACTATTGGTTACAGTTCTCGGGGTATTACATATTCGTAGCCCCAAATTTATACTACAAAAATCCAAAAAGAAATATTAGTGTAGACTCATGTATCCCCCATTTTATCTATTTGTACAATTAGTTTGAATGTAACTTGTATCTATTAGTTTGAATTAACTTGATTGCCACTCACATTGTTACTCGTGGATTTGACCCTGACTCCAAAGTTAGGTAAATATATTGACAATGATCACCTTGCACTTAAATTTATGTGTAGGTTGAGTGTTATCAGTCCTTACATACTAAAGACTATGAACCGTCAATATATTAATAAATTCATGATTTTGACTTGTGTTCTAAAATTTCACATTTCTCTCATGATAATAAAACTTATCATCATAGTTGTATTCTTTAAAGATGGGGTAATGAATAATCAGTGACCTAGGTTATCAAGCATTATCAATCAAACACTCAGTCCTACAATTTTCTTAATTTAGAATGGTGTAAGATAACAAACATATCTTTCAATATCAACAATTTACTATTATTGAGCTATTCAGTATATAAGTTTATATTTTGTTCAGAGTTGTACATAACACCAAGCAAATGTAGGGATAGAGGTTCACCTATCAGTTAGGTTGGGACTTTTAGTATATGTGCCCAAGTTCCAGAACTACGGTGCCACTGTAGGTTCTAAAGGGTCACACGTCAGAACAGGATTGACACCTTAGTCCTCTTGGATATCAGTTTACTGGTACCACATCAGATCAACCTTTATACCCTGTCAAGGTATATTAGGCCCTTTTTGATAGGGTTTATACATTCAACTCCATGTTAAGATCAAAAGGTTATATATAGGTTAATACTATATCCTACATTCAAACTCGGTTATTGCATTACCTTGTAGTTAATTTATTCAGTACAGTATTGGTCAATTACATATTTATTAACCTTGTCATTACATCTATTCACCTCTCATAGTTCCAGACCCAGTATTTATACGTGATCCTCTGTTTATTTCTACTTTCTTTTATACGATGAATTTTAGAACTATCACCGCACATCAATATTTAAGTATTTTGTATAGGGTAATTGTACTACCATTTATCTCCATACATTCAGTTTGCACTCAAGTTTATCTCTTTATTTTTAGTTAGCATACAATACTGTTTTAAATCATATTCAACATTAATATAAGCATAAATATAATAGTTATTTCAACTATTTCCTAATTTGCAATAATGCTTTAGCTCATGATTTAGAGATTTCACTATGCCTCACAATTTTTGCGTAAAAACATATTTTCAATGTGCATTTCAGTAAATGACTTATGTCCTACATTTTAAAGCATGCTTTATGTGTTTTCATAACTAGTGCATATCTCAGATACTCAATGCATTCCAAAGTACGGATCGTATGCCTCTTCTACCAATATTTTTCATATGATATAGATTCAGGTGCTTAGTATCAGGTTCATAGTCAGGCAAATCATAATATTCAACCAGTAGGTGATTTGTTTTCTACCTTTAAAGACTAAAATTAGATGTAGTTTCAATATTTCATTTTCTTATTTTTTTGTATTTTTAGGGAGAGTTGGGGGTCATGTTCCGAATACTTATAGAATGTATTAGTAGAGGCTTAATAGATACTCAGTTAGCGTTATTTTATGTTTTTTTAATTTTCTCTTTTATTCATATTATAGTGTTGTAAAATTTTAATAGTAACATATTGAAATGGCTTATATTATTATTATGCTTCAACACAGTCAATTCAGCTTTTAAATATGTTTTAATTTATTGCTCAAGCACTATTCTAGTACTATGGATTAGCTTAGGATAACTTGTGGTTTTAAGCATTGTGTTACACTATATGGTAGTCTTAATCTATGACAAATTTTGTATCAGAGTATAAGGTTCAAGTCTCCTAGGGTGTCTACAAAACCGTGTCTAGTTGAGTCTTGCAAAATGGTACAAAGAGTTTTGTACATTTCTTCGATATGCTACAAGGCATTTTGGAAATGTTTCCCTTCTTTAATATTTTAGATCATGCAATAGAGATATTCTATAAGAAACTTGTATAGAGTCAAGCATTTATCCATTCCTACTTACTGCCTTATGTTTTAAGGTAACAGAAATTGTCAAGCTTAAAATCTTGCTGATAGAGTTTCCTTAAATAGTCCACACAGACAGTATGAGATTGTATGTAGGCATAACTGAATCCTATTACTACCTTTAAGTTCCAAATATTGAAAGAGTTTATTTTTTTATTTATTAATATTCTGCAGTTAGCCAAAGTCAAATGTTCTCTAAAATCCCTTCTAAGAATTCTATGGCAACATAACCTAGAGTTAAAAGCATAAGCCTAGTAGCATAGAAGTAATAAAGTAGGTATAATATTTATCCGAATTTAATAGATTATGTATCTATAGAGCTGAAAAAGGTGTTGTGTAGATTGTATAATAGCACTTTCAAAGATATTTACAGATTAAGGGGACTTGGCATATCTTAGTGCTTTAGTCAAGATCGAGATTAGGCCACAACTAGAAAAACAGAGAAAATTATTAAGGTTCGGTATGTTCATAAGATTTTTAGTGGGTTGGTGTTTCATGATTCTTATCTAGTAGTATTAATTTAGTATAGTTCATTAAAATTTGTGGGGATATCCATATTAAGTGCCAGAATCTAAGTATATATTGTGGATGATTAAGCTAATAGAAAGAAGTGTTTTTAACTATAAAAGAAAAAAGTATGAACTTGGGGTATTGTGATAATTCATAAGGTTTGGAGTTAATAAGCGTTTAAGTTATTGTGATGACAATTAAGGCTATACAAAGTTAAAAGTTGTATCTCAGAAGGAAGTACATGTAGTGGGTTTTACACTTTTAGGTATAATCTTTCTGAAAGAGTTTAGTATGTATGTATGTTTACTGTTATATCCTAAACTCTAGATTGGAGTGATTGTATTTTAATTAAGAGTTTATTGAAAAGGTCCACATATATTGAATAATGAATTTAATCTAAGGGGGAGATGATAGAATAAGGAACCAAGTCAGGTTTTTAGATTCTAATAGGGTGCTATTAAATTCTATAATAACAGTAGACGAGGATGATATCCTATCCATTCTTATCTCAGTACAATCCTTTGTACTTCGTCATTAAGACACTCAACTCATGCCATACCAGTCATCTCTATGATTATAGCTCATACTCTTGCACATTGTATAGAATCATATCCACTCACAGTTCCTGGTATAATAAGTGATAGTTCAGTCAGTAGTTTGAATCCTATTCCATTAATGACTAATGTGATCACACTATATCATGTATGCTCTTAGATTAGATTACTTGAACGATTTTATTCCAATTATATTTTACTCCTTAGACCTTAATTACGCATCAAATTAATGACCATCCTTAAGTCAAAATTTCATAGTATCCCTCCTATATCAAACTCTCATGTTCTAGTTCTTCAATTACCCGTCTTATGCTTTGATGGTGATATTGTTGGTAGTTCAGTCATAGGCTTGAATGATTTATTAATATACCTTCAGATGATCGTTTATGGTGGTTAGTAAGTCTTTTATAACATAAACTTTATTTATTAATACATCAATAAATAGTGTATATTGAGATTACTCTCTCCTAGTGGATATAGAATATAGATTCCCATGGTAAGGATTGTATAGACATTTTAGTGCAAGAGATTTGTATATCCGATTTAGGCTTGAAGACTGTAAGAGCATACTTAACCTCTAGTGACCAATTATGGCCTATCCTTAAAAGAGTTAGAAAATGTCATCTTGTTAAGTGTGGTAGGTCTATTATAAAAAGATTTTTGCAAAAGTTTTGAATTACCAGTCATGTCAACTTAAGCTATATTAGTCCTAACCTTACTTTTGGCCGAAGATAATCCCTATCTGTGATATATATCTTTTGACAATAGGTGTCTCATATTTACTCTAAGTCATTGTTATTCTATAAGACCAAACTAGTAGACTTAGATGCTTAAACCATGTTATAATCCTTATTCAGATATCTTGCTCAGATCATACCCAAAATTTATCCTTCCCAAATGCTATTATAACATCTAACAAGAAGCATTGAGGGAAATAGATATTCCTTTCTTAGTGATTTTTAGAAATTTTATCTGATTATGTATAATTTTACACTTCTAATATTTCTCCATGCCAGGAATGCTTTGGTTGAGTTATAAAACTCTTAGTATGAGTCCATCCGTAAAGCCAGTATTTTAGTTCAATTATCAGAAAAACAAGCTCATGTATATTCCTATTCCATGAGGTTCTTAATTTTCATTCATGCTATGTGTAAGTTTAGTTGAGTCCTTACCACAAATCTAAATCATTCTCAACCATAACAGATACACAAATTCAAATATCAATGGCATGTTAGTTATCCAACTTCAGAATTCGGCTAGACAGTAAAAATTTTAGTTAGAAACTTAGTCACCAAGTATATATTCAGATTTTAAAATTCTATGCAGGGATTACAACTCTTTCCCTACCCCTTCAGCCTAGTCAGCCCTCATTCGAGTACGAATGATCCCAACAGGGGACATTATAAAAAAACTAAAAGAACGCAATTAAAAATTATAACCATGCTTCAAGTTCATGTACCAATAAAAATTCATATTTTCATAGTACGGTAATTGATTTAGACATATATTAAGGCCCCAAATAACTCCTAGCTTATAGACAAGTCAAAATATCCTTTACCGATTGAATTCAGGTAAAGACTATTGGCATCGTCAGCTTCATAAGAGCATATAATTTAAAGTACTAAGTATAATTGAGATTAATATCCAAAATAAAATAGATAATTGAATCATCTTTCCAACTCCACCAGTTTCGCCTTAATTCGATATCAGAGAAAAAGTTATGGCTAAAATACTGAAGCATTGTCAAGGCTACCAGTGACAATGACTCTTGACGTTAATTCATAGGTAGACCTAATGAGTCGTTTGGAGGACTCATCATCACAGTAGTGGGGACCAAAATTTTGGTCCTTTGGCAATGACTCATGTCCAAACCCTAGGAGCCATAGCTTAAGTCATCGGGACTGCTTCCAAGAGTTTTCTAAATGATTTTAGAGGGGTTGTTTCATCTTTTCCAACCATTTTACCACCAAAACTACATCTTTTAAGAAATCCAAGGTTTGAATCATATACTATAACACCCATAATTCCTCCATTACTCAAAATTCATTCAACACTTACAAATTCGAGAGAAAACAAGTAATTTTTCTATCGAAGCCAGAAATAGGTCTTTTCCGCATCTAGCTCCAAATCATAATTTGGTCAGGTATATGTTTATTTTCTTGGTCATTAAATCTATTCACATCCTATAATTTTAGACATAGTATTCATACATGATCCTCAGTTTAATTCAACTTTCTTTTATACTATGAATATCCAGACTATCACTAGGTATCAATATGTATGTATTTTATGTAGGTTCATTGTACTATATTATAGCTCCATTCATTCAGTTTTCACTCAAGTTCATATCTTTATTTTTAGATAACATTCAATATCGTTTTAGATCATATTCAGCGTTAACTTGAGATTAAATACAATAGTTATTCTTCTATCGCTTCCCAATTCATAGAAAATCTTTAGCTCATGATTTAGATATTCTAGTACGCCTCACGACTTTTATGTACAAACATTTTTTAAATACATAGTTTAGCAAATGAATTAGTCCTCAGTTCTAAAACATGTTTATGTGTTTTCATGACTAGTGCATATCTCACAAATTCAGTAAATTTCTTAGTACTAATAGCATACCTTGTCTACCTTCAATTTTCTTGTGATATAGATTTAGGTGCTTACTATCAGGTTTCTTGTTGGGAAAATCATAATATTCTACCAGCAGGTGATGAGTTCTCTTATTTCAAAGTCTCAATTTTTCATTTTCTTATTCTTATGTATTGATTTGGGATAGTTGGGGGTTATGTCCCGACTAGTGATATTCAGTACTAGTAGAGGCTTCATAGATAGTCAGTCAGAATTTTTTTATGTAGTCTTACTTCCTCTTTCTTTCAGATTATAGTGTTCTAAATTTTTAACAGCTATGAATTAAAATAGCTTATTTTATAATTATTATTCTATGCAATCAATTTATCTTTTGTATATGTTTTAATTCATATATCATTCATTATTCTAGTATTATGGGTTAGCTTGGGATCACTTGTAGTTTTAAGCATCGTGTTATGACTAGGAGGTAGTCAGTCTCGAGTCATGAAAAGAAAAAAAAATCACCAATGTAGCAGTAAGTTGTAGTGGTAAAACTGTTGTTATAATGGTATACATTCTTATCTACCCTTTCTATCTACACAGTCATCCCAAATATTTGTGCACTTTATTACATGTTGTGTTTAAGATACTATAGATGACCTGTTACTTGAATTTAATTACAAATCATATTCCATGAGTTATAGCGGTCATTCTTTGTGCTTCGAGCTTATCGGTTTGCGGTGCGTAAGCTGATTGGTTTTACATAGGATGGTGGTTTTGTAACTGTTATCAAATTATATTAAAATATAATTGTAGGTTGTATTAGTATCATAACAATTATTTATAGTAAATTCCAAGAATCATTCTAAGACTCTCCTCATAATCAATGACCATTCATGGATGAATTAAGGGTAAACTAGTATATAATGTAATAACCCAAACTATCTGCATGTGTGAAAATGCTCTGAAAATAATTTATCATAAAAAATACACAAAAATCAGGCAGAGAGATATGTAAATGTAACGGTAAAATAAGTACAAAAAATAAATATAGCAAGACTGTTGCTGACTGCTAAAGTAGTCGATTAATCATTATAGCAGTACAACTGTAGTGGTATCAGGAACCGTCACAACAATAGTGGGCAGTAGCCAACCTAAGAGACTTTTAAAAACCCTCTTATTTATTATTATTTTAGTTTCCCACTTTCTCTAAAAACAATCTAAAAAAACTCATCTCCCTAACCATCAGATTTCAAAGGCCAGGTTCATGCGGACAATTTTCAAACACACCCACAGGGAACTCGATATGGGAATATACTCCGTATGTATGGTTTAGCTCACCTTTTTTCATAGCAGCATGTTTCATCTAATAGGTAGGTTATGGTTTTATGTGTAGTAGAATTGGGCTGGATGTACTTAGTTTTATTGTAAAGTTTGGATATTTCATGTCTTAGGCCTTAGAGCATGGTGTTTGGATGGGTTGAATTGTTAAAAAATATGCTTAGGCTTAATTATCATGAATTATTATTATACTCTACTGATGCAACACATGTGGCATAACAACTAGTGGAATATGGTGAGTATGATAGTCAATTGAAAGTAACATAATAATAAGATAATTGTGAGTTATTTTATTTCCTGTGGATTCATTGATGGGTATTTATATTTTTATGACTTGATTGATAAATTGTAGCGTTATTATGAGAAAGTAAATAATTGTAGAATAATTATATGAACTTTTAATTTGTAAACTATTCTTTATATCCTTAAAAAGTGGTGAGATCAATATTGTGCATGGTTGAAGTATGACACATTCTTGACAAAAGATAGTTAGGGGGATGGGTTGAGATAAGAAAACATAATGATATAACTTAAGAATGTAAGGTTAATTTTTGCAGTGCCAGAAAGTATGATGTGTTAGGGTGGATAGCCCTAGTTTGAATTGTAGGTTAAATAGAACTGAGTAGTTGGATAATTGACTAAAGGGGATATAGTCTTGAGACTTAGTTGTGACTTGATCGAAAGGGTCATGATATAGTAATTGAATTATTGGGTCAATGTAGAATAAAAAGTTTTAGACTGGTCAATAAATTAGGATGATGAATTAGAATATAAATATTAATGTTGGTAGAATGTGCACACATGAATGGATACTTGATGAAGTAGTCTTCAAACATACTTTAGTTGATGATTCGATTTGATAATTCTCAATTTAGAAAATGGTGAATGGTCTTTCAAGCATAATTTTAATTTTTGACTGCTACTACTGGGATGTCCTTAATTTTAACTTTTATTTCAATCATAGTCGCTTGCATCTAATTTCAATTTGATGTTTTTCATTTGCATCACGCATTACTATTAATTAATAACCATATTTGCATATTCATACACAATTTTGATGATATTTTGTGAAGAATGATCGGGTAACATGACGGTATGGAGTGATATATTAGTTATGATTGATTGGGTACCACACTTTTCTAGGTATGATATTTTGGTCATAATGGATTGATACCATACTGATACAATTATGATTTGTTAGTTATTATGGATTGCATACCATGCTGTTACAAAGATGATATATTGGCTATGATGGTTCAGTTACTACATAGGTACATATATGATATTATGGATGAGTAGAGAAGGGGAAGAGAAGAGAAATTGAGCTTAATTGCATACATACATTCCTTCATATACATTGAATGTGCATTTATATTCTGTGTAGTTAGTGGTTCCTAGCATGTAGTGATTTATGTTAATGAGGTTTAGTGGTGCCTTGTGCGGACTAAGTATTTGATGAGATACTATCGTCCCTTGAGTGAATTAAATATGTTGAGGGCTAGGATTGGGAATTGTAGCCAAGTGTGAATATGACACAATACGATCGGGGGTCTAGACTTAATGGGCATGCCGAGTTCGATCGAGACCAAAAACCTCCCCCATTACCCAACCCAACCTCTAGCCACCTACCCTGAGTTGGATAAATTTTTAGCATGCAACAAGATAGTGTAAAAGCTTACATGAAGACTCTAGGATAGGATCACAATCGTAACCGATCCTTCTAAGTCGAACCATCCCATACCAACAATCCAACCATACCAAATAAATAACGAATAAGGACCATAAACTAGGCTATAACTATAGATGTTTCAAAACATAGGCCCATTGATGTCATCTGTCCACCTCATTCCAATGCAAATGCCGACACCAATAACAATCCCGCCTGTTCTAACCCATATTAGTACCATAAAGCCTCTAACCAAACGAGTATTAAAATTCGATTGGTACATGCCCTCCAACCATGGCCAAAATGAATATCCAAAATAAAATGAAGTTATTAAAAATATCCATAACATAAAATGGAGTCTTCCGAAAGGATGGAAGCTCACAACTTTTGTACAATTGTTGATCCCCTAGTCAATCACTATATAGGAGGAGTAGAATAGCCGGTTCCTACATAGTGTAGGTATACATCCGCCAGTAGACGGGTTAGCCGGTGAATATTAGCATGATCTCAAGATAGGATAAAATAATACCATTTATAAAATGAAGTAACACCATACATATGCAAACAAACATACATTTATATATATAACAATATATACCTGGGTTATGTAGCTTTACCGTCCTAAACCACCATCGGGCTATGTGGGTTCAACTCCGCTTACTGAAAGATCCCCAGTATGTGAAGCCGCAAGACTAGGTAAAAAACCTAGGATGACTAGTGCATCCCCCAAAGTATAGTGTGACATCATGCACACAGTCACAAAGACTAACCTTACATCGCCAAATATGAGTTTCCAGTTTTGGTCCCCTTAGGAGCTCCACCTTCTACAGCTAGGCTACATTTCCCACATCATTACCCAATTAAAACCATTACCAAGAAATCAATCAATATATTTATCATTTATTAACCAAGGCCATTTAGTGGTGGTATCGTCATACCAACCATACTTGCAAGTACTATCCATAGCTGACCATATAAGGCTTTAAGGTGGCTTCCAAGTGCCCTTCCATTTACTATATCAAACCCCTTGGGGGATTCCATTTACCCAACAAGAATAACTATTTATCCATTTATGTTTCCATTCCATTTAGATCATGCATAATTCCTTTACCATATCTTATAATAAGCAAGAGTTCCATTGAAATACTCAATGGAATGAAACATTATTATAGGCATTTTGTCAAATAGATTGGGGGTATAAAATAACAAAAATCAATTCCAATTACCATTAAACCATTCCCATGCAATCCAATTATCCAAAACCACCATTAATGAACATAACGAACAATTAAAACCATGAAAAACTATAACCAACCATTTAATATCAAAAGCCCCAATTCATATTCGAAAACCAAAATCATACAATCAATGTAGTCATGAAAATATTCATAAAACCCATGCTTATATTTATAATTAACAATGAGGGAAGAGAACATACCTTAAAAAAAGATAATAATGGAAAAAAATCACCAAGACAAGTCCCAAATCAATCCTCTAGTTGAAACCCTAACTTTCATTTCCCAAAAACTTTTAAGAGAATTATAGTGTTTTCGAAGAGTTTGTAAGTGTTAATAATGAAATAATAGGGTAAATAACCTTCAAAGTAGGTTATAAGTCGTAGGGTCTTATTAGGATAAGTGGGTAAATGTCCACAATACCCACACTTAAGTTTCATAAAATTTCATCCTAGGGGTACGACTGACCCTCGGTAGTCGTATTCTCCAATACGAATGGTACCCTTTACTCATATTTTAGCCTCAACCTTCGGATCCAACATTGTCCAGTATATGACTCATCAAACCAAGTTGTATCCAAATCATATGATATGTAACCGTTATCTACACCCCTGGCAGATTTTAACACAAGAAACATTTAGACACTGTCCACCATACGAGTCCTGGGTATGACTCGTACCTTAGCTTTACAACTCATGGTGATTTACTCGCACTCAGATCAATCCTAAGTAACCAAGTCAAAGAGTAAGTTAAGGAACAAAATAATCCGTACCTACTAATATAACTTGTACCCCCAAGTCATATCCATTCTCGTAACAAAAAATCCATCCCACAAACCAATACTGGTCAGTATACGAATTGACCATACGATTTGTTCCGGAATATACAGCTCATACCCATGAGTAATATTTGATCCAAAGAACAGAATTCAAAGAAATTTTCTAATGTCCAAACACTACGGTGTTTTAGAATATAAGGTATGTCCTAAATTATTGTTGACTCATGTTTTCCTTTGTATATAGTTGCATACGTGATATGTATTGTGAGGACTTTCTTGTAAAGCTTTTGATACTATAAGTTGTCTTGATTGCTGCAATCCTGATAGATAATGATAAGGAGAAATCAGTAGAGGTAGCACTACTGGGATAGAGACAAGATTACATAAGATTAAGGAACATTGTAAGATAGACAGGACTATCAAGGGATAAAGATACACAAAAGCTATAAATGTTAGGTAGTTCATAAAGAAACTAAGTACGAGTAGTAATACTTATATGAATGTGCTTTAGAAACCAGAATTAAAGTTAAGTCATAATTATTTCCTATTTTTTATAAGTATTATTTATTTCTAAACCTGGTCGGTTGATGATACCAACAAATATGTGTGGTTTGTACTGATACTACATACACTATATAACTTTTTGAGTATATAACAATGTTGTAGGTTAGATGGAGTTTCAATAGGAATGACAACGAACATTGTCCAATAGCTCCTACCCTCTTGATCTTATGAAGATGTTTTGTAATGGATGTCCCTACTCCTTATCGAGTTCTCTTAAGCTAAGTTCTAGGGAATCTTTTGCAGTTATTTTCCACATTTATATTATATAACGAAGGTACTAAACCAGTTGTGAACAAATCTAATTAGATAATTATAGGAGGAATTTTCTAGACTGAGAGTAGTTTTAAAATGACTCTTCTCTGAAACTCACCGGTATGAGAAAATTTAAGATCAACCTTTGTTCACTATCTCCCTCCCTACAACTACTATATAAAGCCACTACCCTTCCTAGATACTATTCTAATCATTCGCATGTCTCTATAGGTATCACCAGATAAGTCACACTCCCATGAGCATACATAGCTACACTTCTTAACCCATAACAAAACATCCAATCACAAATGTCACAACTTAAAAAAAAAATCTTAGGCTACACCAAGGGCCCGCATCATCTATCAATATTCTCCTTAATTCATCTTTGAAGAACACCATATAAAAACACCCCAGATTTCTTTATACTAAGACATTCTATAACATGAACTAGGTACATATTGGACTTGCATAATTAAAACCTCATCTAACAAAGGGATACCAGGGGTTCAACTTATTTTTATAAACGTAATGATCTTATCAACCTAATGACTTAGTCTCAATTCGTCGCTTCCATACTAGACCTTAGGTATATGTCATAATTACGCAATTCAATATTCATAAGATTATAAACCTAATTTCTTTCACACATCACATCAAGCCTATTAATCTTTTCCTACAAATTTAATATCACTATCCTCGAGCTAAAATTCTTATCACCACCATCAACATCAAAGGTTCAAACTTAGGGTCTAGCAATAATTATGCACCGCCAATGAAATATCCCATATAATATACTAGTCCATCCAATTGAGTAATCAACCTAAACTGTCTTATTTAACTTATCTACGGCCACCAAGCACAATCTTTTTCAAAACAACTTATTTGATTATCGATAGTCTATACACTTCCAATGAGACCATCTTTCTCATGCACAAAAAGCATAGGAGCATCCTACAAAAAGACACTATAATGGATTAGAACTTTATTAAGAAAAATCTTTTAACTTCTCCTTAAATTCTTTCAACTTAGTTGGCACCATTCAAAATGGAGGGATAGAGATAGGATGGGTATTAGGTAGAAGATCAATTCCAAAGTCTATTTTCCTATCGGGAGGAATACTAGGAAGTTCATCATGAAACATTATTGGAAATTTGTTAAACAAGTGGATAAATTGTAAGGAAGGACTTTTAGAACCAGTATCCTTAACCCAAACCAGATAATGTAAACACTCTTTGGAAATTAACTTCTAGGCTCTAAGACAAGAAATGAATCTTCCCTTAAGTACAAGAGAACTCCATTCCCACTCAATTACTAGTTCACTAAGAAATTGGAAACTGACCTTATAGGTTCGATAATTTAGAGATGTGTGGCAAGAATAGAGTCAATCCATCCCTAATATCACATTAAAATCCATGATATCCAATTGTACTAATGTCTTCCTACCACATATAGATCTGCACAACCCATATACACTTTTCTAGCCATAATAGAATAACCTATTAGGTTAGACACAGAGAAAGGATTAGAAATGCACTCAAAACCAAAACCAAAATGAATAGCCACATAAGGGGTCATATAAGAAAGGGTAAAACTTTGATCAAGAAGCAAGATACATCACGATAGAAGAGTCTTAACGTACTACTGAAAAACATCAAGAGATGGTTCAAATTCCTAACGGGTGGAGAGAGCATAATAATGGTTCTAACTAGTGTCGATACTATAAGTATCACCCTTAGGCGCAAGAGCTAAAGAAGTAAAACTAAAACCTTATTAAATCCAATAGAAATATTAGATGAAGGAGAATATCATCTCATATGATTAGACTAGCCACTATTGATGTGCATGTTTCTCCATTTATCACAATAACCATAGTAAAGATATACACAGAGTCAACAGGGAGAATAGGATGGGGTAGACTGAGCTCTTGTAGCTCGATACTGGTCACCTTATTCCCTAAACCCATTATTAACCTTATAGCAACAATCACCAAAAGGCTTATGACAAAGAGATCTAATAGTCAAATAGGAACTCCCACAATTCCTTTTCCTAGTCCACTGTTTTCTATCTCTCCTACTATCCTAATAGTTTAAACCTTACCCTAAATACCTTAACTTCTTATTATATATCGTCCCTATCTCTGCTTATTTCCTTCTGACACTAACAACACTAGATAAATACAATAAAGGAACTCAACATTAGACACATCACCCTGAGGCATCGGGCATGAGTATCATCAACTAAAGAAACCCGAAGAGTACTAGTAAGAATTGGTGAAACTCTATGAGGGTCAGTACACCAAGACCAAGTCTGTACCCCATAGACTTGGCAATTTTTATCTATATTTTCCTCAGGTGGGACAGAGAAGTTTCCACGAGCATTAGATCTTTGAGGAGGCATGATCTAAAATTCAAGAAAATGGTGATTAGAGGAGTTTTCATGAACTTAGACTTTATAGCCCAAAAACAGATCACAAGAAACGGTAAATATTCCTAAATACCTTATAGCCTCTCCCTTATAAGTGTGGCATGTTACACAGCCATAAAAGAGGCTCTACTTCACAAGACTATGGATTCCCAGTGACCATTAACATACGCTCTGATACAAAGCTTGTCACGTCCTAAACCAAAGCCTAGTTGTAATGGGTATCTCAAGTTTTCCAAGGACCAAAGAACAACCCTATTAACCTAGCCAATTAGAAGATGATATAGATCATAGAGGACGAATCAATGAATCTATAATGATAGATATGAATTTTTAACATATAACAAGATACATAAATATATAACAAGACAGATTTGAGAATCTACAACACCATCCACCCATACTTTGTCCAATAAAGCCTCTAAGAACCACACATCAACCTAGGTCGGGACATGCCCCCAACCATGGCCAAAAAACCACAAAAATAGTCTACGACATAAGTAAAGAAAATACCATGAAATTAGAGCCTTTCTAAGTATGGAAGCTCACCACTTCAAAATTGATTCAGAGATAATTAAAAAATAAACTACCACTATACAAAGAAATAGAAGTGTTAGTGGAACCTACATCACCTGGGGATACAATATCTGAGTATGCTTAGTAGGGTGATAGCTTGCATGTAACTATAGGAAGGGATAAAATACTTCTATACTTCATCATTCCAAACAATATTCATATAATCGTATATATATATATATATACAATATATTGAGATATGAAATAAGGTTTAGCATGAGAGTTAAAACATTAGATTGGAATGTTTAATTTTTTCATCATCTAAACATTCATGGGATATATGAGTCCAGCTCCCTCTTGCTAATAGGATTTAGCTCTCTCCCTGATAGTTGGTCTCGATTGCATGTTGGCCATATGAATTGAAGGTACCTATGAAGGCTAGGGAATTAACATCCCTTCGCCAATCCAGGATAAATATATTTAAGGTGTGACATAAGCACACAACCATTAAGACAAACTCCTACGCTGGCAAATATGATTTTAGTAGTGGTCCCTCGGGACCTCCACCTTCATTCCATGCTACGAAACTGTATTTAATCATAATTTAAATATTTATACATTAATTTTAAAACTATCAATTCAAAGCATGAATAATCTATAAAATCCATGGGAAAAATAATTTAACCAATAACATGCAAAAGTCCTCAATCCAAATTCAAAACCAACAATTAATCACATGGATAACATGTTTAAAGGAATAATTTTAGCCAAAAAAATTTAGGAAAGCGATACATGCCTGAGATATATTTTTATACACCATTATACAACCTTAATATAAGTTTATACACCATTTTTATAATTTTGATATTTGTTTGTATACATATATACAATATCGATACATTGTATACACAAATATTGAGACAACATATACAAGTTTTAGAAGTTATATAGAAATTTTCCTTGGTAATTAATAAAATTATTAGTTTCAAAAAAACTGATCATTTTAGATTACTATGTACTAGATTATTCTTAAATAATTATGTTACTCTATCACTATTAGCATGGTAGTCAGGATTTTTATAAGACGTGTGGATGCCTAGGAAAGATAATCAAGGATTACTGTCACCAAGATATTCAAACACAACAAACACAAGGCAAGAAAATTGTGCAATAGAGGTCTCGTAAGTCGCTACAAAGGTAGAGGTATGGCAAATTATTCATATCCCAAGGAAAAGGAGGCTATTCCTGATAAAAAAGTCCAAGATAAGGTAAATCCGAACATCTTTATGTCCTCCTCTAAGTATAATTATTTATATTAAGAAAATGTTTATTAATACTAATAATACCTTAGCTGCTCCTAAACATATTTCTAATAGTACAAATACCTTAACTAGGAGTATTTTACATTTTCATAATGATTATACATCCATTATTAGATTTAATTTTTTAACAAATGTTTTTAATGCTCTCCTCCAAATGTATCAAATTATCTGACTGTTCATTACCTAGGCAATACCGTAATTCAAATTCCATAAACTTAAGCCCATCTCAAAAAATAGAGCTAACCCCCCATTAACCTTTTATTTACATAAACACACTCCCAATAAAAATACTATTGACCTAGCAATTAGAACATCTATACCATCTCTCTACATGTAAACACACTTAGCAGAATATCTCAGACAAATGTCAACAACTTCTTGTAAAGAAATCAATCAAAAAATTATTTTTGCTCTCTCTCCTACAATTCTCTCAACCAACTCTTTTTCTATGATATAATCATATAAAGATATCCAATAATTGCACCTCACTCATTAACCAAACACTTCTCTTGTTTAAAACACTACATTTTTTTTTTTTCAAAATGTTAATACCCCAAGTCTTTCCTAACCAAAATATAAGCCTATTACCTTTTTTCTGTGCTCCCAAAATACTCAAACAAAGAATGGAAAACATACACGACACACCATTTTTATTTGGTGAGCACCCCCTAATCATTACTACCATTTGGTGCAACTATCTCACCAACCAAAGTCTTGGATAGTTATTGGACTTAAAGGCGTACAACCTAGTTTATGATGGAAATCAATAAGGTGTAGTCAATTGCGATTCACTAAAATGAAAAGAAATTAGCTCTGTTGGCCACTGAAGGAATGAGACTAGCTATAGAAAACTTTTTCAACAAAATATGGCTAATGAAAAATATAGATCCTCTATCTCCACCAATAATTTAGGGATTTTGTAAGCCATGCAAGGATTGTGGAGCCATTCTTACCTCTTAAAACTTTTCCCAACATGAACAATATCTCTTATAACACTTTTTACTCCATAGGAGATGATCTAGAACAACCCAATATTCTTTCCCTGGTAGCCTAAACTAGTTCTAGTCGGTCAACCCTTCTGTGCCTACAAAACCTAACTTTCATTGACCCAATGCAAGACATCTTAGTAATTTAATCATCTTATTTTTGATCGTGCATAATATATACTTTTGACTTGAATTATATTTAGGAATACTAAAAAGGTAATTTGAAAAATATTGGATTTTTTAAAAGGGATTTGGGGTTATTTTGGGACCCCAAGGCAGTAAGCATTCCAGACAAGGTCATGTTATAGAGGTTAAGCTCCACAATTTTAAAACTTCAAATTTTTAATTCCTAAAATTTTTGACTTTTTGAACTCACTGCCTAGATTGCAACTCTCCATATGAGTCATAAGGTGTCTATACGTGTAACACCCCTTATTTCCCTAGCATAATCTAAGTCCCAGTGGATGAGTATTTGTATATAAAATTTCTTAAATTCACATTATTTTTTTTCAGTTTACAGTCTGCCATTGCGTAGGAAATTCATTTAGCTTACCAACAATATAAAATTTACCCAAATCCAATAACCGGGTAAGAGTTATGGTGATTTTAAGTTTTAGTCATTAAACACAGTAATTTTAACCCTCAGCACATTGCGTAGGTAGCCCATATGACAGTTGTCAATTTTTAGTATGACTCTGCAATCATGGCGCATCGCGGAGCAGGCTAAATTCGTGTTTGTCAATTTCCAATGAGTTTCCACAGTGTTGGCGCATCGCGAAGGTGGAAAAAATGACACCTAAAGCTTTACCACGATGACATCGTGTCACAATGTCCAGGTCCCAGTTGTCCATTTTCCAGTGGCTTGGTGCGATAGTGACACGTCGCGCCAAGGTCAAAAATCAAAATAGTTAGTTTTCAGCTTTCTTTTTTAAGTTCGTTTGAGGGTATTTGGGTCTTTTTCCATGACCCTAATTAACCTAAAACATTAAATTTAACCCCTAAACACCCAAGTGGTTATAATTATTTCAATTCCACTCATAATCGAAAATCCTTCTTTCAAGAACAAGAAACCCGAGCTATCAAATTCAAGGTAATTTCTCAAGAACTCTCTATTAATTCTCCCAAATTCCTTATCCCTGGTATGTTAGAAGTTCATCCATCGATTCCATTAATCCATGGAGCTAAAGTAACATTTTAAATTATAAAGCTATGATCTTTTTAAGTTAATTATTTTAAATCATTATTTCATTCATTAATCTCCATGAACTTTGATTTAGTATCATGTTTTAATGAAATTATTGTTGTTATTTGATTTCTCATGTTTTAGGGTTATCATTTGTTGAATTAAATCATGACTTAGCATTTTCCATGATAATTTTATATAAATTAAAATTGTGCCGGTTCTTTAGTAATTCAATGATTATTTTTAAACCATGAACTATAAGTGTTTGATAAAACGCCAACAAAAGTAATTATTTTAATAAGAGTCTTCATGCTATGTCCTTTAATGTTTTAATGTCGTGCTACTACTATTCTTTGGAATCCTAAGGGTATTGAATACCTGAAAACTATAGCTCTTTATTTAATGTTGTCTTAGTATCTTCAGAATAACTTCAGATTATATCATAAGCATTATCAGAACAGTCAGTTAGATTCAAAATAGTCTCGCTTTTCAGTGTAATTCAGTTAAGAGTAGAATTTAGCACCGAGCGAGTATAGGGATGATGATTTTTTTGTAAGATAGATAGAATTGTTAGTAGCAGTCCCTATACTCTAGAACTATGTTGCAAGAGTAGGATATAAGTAGTCGCCTACAAGATTAATCTTTACTATCTCGTAGGGGTCATCCATCAGTTTAGGCCTAACATCCTTAGTCCTTTAGACATGATATCAGTTTAGTAGATCCACACAACCAATGTTAGTACCCGTGGTACGATATTAACACCCTTCCAACTGGAGTTATTTGTTAGACCTCCATTATTTCAAATTGGGGAATGTCGGTTAGATGATACCTCCCATGCACTCAGATATAGTCTCAGTTACAGTCCCATCTCAGTTATTAATTCTTAGTGTTGTTTGGGCATAGCATACAAATTTAAGTAATTTTCATTATTTCACTTTGCAAATTTTATTTAGTTTATGACATATGTTTATTCATGCATCCTTAGTGACTACAGATTTTCATGTATTTTATAAATTTCCATGCATGTTCAGCATCTACAGACTTTATGTTCTCTATTCTGTATTCCATGATTTATATGTATATTCAGATAGATAATTGCATATATTCATGAAACTTTCCATGTTAGCCTACCTTATTTAATATAACAGTATATTCAAAGCACTGATTGCATACCTTTCTTTTGCGCTATGATGTCTCATATCATAGGTGTTGATGCTCATTTCCTGGATCACACTTAGTCCCCCAGATTCTCAGCAGTACAGTAGCAATGGTGAGTCCTCATCACTCGAGGACAGGCTATCTTATTTCATGTCTTTATTTCAGCAGTTAGTAGAGTTAGTTGGGGCCTATACCATTAACTCTCAGTTTGTCAGTGTTAGAGGCTTTTCAGACATTACAGTTAGATAATTTTTCAATTTATTAGTACTTTATCAAATTAAGATAGTCGCTTTCCTAGATTTATTCTCTAGTTTGAATTTAGATATTTAAAACCTTGTGGAACTTCAGTTATTATTCCGCATTCATGATTATATTATTCAGTGCTACAGCAGGTACCAGCTCATGGGTTAGATTATAGTCCCTCGGGACCGTAAGCATCGTGTAATGACTAGAGGGTATTCTCAGGTCATTAAAAACTTAGAATTAGAGCCTAAGGTTTTAAAGTGACATAGGAAGTCTGAAAGACGTATTGAGTAAAGTCTTATGCATGGGTGTGTAGCATGACACACTTATGGATGAGAGGCTACAAGGTGTTTAGGAGAAATTTCCGTTCTTTCAAGTGTTCATATCGTTAAATATTAGTCTAATCTATTTCTTTCTTCTATTTATAGAGCATGCCTCCTAAGAAGAATAGGAACTCAGCCAGCCCATCCAGGCAGATCCTCTAGACTAGCATGTCTCTAACAAAAAATTCAGGGTTGCATTCAGTACTCTAGCAAACTCTATAGGAGCATAAAATAAATAGGTAACCACTGTTCTAGCTAACCCAGTGGCCAATACTACTGCAACTAGAATTTGGGATTTCACCCAGATGAATCCTCTTTCTTTCACAGAATCCAAGTTTGAAGAAAATCAATAGAAATTCTTAGATATAGTTCAGAAGGTAACAAATGCTATAGGAATGATGTCTAGTAAGAGTGTCGAGTTGGCAGCATATCAATTATAGGATGTAGCCTATACTTGTTTTCAGTAGTGGAAAGTTGATAGAGCTATTGATACTAGCCCTATAGAATGGAAGGAGTTTTCCGTAGCTTTCTTAGAAAGATTCTTTCTATTGGAGTTAAGACAGGCCAAAGTGTTAGAATTCATTAATTTAAGGCAAGGCATCATGAGTGTGAGGGAGTATTCTCTCAATTTCACTCAGTTAGCTAGATATGCTCCTCATGTGGTAGTTGCCAATAGGTCGAAGATGAGTAAGTTTGTGTCTGGCATGACTGATAGTGTGGTTAAGGAGTGTAGGTCCGCAATACTGATTAGTGAGATAGACTTGTCTAGGATGATGGTTTATACTTAATAGATAGAGGATCATAAAATTAATAAGAGGGAGAGAGGAAATAAGAGGGCAAGGATGGATAGTTTTAATTTCAATAAGCTAAAGTCAGAAGGTGGTAACCATCTTTAGTTTCAATAGAGGTCTTCAGCCCCAGTACCTTTTTCAGCCAGTGCCCCAACCCCCAACATAAAAAATGACAATAAGGATAGGGCACTAGGCTCTAAGTCCCTAGTCAGTGTTAGTAATGTTTGTACCAATCCTTTATGTCAAAAGTATGGTAGACACTATCAGGGTGAGTTTAGAGCCAATAGTGATGTGTACTTCGAGTGTGGCAAGCCAGGCCATCGGATTTGGGAGTGTCCGGTAGTTTCTCAGAAAGGTAGGGATGCGTACTAATAGGGCCAGTCCTATTAGTTCTCAGTTCTATTCGGTTACCTGACTCCGCTGGGTATCGCTTCTATTGCTACTAGTGGTCAGCGTCTAAATAGATTTATACTCTTCCATCTCGCCAAGATTAGTAAAATTCTCCTGACATAGTTATTAGTACATTGCAGGTCATTCAGTTACATTTTTATGCTTTACTAGACCCTGGAACTTCTCTTTGTTTTGTAAATCCATTTGTAGCTTTCAATTTTAGAGTCTGTCTTTAAACTCTAGCAGAGTCCATTTCAGTGTCTACCCTCTGTAAGTGTATCTGTTGTAGCCAGGCAGGTATACAGGAACTGTCCAGTCAAAATAACTTAAAATATTACTTTAGTTGATCTCATAGAGATAGAGATGATAGATTTTGACATCATTCTCTATATGGGTTAGCTCCACTCATGCTATGCCTCAGTTGATTTTACAAACATAATAGTTCATTTTAAGTCTCCAAATGAAATAGTCCTTCAATAAAGGGGTAGTACTACATCTTTTTGGGGTCAGTTGATTTCGTACCTTAGAGCCAGAAAAATAATATCGAATGGGTGTATGTACCATATCACGTGAGTCAAAGACTCTAACTTAGAAAATCCTACTCTTAAATCAGTCCCAGTAGTAAAACAATTCTCAGATGTGTTTCCTGAAGATCTTCCCAGAGTACCTCCCAAAAGGGAAATCGACTTCCAAATAGAGCTTCTCCTAAATACTCAGCCTATATCTATTTAGCCATACAAAATGGATCTAGCTTAACTCAATGAACTAAAAGAACAGTTAAAGAATATCCTAGAGAAGGGCTTCATCAGACCCATCATTTATCCATGGGGCACACCTGTTCTCTTTATGCGTAAGAAATATGGTTCTCTTAGAATGTGCATAGACTACCATAAGTTGAATAAGGCCACAGTCAAGAATAAATATCCACTTCCTAGAATTGATGACTTGTTCGAGCAACTTCAGGGTGCCACTTACTTTTTTCAAGATAGACCTTAGATCCGGCTTACATCAGCTTAAGAGTATGAGAACATGACATTCCAAAAATAGCTCTCTAAACTAGGTATGGTCACTTTGAATTTCTAGTCATCTTCTTTGGTCTTGCAAATGAGCTAGCATCCTTCATGGACATGATGAACCAAGTGTTCAAGCATTACTTGGACATGTTCTTCATAGTCTTCATTTATGACATTCTTGTCTTTTCTCATAGAGAAAACGATCATACAGACCATCTCAGCATTGTTCTTCAGACTCTTATAGCCCATCTATTGTTCACTAAATTTAGTAAGTGTGAATTTTGGCTAAGCTCAGTAGAATTCCTTGGTAATATTATTTCCACTGATGGCATTCGAGTTAATCCTCAAAAGACTGAAGCGGGGAGAAACTGGCCTAGACCCATTGCTCTATCAGATATTAAGAGTTTCTTGGGTTTAGCTATCTATTAACATCCGTTTGTTGAGGGGTTTTATTCTATTGCATCCCTCATGAAATAATTTACTCAGAAGAAAGTTAAGTTTCAGTCATCAGATTCATGCAAGAAAAGTTTTTGAAAGATGAAGACTTGACTCACCTAAGCCCAGTCTTGACTCTGCCAGACAGGTCAAATAGTTTTGTTATGTAGTATGATGCATCCTGAGTAGTTTTAGGTTGTGTCCTTGTGTCAAGTGGTAAAGTCCTAGCCTACGAATCCAGATAGTTTAAGGCTTGTGAGAAGAATTATCCAACTTATGATCTTGAGCTAGCAGCTGTAGTGTTTCCCTTATAGACTTGGAGGCATTACATATATGTGGTACATATAGATGTGTTCACAGACCAAAAAAGTCTTCAGTTTTTATTCTCTTAGAAATATTTGAATTTCCATCAGAGAAGATGGTTAGAGTTATTGAAGGATTATGCCATGAGTATTTTGTATTATACGGGCAAGGCTAATGTAGTGGTTGATGCTCTAAGTAGAATATTTATCGATAATGTAGCCTATGTTGAGGATGGTAAGAAGAAATTGACTCAGGAAGTCCATCATCTTGCCTGACTAGGTGTCTATTTACTTGATTCAGCAGAAGGTAGTGTATGTGTATAGAGTAGCTCAGAGTCATCTCTAGTGTCCAAGGTGAGGAAAAAGCAGAATAGAGATCCTAGTTTGGTTAAGTTGAAAGAATCAGTCGTAGATCAGAACATGGAGATTTTCTCCCAGGAGGGAGATGGTGTTTTACATTGTCAGGGTAGATTATATGTACCTGATGTAGATAATTTAAGGGAATGAATTCTTGAATAAACACATGGGGTGCGTTACTCTATTTATCCAGGGGCTATTAATATGTACGACAATTTACAAAAGATCTATTAGTGGAGTGGGATGAACAGAGATATTGTAGAGTTTATAGCGAATTGCTCTACATGTCAACAAGTTAAGGTTGAGCACCAGAAACCTAGTAGATCCATAGAGGAGTTTAGTATTCCCATATAGAAATAGGAGGAAGTGAACATAGATTTTGTGGCTGGTTTGCCTCGTACCCGTTGTCAGCAAGACTCAATTTGGGTTATCGTAGGCAGCATACCAAAATAAGCTCATTTCTTGCAGGTCTATGCCTCTTACTGAGCTAAGGACTATGCTAATCTCTATCGTAGAGAATTGGTTAGGTTGCACGGTGATCTCTTATCAATAATCTTAGATAGAGGTACCCAGTTTACCTCTCACTTATGGAAAAGATTCCAAAAGGGTCTTGGTACCCAGGTCCACCTCAGTACAACCATCCACCCTTATATAGATTGTCAAGCAGAAAGGACCATTCATACTCTTAAGGATATGCTAAGAGAATGTGTTAATGATTTTAATGGTATTTGGCATGACCATTTGCCTTTGATTGAATTTGCATACAATAACAGCTATCATTCCATTATCCATATGGCTTCATGTGAGGCTCTCTATGATAAGAGCTGTAGATCTCCAATTGGTTTGTTTGAAGTGGGTGAGGTTGCAGTAGTAGGGCCTGACTTTGTGGTTTAAAGTAGGTGAGGCTATAATAGTAGGGCCAAACTTGGTGCTTGATGCATTAGAAAAAGGTCAGTTGATCAGATAAAGACTTAAGGCTTCCCAAAGCCAACAGAATTTGTATGGTGACGTAAGGAAAAAGGATCACGAGTTTGAGGTTAGTGATCTTGTGTTCTTGAAAATCTCTCCCATGAAGGGACTGAGGAGATTCGATAAGAAAAGGAAACTCAGTCCCCGATATGTCGATCCCTTCAGAATTCTCAGTCATTTTGAAAAGGTAGTTTACGAGCTTGAGCTGTCTTCAGATTTTGCCTCGATACACCCAGTGTTCCATGTTTCGTTGTTGAAAAAAGTGTATTAGTAATCCAGCTATAGTTGTTTCCATAGAAAGTGTAGATATTACGAACAATTTTTCTTTGAGAAAGTTCCAGTAGAAATTCATGATCATCAATTTTGTTAACAATGGAACAAAGTTTCACTAGTCAAAGTTCTTTGGCAGATTCAGTCCATTGGGGGAGCCACTTGGGAATAAAAGTAGATATGTGGACATGTGCCCTCCTCTATTCTCCGCGAATACAAATTAAGTATAAGGTACCAAATCTTCTTAAGATTTTTCTCTATCATACTTAGTTTAAGTTGCACATCAAGTTCATGACAGTCGTGTATTCATGAATCTTTCTAGCTATTCATTCCATGCATCAGATATGCATATTCAATGTGTATGCTCAGTCTAACAGTTTTCCTCAGCTTAACTAATTTCATTCAGGGATAACTGATACCAATTGGGAGACATTGTAACACCCTGTATTTTCAAAGAATAGTCTATGTCCTAGTTCATGAGTATTCAAATATAAAATTTCTTAAACAATAAATCTGATAATCGAGTAAGAAGTTATGGCGATTTTAAGTTTCAGTCATGAAACACCATCATTTTAATCCTCAGCGCGTTTCATGGGCAGCCCAAATGACAATTGTCCATTTCCAATGTGACTTCGTGATCATGGCGCATCGTGGGCCAGGCCAAAATCCTTTTTGTTAGTTTCAAGTGGGTTTCCGCATTGTTGGCGCATCGTGGAGGTAGCCAAAATGGAAACTAAAGCTTTACCATGATGGCACCACATTGTGACGTTTGTCCAGGTCTTAGTTGTTCATTTTCTAGTGGCTTGGCGCAATAGTGGAGCGCCGTGCCAATGCCAAAAATTGTGATGGTCAGTTTTCAACTTTTGTTTTAAAATTCGTTTGAGGGTATTTGGGACTTTTTCCACGGCCCTAATTAACCTAAAACATGAAATTTCACCCATAAACACCCCTAGTAGTCATAATTATTTCAGTTCCTCTCACAGTAAAAAATCCCACTTTAAAGAAAAAGAAACCCTTTTTCTAAATTCAAGGTAATTTATAAAGACCTCTCCATCAATTCTCCCAAATACGTTATCCCAGGTATGTTAGATGTTAATCTATAGATTTGTTTCATCCATGCAGCTCAAGTAACCTTTTTAATTATAAATTTATGATATTTTTATGTTATTTACATTTAAATCATGATTTCATCCATTAATCTCCATGAACTTTGATTAAATATCATGTTTTAATGAATTTATTGTTGTTATTTGATTCCTCATATTTTAGGGTTATCATTTATTGAATTAAATCATGACATAGTGTTTTCCATGTTAATTTTATGTCAATTATGTTGGTTCTTTAGTAATTCTATGATTATTTTTAAACCATGAACTATAAGTGTTTGATAAAATGCATACAAGAGCAATTGTTTTAATAAGAGTCTTCATGCTATGTCCTTTAATGTTTTAATGTCATGCTACTACTTTTGTTTTTAGTCCTGGGGTATTGAATACTCGAAAATCATAGCTATTTATTTAATATTGTCTCAGTATCTTCAGAATAACTCCAGATTATATCATGAGCATTATCAGAACGGTTAGTTAAATTTAGAATAGTCTAGCATTTCAGTGTCATTCAGTTAGGAGTAGAATTTAGCACCGAGTAAGTGTACGGATGGCTTCTTCCCGATCAGATAAGCAAAAACGTTAACAGTAGTCCCTATACTCTAGAACTACGTAGCCATAATATGATATGAGTAGTTACCCGTCAGATTAGGCTTAACTATCTCGCAAGGGTCACCCATCAATTCAGGCATGACACCCTTAGTCCTTTAGACATAATATCAGTTTAGTGGATCCAAACAACTAATGTTAGTACCCGACGCATGATATTAAGACCCTTCTAACTGAGGTTACAGGTTGCACCCCAATTAGTTCATATTGGGGAATGTCAATTAGATAATACCGCCCACAGTCTCAGCTATGGTCTAAGTGACATCACTAGTTCAATTATTTAGTCATAGTGTTATTTGATCAAAGCATATATATTTTAGTTATTTTCAGTATTTCAGTCTGCAGATTTCATTCAGTTCATGTCATATGATTTGTCAAGCATGCTTAGTGTTTACATATTTTGAGTATTTTACATATTTCCATGCATGTTCAGCATCTATAGACTTCATGTTCTCTATTCATTATTCCATTTTTTATAAGTATATTGAGATAGATCATTACTTAAATTCATGAAACTTTGAATGTTAGCCTACCTTATTTAGTATAATAGTACATTCAAAGTTCTAATCGCATAACTTTCTTTTGTACTATGATGTCTCATATCATAGGTACTGATGCTAAGTTCCCAGATCGTACTTAGTCCCTCAGATTCTTAATAGTAAGTAGCAGTGGTAAGTCCTTATCACTAGAGGATAGGCTATCTTATTTCATGTCTTTATTTTAACAGTCAATAAAGTTAGTTGGGGCCTGTCTCGTAAGCTCCCAGACAGGCAATCTTAGAGGCTTTTTGGACTTTACAATTAGATAGTTGTTTAGTTTATCAGTACTTTATTCAATTCAGACAGTTTTTTTCTGAGATTTATTTTTTCAGTTTGAATTCAGATATTTAACACCTTATGGCAATTTTATTATTTTTTCACATTCATGATTATATTATTTAGTGGTCACAGTAGGTACAAGCTCATGAATTAGTGTGTGGTCCCTCGGGACCATAAGAACCATGTAACGACTAAGGGGTAGTGTAGGGTTGTTACAATAAAGGTCATAGGACCCTAGTCGTAGGGTGACCAGTAAAGATTCCCTTTTTTTCTATCTTGGCTACCACTAGTGCCTAAGGAGTCATATGGACTCATTATGAGTGATAATGTGACTTCCATAACGAAACTAATGTGATGGCCCTTGTTTCTACTTTGGGTACTAATTGGTCCATATAAGTCGTATAGTCTGTACACATGTCAATATGTATGACTTGTAATGTAACCGATGAAGGGTCCCTGAGCTACTGCCTTGACTAGGACTCGTGCTCCCAAGTTTTAGTGAGTCCTTACGAGTTATATAGTTACCTGTAGTCACTAGTGATAATTTTTTAACTTTTAATTAAGGCCACTTTGGACATTTCCACTCTTCCCCAATATAGATCCATGAGTTCAAACCCTTTTAGGATATCATTATCACTCTGAAATAAATCAGTATAACTTCCCAATCCCTCTTAAATCCCAAAGGTCAAGAACACTTAGGGTTTCCAATAATTTTGTCAATTAGTGCCCTCAAGCGTGATTTGTCTCCATAGTTGTGACACTTTAAGGTATGTTACTCTTTCCCAAATCTTATTTTATGAAAATAATATCTTTAAATGATTTAATTATATGGATTTGAATATATTTTTTGACAAGGATTGTGGGTTTTAGAATGGATGATTCTTGACTTATTTTTTCATAGTTTTCATAATATGTTCACTCATTGAATTTGTTGTTCTTGAAACAATGGGGTTCATGGGTGTGGAAATTTTAATGGGGGTTGAGGTAATCCCTAAATTGCTGTTTTGAACAATTGTATTCCCTCAACAAACTTGTGTAAATGACTTTGAATTTTCAAATTGTCACTTAATTTGATTTACACACCTTTACTATTGAATTGCATAAACGAGTAAACAATATAAATGTATTTTTAAGGCCTTGTTTACTATGTTTTGTGATGTTGGGTGTATATATGCACTTTAGTGTTTCTTCCCTACCTCATTTATCCTCGTTTTGAGGACTTCATAAGTGATTTACATGTTAATAATGATATAAACAAGCATATAAGTATCAAGTAGTGAGTTACAATGTGTAAAGGTGTTTTAAATAAAGTTTTTACATAATTGGATCATTTTGAGTTCAACCGAGAGAATTAGTTTTACTAGCTTTAGCTAGGTGTTGTTCTATAGTCTATCACTGTGGATTACAATATGTTGAATGAGTTCCTAAGGATATTTATTTGTAATTATATGTGGAATGAATTTCTTGTAATGTTCAAAATCAATTGGCTCAATCAAAGAGTCGAAACCATAAGTTATAGATCAATGTAGACAAGCCTAGTCTTAGCTCGTGTTTTTAGTTAATCGTTGTGAATGTTGTGTTGTTTTGAGCACTGATATTTGGTTTATGATCATGTAGGATTCTTTTTGATTTAATTATGGTGATATATTTATTCTATAAAATCAGGAAATTTAGAGGAAATAACACTACAAAGCAAAGGATAGAAGGAGAAACACTTGTACGAAATTGGGCATCACCAGGCACATTCCAGTGAGCCTACGCAAATTTTCCATGTCACAGAGATCTTACCATGTAATAAATAATTCTTGTATGATATCTTACCATAATATAACCAATGCCTCTTGAAGCTCTCTCCATGCGATGTCAAATGCAATGCGGAGCTCTTGTTACACTCGTCTTGAGTCCTCAACTATAAATAGAACACTGTAACATATTGTGGGGAATTTTTGATGTATTTGGGAGCTTGATGATGCTTCTACCCATTTTTAGGGATGTTTGTTTAACTTTAGCTTTTTAATAGACTTAATAATGTATTCAAGTATTTGGTTTACGATTATGTCTATTAATGGCTAAACGCTCACCTTCCGGGGTTAAGGCGAAGAACATTTTTGCTATCTTTATGTATTGAGCTTGTTTGAACTACATAACATATTTGGTTATTTTTTCATCCTTGTTTTAACTATTTTGAGTATTTCCGATCCTTTGAATACATATATTGTTGACCTTGTGATCTCGGGAGGGTAAATTGAAAGATAGAATGCCAGGATGAATAGAGAAAGGTTCTTGTTTTTTTATAAAATAATTAATTTAAATTAGAATCTACGAAAGGGATGTACCTAGAAACATTGCTTGGTTAACATGTTGGATGATAACTTTAAGCACTTAATTGGATTATTGTGTCCCCTCTCAATGATGTATTTGTAATGTCTAAGTTAGGTAGACGATTATAGGCCGGGAAACCATGATAACGCAATAAGCCCTCCGAATCAATAATCAAGATAAGAAACTTAAATAATGAAGTTCAATAGAGTAGTATGATTGTTCGAGGTGCCTTAACCCTGGGTTTTCATCTATTGATTGTCTCAAGTCTTTACTTTACTCACTATTTAATTTACTTTTAGTTTATCAATTTCAAAACTCTTGTGATTACGTTGCACAATTTAAATCTTAATAGTTGGACTGAAATCTGATAGTTGTTTAACATTAGTCCATATGGTATCGATACTTGGCTAGTAAAAGGGCTACTTTACTACTTGTGAGGCCACGTATACTTGCGTGTGTGCTTAGGCACAACAAGTTTTTGTCGTCGTTGTCGTGGACTTGTAAATTGGAAACTATTTATGCTTTAGTTTAATGTTATAGATTTATTTGGTGCTTTATGTTTGGTCTTGGTGTTGTATTTATAGGAAATAGGTTTTAAAGCGAGTAAGCTAGCAAGGGATAGGGATTTAGTTGAACCAAGCCTCGAACCCAAGAAATTCAACAAATTGAAGAAGATCATGATAATACTGCTCTCATGGTTGAAGAATAACCAGCCCGTAGGACAATTAGAGAAGTGACAATACCTCTTCTGATAAATTTGACCTCCCCTTTTTTGAAACTGACTGCTAGAGGTAGTTTTGAGTTGAAGCAGAATATGGTGAAACTTATAATGAGAAGTGGATAGTTTACATGGCTTTAACATCAAGACCCAAAAGTCCACTTGCGGAACTTTCTGGAGATTAGTGACACATTCATCCCTATGGGTGTGTCAACTAACTATGTTAGGCTGACACTATTCCCATTTTCACTGTTTGGGGAAGGTAAGAAGTGGTTGAATGCTAAGATGACAAATTTAATAAGAACCTATGACAACATAGCATAGATATTCTTCATTTGATTTTTCTCATTTGTCAAGACTAGGAGACTTTGCAGCGAGATGGTGTTCTTCAAACGAAAGTCAAATGAGATATTATATCATGCTTGGGAGCAGTTCAAAGCTCTTCTTCGGGATTATCCACACCAACATCAGTATAATGACGTATTTGATCATAGTTTTGTTGAGGCACTTCAGCATAACACAAAAATTTTCTTAGATTTAGCTACATGTGGTTTAGCTCTTGAGATGACATATGATTGGTTGTAAACCTTGTTAAATCGAATTACACACAATAATCCTGAGTGGCATTCAGACTCGATGAATGACATAATGAAGGTTATTATTGTGTTGGAGGTGGATGATTTCACTGCCTTATTCTCTCATCTTTCTACTCTACAGAATAAAATAGGAAATTTAAACTTAATGGTTGTACAACGTGCAGCCACAGTTAGTACAATTCAAAAGACTGTATGTTTGTGTGAGGTTTGTGGTAATAGTAGGTATTCAGTGGCGATGTGGGCTGCAAAACCTGAGTTTGTGATGTTTGTGGCTAATTTTCAAAGGTCGAACTATGAAAATGCCTATAATCAAAAGTGGTAGACTCAACCACTAAATACTTTATGGAAAAACCAATAATAGTTTCAGCAGCAATAAGTTCAGAATAATCAGGCCACAACTCAGAAAAATAATGTGGTAGAGATGTTGAAGTAAATCATCTCTATTCAAGCATAATTAGAAGTAGATATAAAGATCCAGGAAGAAACTACAAGGAGCTTGGAGATGGTAATTGGTTAGTTTGCAAAGGCACAAAATACAGGGCCTCAAGGTGGTTTGCAAAGTGATATAGAAAATCCTAAGGAAGTCTTGGAAATTACTTTGAGGAGTTGTAAGGAGATTAATGAAGGACCTCCAATGAAAACCAAGGAGGTCGATACGGATGATATTACCGTATTGGTATTTGATAAAGTTGATAAAAATCTAAAGAAGTCGGAGTACTCGAATTGAGAAGTTGCTGAACAGGTAAAGAATATCCCATCACTAACTTTCCCACAGAAGCATATAAAGGCATAGGAGGATGCATGATTCAAGAAGTTCTTTGACATATTTATAGAGCTAAACATTAACTTACTCTTTTAGTTATTTTGCAGGGAATGCCCAAGTAAGCTAAGTACTTGAAGGATTTGGTCATTAACAAAGTTAAGCTGTAGGATGTTGCGATAGTAGAACTCACTAAGGAGTGTAGTTCGTTAGTGACATAAAAGATTCCACAATAACAAAAAGATCCAAGGAGTTTCATTCTACCCACTCAAATTGGCAGTAGTAAGGATATCCATGTACTAAGTGATTTGGGGGCAAGTGTTAATTTGATTCTCCTCTTTTTGTTAAACACGTTAGTCCTGGGGAAACTAAGATCGAGCTTTGTGATACTCCAGTTGGCAGACCAGACCCTAGCCCGTACCGTAGGAATAATATAGGATATCCTAATCATGGTTGGTAATTTTATTATTCCTACTCACTTTATTGTTGTAGATTTTTAGGAATATTAAAGAGTACCAATCATCTTGGGACGTCTATTTTTAGCAACGAAAGAATCATTGATTAATGTGAGAGAGGGAACGCTAAAAATAAAGTTGGATGATGAAGAGGCTATTTTCAAAGTGTTCAAACCACTCAAGACACTTTGCCACTACAAAAATTGTGCATTATTACAGTGATTGAAGGGGATAAGTGTGTGTTGGAGGAGTTTGCCGCTATAAAGACCTCTTTGGACTTCCTCATTGAGCAGGACAAGCCTCCAATACCTAAGCCTGACATGATACAGATTGATGAGCCTCAAAAGGCTAATGTTGAAGATGTTTTTGACCTTGAGAATTCACAGTCAAGAGGTTAGAAACGAATAAGAAGATTGTGTCCGAGTGTGAGAAAGAGGATAAACAACTACGGTTTAGTCAGAGAATGGGTCGTGACGCGACACTAAATCAGGCTGGTTGGGACACAACATATTTAAGTAGGTATGTTTTATTTTTAGTTTTTTAGTTTTAATTTCCCTAGTTTTTATTTTGTTGAGTCACATATTGATGGAAAGTCAGAGTACCAAAAATCTGAGCTAAGGAGCATGGCAAATACTAAGTGTGAGGTCCCTTGGACCATCTTGATGTATAATAATGCTTCTATCTAGGCCCAGAAGCCTCCAAGAGTATTTCTATATCTACCTTTTAAATTATACCTTGGGGACAAAGTAAAATTTTAAGTGTGGGGTGGGGAAATTCCCATTTTTAGGGTAAATTTTAAAAAATTTTGTATTAGGAATAAGTGAGATAGTCTTGTTGGTGATATTTTTGATTACATGATGCAAGTGTTTGGTTATAAAGAGCATGTTGATTATGTGAATTAATACTTTTGAGACTCCAAGGCTTACGTTTATGACTCTAGTATTTGTTGTCGTAAAGTTGAATTCAAGTGATTGTTTGATTGAGAGTGTAATGCCCTGAGCATGTACCCCGAACGCTATAGGGTGCTTATGACTCCAAAGGACCACAAGCTAACCGATGACTGATATCTGTTGTGAGCAGTCAGTAATATACTATAATAAATGCAGAATAATAGGTTGAAATGCCATAAGGATCAAACATATAAATACTGAAGAAAATATCACACTATAATAACAATATATAAATTGAATACTATCTGAATTATAGTTTGAAAAGCCTCTAACTGAATTATCTGAAAGCGGAGTTGATGGGACAATCCCCCAACTAACTCTATCTATGAAAACATTGAGTCTGTTAAAATAATATAATAAAATAATATCCTCGATAGATGAGGAATCGCTACTAAATCTGATATGTCGGCTAAATCTAAACCTGTCTATGCACTTTCGGGAACCTGAGTGTCCGAACCTATGATATGAGACGTCATAGCGCAAAGAAATATTATGATTCAATACGTGTAATGTACTTGTATGCTCGATGAGTTAAGGCTGAATACAAGAGTTTATATGCATGAACAATAACTAACTGAATGATATAGAGTAAATGAACATGAGAGCATGTGGATAAATGATACTGTTGCAACTATTGAGTACGCAATACTGTGCATAGACATGCATGTATACTGTAACTGAGCTTTTCTAAATCTAAGTATTGAGTTTTGATATTGAGTAACTGATAATCTAAAGTTACTGATAACTGAGTTACTGATACTGATTAACAGTATCTCACAGTCCTAATTCTGTAGAAGTGAACTGAATTCTATTCTGAGAATTAAACTTAAACTGTGGGAGGTAATCAACTAACCGACATCCTCGAAATAAGTTAAGATAACTGAGTTTGGGTCCAATCTTTAACCCCAATTGGAAGGTTGTTAGTACCTTGCCAAGGGTAAAGACAACTGAAGCGATACCTTTATCTGGCAAGTACTCTAATGAGAAAGGTGTAACTCTTATCTGGCAAGTTAAAACACCTCATCAACCCTACACTGGAAGGTTGATGTCTCAACCAACGATAGTTTGGTAGTTCTATAAATCAAGGATTTCTTCTAAGGGTAACACCTTCTACTGACAGGTGAGCTACCACACCCGGGTCCACTCGGTGCTGAATCCTACTCCCATCTGAAAGTTACTGAACTAATTATGCTGAACTGAACATGACTGATTCTTAGTTTACTAAGCTTTCTTGAGTTATGTATCTGGATGAGTTCGATTGAGTTCCATAACTAACTTAGAGTACAACTGATCATGACATGATTGATACTATTGTGTAACTGACACTGGATCTAGGTAAACAACTAAATTATCAGGTATTAAATACCCCCAGGACTTGATAGCATGAAAAGTAAAGCATAGCATAATCTTAAAACATAATAATGGCTACTTAATCAGAATCCATTCATTGAGACATTTTAGCAAACACTTGTAAGACATTTACTCATACATGAATTGAGAATACATGATATCATGTTATAATGAAACTATTTAATTTACATAGGTATTTTATAAAATACATGGGATGCATTCTTAGATAATACAACAATCAACACACATAGTTATCAGGGCTACATCAATCAACTATTAAATTGAAGGGTTTATCATGAAGATCATGTAATTAGACACATAAAAGGACTAATTTCTTAAAAGCTTGTAATTTAATCAAGAACTAAAACCCAACAATAACATCAACATGAATTCAATTCAATTCAAGCATGGAAGTTCATAATTCAACAATCTTGTAATTTTAAATCGGATTCGAGTACTCTATGGGTTAAAGGAACCTATATATGAACAACAAACATACCTTGGAATGCTAATTCTTGAAGTTCTTAAAGGAAATTCTTAGACTTGTTCTTGAATTCTTGAACCTAGGGTTTGTTTTCTTGAGAGAAAATGCCTTTTGGATTTAGGAAAAAGTAAATAACAAATAAATTAAAAAATTTTCAGAGCTTCAATATCACACCTGGACGGAATTAAATCATTGGGAAAAACCAATTTAACCCTAGATAAACCTTTTAATTTTCGTCAAAATTTCCCAAAATAGGCACCTGGCGCGATGTGCTGCTATCCTACTGTGTATCTGGAAATTACCAACTAGGAATATAATCAGAGGCACGAGATGGTGGTATCGCGTTGCCACTTTGGAAGAGTCTTGGAAATTCACCACGACGTTGTGGGATCGCGTTGGTACACTGGAAATTAATCAATACAAAAATATTGCTTAGCACGACGCACCAATAACGCGATGGATCATTGGAAATTGACTGTTATGAATATGGCTAGTAGCGCGACATGGTGGTGTGGTGGAGCTTCATAGGAAATGGGAAATAACCAATTTTCCTGGCTCCGCGATACGCCGGTGTGCTAGTTGGCACACTGTTTTACAAAAATAGCTATAACTCTTCACCCGAGTATCATATTTAGGTGAATTTTATATCGCTGAAAAGCTAATTCGATTTCCTACATAATTTGAGGCTCTAAACTAAAAAAAATACCAAGTATTTTAAAAAAATTATATTTGATAACTCACGGACTGAGAGTTAAATCAAACTATGGAAATGCGGGGTATAGTAATATCTCTTTCTTGGGAATATATGTACTAGAATGAGACTGATTAAGATGAGAAATAATGACAGAATGAGCTGACACACTAAACATGCATACTAAAGCATGTACATGACTTAACTACTGACAAGATGAGTTCTCATACTGAACATTCATATCTAATGCACGGAATACATAACTAAACTTACTGTTAAATTGAATTTTCATACTGAACATGCATATCTGATGCATGAGTACATATTTGAACTGATTCATGAATTCATGACCAAATATGCAACGGTAAGGAATACCAACTTTATAATTGCATCTGAACATGGAATTGAGTAAAGCAAAGGAAGACTGTTACCTTAAGTTGATTCTGTGTTTGTAGAGAAGCGGTGAGGATACTTGGTCTGCATAGCTGTTTTTGATTCCCAAGTAGCTCCCTCAACAGACTAATTCCGCTAAAGAACCTTGGCTAAGGGAACTTTTTTGTTCCTCAGTCTACGAATTTGATGATCGAGGATCTGGACTGGAACCTCTTCAAAATAGAGTTCATTCTTAATATTTGCATCCTCTAAGGGGACTTTGATTGCTGGGTCACCAATGTTTTTCTTTAGCAAGGAGAAATAGAATATTAGATGTACTGAAGCTAGATCTAAAGGCAACTCAAGCTCATAAGCTACCTTTCCAAAATAATTGAGAATTTTGTAAGGATCAGCATATCGGAGATTGAGCTTTCCCTTCTTGCCAATCCTCTTTACACCCTTCATGGGAGAGATTTTCAAGAACACAAAATCACCAACCTCAAACACAAGATTCTTCATCGTCACTTCTGCATATGATTTTTATTAGCTTTGGGTAAACCTAAGCCTTTATGTGATTAACTGAACCTTGTCTAAGGCATCAAATACTAAATCAGGCCCTACAATTACGGCCTCACCTACTTTAAACCAACCAATTAGAGATCTACATATCCTATGATAGAGAGCTTTAAATAGATCCATCTGAATACTGGAATGATAGTTGTTATTATATACGAATTTGATCAAAGGTAAATGGTCATCCCAACTACCCTATAAATAAAAAACACATACTCTTAGCATATCTTCTAGAGTATTAATGGTCCTTTCTGCTTGACCATCTTTTTGAAGGTGGAAGGTTGAACTGAGATGATCTTGGGTACCAAGACCCCTTTTTAATGCTTTCCAGAAATGAGAGGTAAACTAAGTACCTCTATCTAAGATAGTAGATACTGGGACTCCATGAAACCTAACCAACTCTCTGATATAGATTTTGGCGTAGTCCTCAACTGAATAGGAGGTAGACCTGACAAGAAATAAAATGTTTATGTCATACTATCTATGATAACCCATATAGAATCATACTGATGATGAGTACGAGGAAAACCCATCACAAAGACATTGTTCACTTCTTCCCATTTCCATGTAGGAATCTTGAACTCTTACATGGACCCTCTAGGATTATGGTGCTCAATCTTAACTTACTACCCATAGTGCATTTAGCTATAAATTATGCAATATCCCTATTTATCCTAGTCCACTAATAGGTCTCCCCAAAATCACGGTACATCTTAGTGGCCTTTGGATATATAGAGTAACCCGCACCATGCACTTTTGCAAGAATTCTTTGCCTTAGGTCGTATACACCAGGCACACATAGCCAACCCTAGCAACGCAAAACACCATCTCCCCTATAGGAGAAAACCTCTGCTTTATAATCTTTGGCTGACTCTATCAGGTTAACAAGACTAGGATCTCTCTATTTTTTTCTTTACCTCATAAACTAGTAAGGATTAAGAACTGTTCTGCACCCATACACTACCCTCTAATGAATCGACTAAGCAGACACCTAGTCGGGCAAGCTGATGAACTTCTTAAACTAACTTTTTCTTATTATCCTAAAAATGGGCAACACTACCCATATACAACCTACTAAGAGCATCAACGACTACATTGGCCTTGTCCGGATGATAAAGAGCACTCAAGTCATAATCTTTCAATAACTCTAACCACCTTCTCAGATACAAATTTAAATCTTTCTGAGAATATACATACTGAAATCTCTTGTGATCTATGAACACATCTACATGCACCTCATACAATTAGTGCCTCATATCTTTAAGGAAAATACTACAGCTGCTAACTCAAGATTATGAATCGGATAATTCATCTCATAAGGCTTAAGCTGCCTAGAGGTGTAGGCTATGACCTTAGCTATCTATATGAGGGAATAACCCAAATTATCTCTAGATGCATCACAGTACACAACAAATACATCAGAACCATACGGTAGAGTCAAAATTGAGGATGAGGTTAGTCCAGTCTTAAATTCCTAAAAAATTTGCTCACATAAATCTGACCACTGAAACTAGACTTTCTTCAGAGTCAATCTGGACATAGGGGATGCAATAGATGAAAACCCTTTAAAAAACCAATGGTAATAGCTAGCTAAACCCAAGAAACTTCTGATATATGATAGAGAGATAGATCTAGGCTAATTTCTCACCACCTTGGTCTTGCGAGGATCAACTCTAATGCTATAACTGAAAATAATGTAACCAAAAAATGCTACAGACCTTAGCCAAAATTAACACTTACTGAATTTTGCAAATAACTGATGAGTTATAAGAGTCTAAAGTACTATTCTAAGGTGATCTACATAATTATTTTCTCTACGGGAGTAGACCAGAATTTCATCGATGAAGACTATAAAGAACATGTCCAAGTACTGCTTGGACACTCAGTTCATCAAGTATATAAAAGTTGCTGGGGCATTAGTAAGACCAAAGAATATGAATAGTTACTCAAAGTGACCATACTGAGTTTGGAAAGCTATTTTTGAAATGTCACATTCTCTAACTCTAAGCTGATAATAGCCTGATCTAAGGTCTATTTTAGATAAGAAACTAGCACCCTAAAGATGGTCAAATAAGTCATCAAGTCTAGGAAGTAGGTAGTTATTCTTGAGTGTGACCTTGTCCAACTAACAGTAGTCTATACATATTCTGAGGGAACTGTCTTTCTTATGCTTGAATAAAACTAGTGTGCCCCTTGGGGAAATACTAGGTCTGATGTCTCCCTTATCTAATAGATCCTTTAACTGTTTCTTTAAATCTCTATGTTTTACCGGTGCCATTCTCTATGGTGGAATATATATATGGGCTGAGTATCTAGAAAAAGGTCTATTCCGAAGTGTATTTCCCTAACGGGAGAAACTCTAAGAAGATCTTTGGGAAATATATTTGAGAATTTATTTACTACTGGAACTGACTCAACACTGGGAGTTCCTAAACTAGAGTCTTTGACTCGTACAAGATGATAGACACACTCATTAGATATCATTTTTCTCACTCTAAAGTATGAAATCAACTGACCTTTAAATATTAAGATCTCTGGTTTGGACTTTAATGTCGACTGCTATGTAAGGAGTTATAATGATAATGAAGCTACTGGATCTAATAAGGTACAAATATGTAAATAGGAGATTTGTAACGTACTAGTGACCACGTTAGGAGAACTTTCCTGATCATGTATTATTTGAACTACATAGATCCGATTTGGGTGTTGTCCACAGTTGCACTGGAAGTGGCACCCTACTTATTCGGGCAACTGAACTGAGATGAAAGATGATTATACTAAACTTGATAAACTAATTGAGGACAATCCCTGACTCTGTGGCCTTGCTTTCCATACTCGAAAAAAATATCATTGCCTGCTCTGTAGACACCTTGGTGGTTTCTACCATATTGCTAACATAAAGTATTTGTTCGGACACTGCTAACACTACCCTAAGACTTAGAGCCTGGCGTACTATCTTTGTTACTATTTTTCAACTTAGGTTCTAGAGCACTGGCTGAGGACAGAGCTTGAACTGAAGATTTTGGGAGAAACTTGGAATGGTTTTCACTCTCTGACTTAGGTTGATTAAAATTGAAGCTACATATTCTAGCTCTCATGTTCTTTCTCTCTCTCTCTCTCTCTAAAGTTAGTCTCTTATATCTTATAAGCATGGGCTATCAATTTTGATATGTCCATTTCCTTAATCAACATCACTGTTCTACACTTCTTAACTGCACTATCTATCACCCCATGTATGAACTTGCTCATTCTGGACCTACTGTCTACCACTATATAGGGAGCATACCTAGCTAACTGAGTAAACTTTAGAGAATATTCCTTTACACCCAAACTGCCATGCCTGAGGTTGGTGAACTCTAACACCTTAGCTTCTTTCATTTCTAAGGAAATGAATCTATCTAGGAAGGCAGTAGCAAAATCTTCCCACTCTAAGGGCTCTGCATTTGTGAGCCTATCTACCTTATACTACTTAAACCATGTATGAGTTATATCATATAGCTGATAGGCAGCTAGCTCAGCACTCTTAGTGGAAGTCACTCCCATAATATCTGTGATTTTCTAAACCTTATAGAGGAACACCTGTGGATCCTCTTCTGGCTTAGATCCTTCGATTAGGGGAGGATTCATTCGGGTGATTTCCTGAATCCTGACAGCAGTAGTATTTTCCACTGGGTTGGCCAGAACCGTAGCTGACTATTCATTCTGATCTTCTACTGAATTAGCTAGAGTAGTGAATCCAGCTCTAAATTCTGCATGAGAGACATGCTTATCCAGGGGATCTGTCTGAATAGTTTGAGGTGCTGATTGATTTCTGATCCTTCTTTCGGTATACCTTTTGGGGGCATTTTTTATAAATTAATGGAAGAAATAGATTAGACTGAGATTTGAACTGGAGCTCAAGCTTACTCACACAACATTAATACTAAAATAAGGGAAACTTTTCCTAAAACATCTCGTAGCCTTCTATCCATAATTGTGGCGCGCTACACACCCATGCACGAGACACTACGTGATGTGGCTTTCAGACTTCCTAGGACACTATTGAACCTTAGGCTCTAATACCAAGTTTGTAATTCTTTAAGCCTGTACCCCAGACGCTACACGGTGCTTACGCCCACAATGGACCACAAGCTAACCCATGAATGATATCTGCTATGAGTAGTGAGTTATATACTTTATTAAATGAAAAATAATAGGCTTAATACCATCAGGTTCAATGCATATAAAATATTGATAAGAATGTCAAACTATAATAACAATCTATAAAACTAAAGACTGTATGAACTCTAGTCTGAATAGCGTTTAACTGAATTGTCTGAAAGTGGAGTTGATGGGACAATCCCAAAACTAACTCTATCTACTGAAATATTGAGTCAACTAAAATAATAAAATAAAAAAATATCCTCTATAGATGAGGACTCACTACTAAATCTGGTGTACTAGCTAAATCTGAATCTGTCTATGCATGGTCGGGAACCTAATTATCCGAACCTATGCTATAAAACATCATAGCAGAATCAAAAAGTATTCATTAGAATGTGGAATGTACTGGTGTGTTAGATGAGGTAAGGCTGAATTCAAAGTTACATATACATGAACAACAACTAACTAAATAATATAGAGTAACTGAACATGAGAGTACATGGATAAATGATACTGCTGCAACTATTGAGTATGTAATACTATGCATATATATATATGTAGACTATACCTGAGAATTTTATAAAGCTGAGTACTGAGTTCTAATACTGAGTAACTGATAATCTAATATTATGGATAACTGAGTTACTGATACTGATTAACTGTATTTGACTGTCCTAATTCTGTAGAACTGAACTGAGTTCTATTCTGTGACTCAACCTAAAACTGTGGGAGGTAATCATCTAACCAACAGGCCCCAAATAAAATAAGATTACTGAGTTGAGGTCCAATCTTCAATCCCAATTGAAGGGGTGTTTGTATGGTGACACGGGCAAGGACAATTGAAGAGATACCCTCATCTGATTGGTACTGTAATGAGAATGGTGGAACCCACATATGGCAGGGTAAAACACCTCATCAACCCTCAATTGGAAAGTTGATGTCTCATCCTACACTGGTTACATAGTTCTGGAACACAAGGATTGCTTCTAAGGGTCACACCCTCTACTGGCAGCTGATCCCTCATACTCGGGTTCACTTGGTGCTGAATTCTTCTCCTATCTGAAAGAAAATAAATTTATTATACTGGACTAAACTGGACTGATACTTAATTTATGAAGATTTCTTGAGTTTTGTATCTGGCTGAGTTCTACTGAGTTCTATTACTCACTCAGAGTACAACTGATCGTGACATGACTGATACTCGATCTATGTAATCATCTAAATTATTGGGTATTAAATAACCCCAGGACTTGATAGCATGAAAAGTAAAGCCTAACATAATCGTAAAAACATAATGATGGCTACTTGATCACAATCCACTCATTGAGACATTTTAGCAAACAATTCTAATATATTTACTCATACATGAATGGAGAATACATACTAATATGCTGTATTGACACTATTCATTCATAGAGGCATTTTATTAAACACATAGAAATCATGCTTAGATAAAATGAACTAAAACCCAACAATAACATAAACGTAAATTCAATTCAATTCAAGCATGAAAGTTCATAATTCAACAATCTTGTAGTTTGAAAATAGATTCATGGACTCTATGGGTGAAAGGAACCCATAGATGAACACCTAACATACCTTTGAATGCAAATTCTTAAAGTTCTTGAAAGAAATTCTTAGACTTGCTCTTGATTTCTTGAAGCTAGGGTTTGTTTTCTTAAGAGAAAATGCCTTTTAGATTTGGGAAAAAGTTAATAATGAATGTCTTAAAATGTTTTAGGGCTTTAATGCTAGATGAAGATTTTAATTTCCATCAAAATTCCCCAAAATAGGCACTTGGTGCGACGTGGATCTGTTACACCCTGTCTCAAAAAAATTTCAACTAGGAATATAATTGGTGGCATGATGTAGTGGTATTGTGTTTCCATTTTTGATGAGGCCTGGAAGTTCACTGCGATGCTATAGGATCAAGTTGGTACACTGGAAATTGACAAATGTAAATATGTTGCATGGCGCGATGAGATAATATCGCGATAGAACACTAGAAATTGTCAATTATAAATGTGGATGGTGGATCAATGAGGTGGTATTGTAAAAATTTATTGGAAATTTCCAAATACTATTTGGCCTGGCTCCGCAACCCACCAGAGTGCCAGTTTGTCACTATTTTACAAAAATAGTTATAACTCTTCACCCGAGTATCATACTTGGATGAATTTTATATCGTTGGAAAGCTAATTCAATTTCCTATGTAATGTCAGGCTCTAAAATGAACAAATACTGAGTGTTTTCAAAAAAATTATATTTGATAACTCACAGACTGAGAGTAAAATCAGGATAAGAAAATATGGGTATTACAGAAAGTCTATAATGACCCTGCTTGATTTAAGCATATGCCACAGGTGATGTGAAGGTGTTATATATTCCTTGTTGTATATGATATCTTGAACTTGCCTAGTGTGTATGCAAAGCAAAACAAATAGTGTGGGTTTTGGAGATGATGTAGGCATTTTTTTTATAGCTATGTTTTTGTAACACCCCAATTTTTCTGAACCACAATGCTACACGATGCTCATGACCCCGCAGGACCACAAGATAACCCATGAATGACATTTGTACCTATATACTACATAATATATCATAAAATTCAGAAATATTAATATGAAAGGCCGTAAGGTTCGAACTGAATAAACCTCTCCTAACAAAATGTCTGAAAAAGCTATAACAATACAAAAACAAGTCATGAATACTAAAAATAATGAAATCTGAATATCTCATGTGACATTTAGTCTGAAAGCCTCTAACTGATCTGAATAAAGAGTTGAAGGAACATATCTCTAACTAAATCCATCTAGCAACTAAATAGGAACATGTCAGAACTGCTAATCTGGAGTTCGTGCCTCTAAACCTATGGTGTAACATAAGAGAAAGCACTATAGCACAAATTCTTTAGTAAGTCTGAATGAAATGAGTATACGAGTGAGATAGGCTAAATGCAAAGGGTCATATGCATGAACAATACTAACTAGTATGAACATGAGAATACATACATGTATACATAACTATAACTGAACTCGTGGAGACACTGACTACTGAGTCTGAATATTGACAACATGAGTTTAATGATATTGAGATACTGAATTGATGAATGACTATTTTTGACAGTTTGAATTATGAAAAACTGGTCTGATTGACTGTGTATGATAGTCTTGAAGATGAATACTGATATCATGAATCCTAATAACTGATATGACTAATACATAAGTTCAAAAAACTGATATAACTATAATGATCTAATTGATATAATCGATACTGAGCAACTTTATCTGATAGTCTAAGTTCTGATGGAACTATCCAAGTTCAGTTCTACTTGGAGTAACTAAATATGAGATCAGTCCTATCTAGCTGGTGATCATGAGTATACTGATAATAAGGATGATTTGACTTAGTCTGAGATCATTCCTATCTAGCAGGTGATTTTTAAGCCTAATGATTTTGATATGGGTTAATCATAGTTGAGATCAGTTCTAGAGAATGGGTGATCTTGAAGTCTATTTACAATGATAAGCATTGACTATATCTAATAGTACTGAATCTTTACTACTAACCTAAGTTGACTGTGTCTGAAAGCCGTGATTCTGTAACTGAAACTGTGGGATGTGCTCATCTAACCGACATGCCCAAGCTAATCTAACTGGGGTCCGATCTCTTCCCTGACTAGAAGGGTGTTAGTACCGTGCCACAAGTAAAGATATATGATGTGGAGTCAGTCCTAATCTAGTGCGTGACTCCTGGGATCAGTCCTATAAATATAAATGTGCTAACGGGTGACCCCTGAGTATGTCAGTCCTATCTAACGGGTGATATCTTGTACCAAAACTGTCTACGTAATTCTAGAACCTAGAGATTTCTTCTTGGGATCTCAGTCCTATTCTACTGAGTGAGTCCCCATCCCTAGGCTCACTCGGTGTTGAATCCTACTCCCATCTGAAATACACTAAACTAAATAACAGAGATGAACTGAATAACTAAATTGAACTGATTAGCTGAACTTATACTAGTGGTATTGTTTAGCAGAGCTAAACTGAGTTTACTAAATTTCAATGAATAACAAAATGAACTAATGTAGAGTACTAAACTTACTGAGATTGACTGTGAATACTGAAGTTATAGACTGAGTACTGAGATCACTGAGATTACTAAACTATTGAGACTACTGAGATTTTTTAGTTTTCCTGAGTCACATGACTAACTGAATTCTATAGTTCATGGCATAACTGAGAGTATCTTGAAACATGACATGGCTCTAGGCACACAACTATATTTTCTAGGTACGAATACCCTCAGGACTCGATGGAAGGAAGCTGACAAACATGACTGACTTGAATACGTGATTAACATATATAAACCATAATATCATAACTTGGGGAATTCCATGAACTGCATGGATATCATACATTTGTACATAAGTAGGATTTGCACGTAAGCATGGCATAATCTCATAAGAATAGTTCATGAATATCCCAACAATATTTACAAGACACAATATCAACATAAAAATCATTGGAATTTGATTGCATATCACGAATCCTTCACTTAGTCACAATTTAGCTATAATGCATGATTTCTAGTCTCTTAGGTATTTTATCAAACACCTTATATGCAAAACTTAGGCATAGGTGAAAATCATACAATTACTCATCATAAATAATCAAACATACATGTTTTCAATACATATGATGTCATAGATTCATAATAACATATAAATTTTCTATCTTGGTATCATTTAACACATAAACATGATAAACAATCAATTCATAACATGAAAACCATAATATATAGTTTTTGAAAATGGTTCTTGAACTTCATGGATGAAAGGGTTACATGAATGAACACATGCATACCTTAGAAAGAAAACCTTGTTGATTTGCTGGAGAGTTCTTGGATTGGGAAACTTAATTCTTGATTATCTTGGAAAAAGGCTTTAATCTTACTTTGTGAGATTAGTTCAATAGAAACCCTAATCTTGTTGTTGAGAGTATAAGAGAGGGTTTTTGAGATGCTTAACTGAAGAAAAAGAGGAAAAATTATGCCTCTTTAGGGTTATAAGTCATGGAAGATGAAGGAAATGAACAAAATAACCGTGCAAAAATGACCTTGAATTGCTGAAAATATATATTGGACGCCATCCGTGACAGGCCGTCAGGTCCATAATAGGCCTTCACGAATGGTCATCACAAAAGAAGTCCAAATTCTTGATTTTCTGCTCAGGGCTAATGATGTCATTTGAAATGTCATCAGAATGTCATGACGTCATCAAAAAGGTCGTCAGAAATGTGATAGCCCATCAGAAACATTGTCAACATTTTCCAGCTTGACTTGCTGGAATAAAATGGGGATAACTCTTTTCCCTGATATTGGATTTAGAAAAAATTGGTATTATTGGAAAGATAATTTAAAGAGATTTTATTTGATATATATTAAAACACCCAGTTTGTCATAGACAATGAGTTATGGTCAATTGAAGTTGACCCAAGTTTTGACGCTCACTAAAACTTGAAGGATAGGAAAGCTTTCAGCTTGTACTTGAGTTAGAGTACCTCTATGATCTAAATTCATGCTCAAATAGATTCCCACACTACATAGTTGATTAACACAAAAATTTATATAGGATTTGAAGCTTTTGAAACATCCATGCATAGGAATAATGGATTTTCATTCTAGTCCAAAATATGGGATATTATAATATCTCCCCCTTTGGAACATTCGTCCTTTATAATACAGGATTAGATGAGACAAAAGAAAACTTCCAAGACTATATGTCATGATTTACTAATCATGATTTCATGGCTTAGATGACTGAAAACTGAGCATATCATACTGTACATGCATATTTGATGCATGGGTAGCTAATTTATGAATGTAGGACTGAGTGTTCTGATAAACTAAGTTTCTCAAACAGAGAATGCATATCTGATGCTTAACTGATAAATTGAATCCATGCATATCTGATGCATTATTATATGACTGACATGATACGTGAATACATGACTGAAAGTACTAATAAACTGACCACGCATATCTGATGTGTGAATACATAACTAAACTGACTCATGAAGATGCGACTGAACATGCAATAGTAAAGGCACTAAGATTGAACTAAAACATAAGAACATGATTGATTCTGCTACGTGACATATGTACTGAACATCATGAACTGAATTAAACCTCTGAATACTTGACTTACAGCTAAGGTCTAACTTAAAGGTCAACTTATGAGTACCCTCTTGTCTAGACCAAATTCGTTATGCAAGAAGAAATTGAAAGATCTAAGGCATGAGAGCGTTAAAAGAAAGTGGGGTGTCTCCCCATTTGGACGCTATGTCCCTCTAAGAATGCTTACCTTACGAAGATACTGGGTGATGCACAGGGCATCTACGAACTAGATTATAACTAAAATTTGGGAGTCTAAAACTAATGCATGATGCATGAGACAAACTGAAATTGTAACTACTAGGAGGTTCTACCTTGAAATAGTTACATTTTCTGAGATTTTTTATCGCATGAATAGATGCAAGTATGAGAAAACAAGCTATAAAAATCTGACTGCTCACTAGCACGACATGAATACTAAAAGAGGGGAAACAATTCCTAAAATATCTAATAACCTCCTGCACATAGGTGTGGTGCATAACACACGCATGTACAAGACCCTACTAGATGCGGCTTTTATACTTCCTAGGGCTCTATTGAATCTTGGGCTCTGATACCAAGTTTGTAACACCCAGATTTTTTTGAACGAAAATGCTACACGGTGCTCATGACCCCAAAGGACCACAAGCTAACCCATGACTAATATTTGTACCTGTATACTGCATAAAAATAATAAGATCTGAAAATCTAATTTGACATCTAGTCTGAAAGTCTCTAACTGAACTAAATAGGGAGTTAAAGAAACATGTCTCCAACTAACTCCATTTAGCAACTGAATAGTATATATAACAATAATCATATTATCCTCGAATGAGAAGGACTCACTATAAACTCTGAACACTGGAATGCTATTGCTTATTTAGAGATCGTGCCTCTGATCCTATGGTATAACATAAGAGAAAGTATCATAGTGCAAATATGTTAGTATGTCTGAATATACTGAGTATACGAGTGAGGTAGGATAAATGCAATGGGTTACATGCATGAACAATGCTGACTAATATGAATGTAAGAATACATACATGCATACATAACTGTAACTAAACTCTTGGAGATACAAACTACTGAGTCTGATTACTGACAATATAAGTGTACTGATACTGAGATACTGAATAGATGAATGACTATTTCAAGCAGTTCAAATTATAAAGAACTGGTTTGGTTGACTGTGTTTGACAGTCCTGAATCTAAATACTGATATTATGAATTCTGATAACTGTATGACTGATATATGAGTTCAAAAATAATATAACTGATATAACTGTAATGATCGAACTAATCAATATAACTGATACTGAGGGACTGTATCTAACAGTCTATGTTTTGATGGAACTATCTGAGTTCTATTCTACTTGGAGTAACTAAATCTGAGATCATTCCTATCTAGCGAGTGATCATGAGTATACTGATAATAAGGATGATTTGAGTTAGTTTGAGATCAGTCCTATCTAGCTGGTGATCTTTAAATACAATGATTCAGATACTGGATAATAATAGTTGAGATTAGTCCTAGCTGATGGGTGATCTTAAAGTCTATTTACAATGATAAGCATTGACTGTATGTAATAATACTGAATCTGTACTACCAAGCTAAGTTGATTATTTCTGAAAGCCCTAATTCTGTAACTGAAACTGTGGGATGTGTTCATCTAATTGACATGCTCCAAGCTAAACTTACTGGGGTCCAATCTCTGCGCTGACTGGAAGAGTGTCAGTACTGCGCCACCAGTAAAGATATCTACTGCAGAGTCAGTCCTAATCTAGCGGGTGGCTCCTGGGATCTGTCCTATACATATAAATGTGCTAATGGGTGACCCCAACTATATAATTCCTATCTAATGGGTGACATCTCATAACTATACTGGCTACGTAGTTCTGGAACTTAGGGATTACTTCTAAGGATCTCAGTCCTATTCTAGTTGGTGAGTCGCTATCCCTAGGCACACTTCATGTTGAATCCTACTCCCATCTAAAATACACTAAACTGAATTACAGATATGAACTGAATAATTACACTTAACTGATTATCTAAACTAATACTAGTGTTATTGTTTAGCGGAGCTAAACTGAGTTTATTGAATTTTGATGACTAACAAAATGTACTGAGTTTTGAGGATTGATTGAGAGTACTAAAGTTACTGAGATTTACTGGGAATACTAAACTTATAGACTGAGTACTGAGATCACTGATATTACTGAACTACTTAGACTACTGAGATTTCTGAGTTTTCCTGAGTCACATGACTGACTTAATTCTATAGATCATGGCTTAACTTAGAGTATTGTGATAATACGACATGGCTCTAGGCACACAACTATATTTTTTGGGTACGAATACCCCCAGGACTCGATGGGAAAAAACTGACACACATGACTGACTTGAGTATGTGACCAATATCAACAATCCATAATATCATAACTTGGGGAATTCCATGAACTGCATAGATATCATACATTTGTACATAAGTATGATTTTCAAGTAAGCATGGCATAATCTCATAAGACTGGTACATGAACATCCCAACAACATTTAAAAGATGCAATATCAACATAAAAATCATTAGAATATGGTTGCATATCATGAATCCTTCACTTAGTCACAATTTAGCTATAATGCATGATTTCTAGTCTCTTAGGTATTTTATAAAACACCTAACATGTAGAACTTAGGCCTAGGTGTAAATCATACAATTACTCAACATAAATAATCATACTTACATATTTTCAACTCATATAATGTCATAGATTCATAATAACCCATAAAGATTCTATCTTTGCATCATTCAACATATAAACATGATCAATAATCCATTCTTAACATGAAAACCATATTATATAGTTTTAGAGAAGGGTTCTTAAACTTCATGGATGAAAGAAGTCCATGAATGAACACACGCATACCTTAGAAAGGAAACCTTGATGATTTACTAGAGAGTTCTTGGATTGGGAAACTTAATTCTTGATTATCTTTGAAAAATGCTTGAATCTTGCCTTTGAGAGATGAGTTTGATGGAAACCCTAATTTTGTAGTTGAGGGTATAAGAGATGATTTTTTAGATGCTTAACTGAAGAATAATGGGAAAAATTATGCCTCTTTAGGGTTATAAGTGGTGGAAGGTAAAGGAAATAACCAAAATACCCTTGCAAAAATTCCCTTGAATTGTTGGAAAAAATATACTTGACGCCATCCGTGACAGGCGGTCAGGTCCGTGATAGGCTGTCATGAATGGTCATTACAAAGGGGTCCAAATTCTTGAATTTCTGTCCAGGGCTGACGAAATTGTCAGAAATGTCGTCTGAATATGATGACGTCATCAAAAAGGTCGTCAGATATGTAATAGCCCATTAAAAATGCCGTCACCATTTTTCAGCTTGACATGCTGGAATAAAACAGGGATAGCTGTTTGCTCCTATGTCAGATTTAGGCAAAATTTGTATCGTTGGAAATCTAATTCAAAAATATTTCATTTTATATGTAGTAAACTACCCAGTTCATCATATACAACAAGTTATAGTCGATTGAAGTTGACCCAAGTTTTAACGCTCACTAAAACTTGAACGATAGGAAAGCTTTCAAGTTGTACTTGAGTTAGGGGACCTCTATGATCTAAATTCATGCTCAAATAGATTCCCACATACATAGTTGATTAACACACTAAATTTATATAGGATTTGAGGCTTTTGAAACATCCATGCATAGGAATGACGGATTTTTATTCTAGTCCAAAATGTGGGGTATTACAGTTATATGTCTTCTTTTTACCTACCCCTGTGCATAATCTTAGTTTAATCCCTATTGGGCCTTTATATTTTTCTTTGGAAACCTCATATGCAGCATGTATCCCCTTCTTTAATTGACCATAATTTGATCTAAATCTCCTAAGTGCTTTAGTGTAAAATTAATTGTGTTAAGGAGTATAAAATTTATGTAGGAGAAAGGTTAAATTAATGCCCCAAAGTTATAGTTATTAGTGTATGGAAATTTTTTTATTGGGGTGGGGATTTAGAGAAGTTTGTGCTAAAGAAATTCCCATTTTAGCCAGTCGTGTTAGAATGAATTTATTTTGTCCCTAGTCCTCCTTAGACATTATACACCTCAACTAAGGCAATTGCTTATGATGAGGGTGGCTATCATAGGGGTATGTAACATATAATGGGTGTAAAGAAGGGTAAGATTGAATGATGTTTACATAGCATACTCCCACAATAGTATATGTTAATGGGCTTAATGAGATGAGGCAAAACAAAAGATATGGGCAGACGAAAATGGTATAATTTGGCTGTTTGGGATTGTAATTAATTGTATAATGTGATTTACTAAAGAACTTACAGAAGATAGTCACTATTACTAAGCAAAATAGTTCCTTCCATTCCATTAGCCAACACGACAACCATTAAAGACCTATTTAGTCTTAAGCTTCATCACTCACATATTAGTTTAGTACTACACAAAGGAAAATCTTATGGTTCACTATAGGTATCTTGAGAATTCTATCTAAGAGTAAGCAAAATTTTATTTTTGTACCCAATTGCTGAAAAGTTACATTATTGTAAGTGATTATGGGTAACTCTCTAATTTTGAGGGTACATATTTGATAAATGTTTGGTGAATTATATGATGTCTTTTATTGAATAGTGTGAGTGAGTTTACCAATTAAGTGAGTCAATTTTAGAGGGTAGGATGTTTTGGAGTAGCATTCTCCAGCTTTCAATTGTGTAAATAACATGATTAGAGTAGAAACTTGTATTCTTTATAGTAATTGTAGTACTAGATTTAGTGTCTTAAGTGTAGTGGAAGAGTGGAGTCTCCTCATCTTATGATGCTTAAATTGAAGAGTTTTTCGAGAATGGACAAGGTTTTAAGTATGGGGGATGATGTTGGGTGTATTTATGCACTTTAGTGTTTCTTTTCTAGTTTATTTAGTCTTGTTTTGATAATTTCTTGAATTATTTATACGTTAATTATGTTATAAATAAGCATATAACTGTTCAAGTAGTGAATTACAATGTTTAAAGGTTTTTTGAAGCAAGTTTGTACATAATTGGATAATTTAGAGTTCAACCGAGCAAACTAATTTTAATAGCTTGAGCTAGGTATTTCTCTTGTATATCGTGGTAGATTCAAATGGTTGAATGAGTGCCTAAGGTTATTTATGTGTATTTATAAGTCGAAAAACATGCATATAATGCGTAAAGTTCAATTGGATCAGGCAAAGAGGCAAAACCATAAGTTATAGTTCAATATGGTCAAATCTAGTCTTGGCACTTGTTTTTAGTTAATCGTTATGAATGTTGTTTTACTTTTATATGTACTATTTAGTTTTGATCATGTAGGATTCTTGGTCAGTTTATTATGGTGATATATTGATTCTATACAACTTGGAAATTGAGTTGAAACAACACCACAAGGCAAGGGATAGAACGAGAAGTACTTAGAAAAAATGAGGTGTCAAGAGTTACATTCCACTAAGCCCACGCTAATCATCACGATTTTGGAGCTCTTCCCATGAGATAACCAGTGCCCTATGGATCTCTTCCCATGAAAATATCAATGGCTCATAGAGCTCTCTCTATGCAATATCCAACGTGATACAGAGCTCTTCCTACGCACGACTTGAGTTCTTAACTATAAATCAAATGCTTTGTAACATATTTTGGGGACTTTTTGACATCCTTTGGAGATTGAAGAGGCTGATACACATATTTTTTATGATTTATATTATTTAAATTTAACTTTTTAATATATTTAATCATGTTTTCAAGTATTTGGATTACAATTATGTCTATTAGTGGCTAAACGCCCTCTTTCAAGGGTTAAGCTAAAGAACATGTTTTCTATCATTATGAATTTAGTTTTCTTGAATTTCTTAATCATATTTGGTTAATTTTTCATCTTTATTATAACTATTTTTGGGAATTGAATACATATATTGTCGACCTTGTGATCTCAGGAGGGGGAGTAGGAAGATAGAACATGTGAAAAAATAGAGTAAGGTTCTTATTCTTTTATAAAATGAAGAATTTTACTTATCATCTAGGTCAGGGATGTGCCTAGAAGCCTTGCTTGGTTCACATATAGAATGATAGCTTGAAGCACTTAATTGGAATACTGCATCCCCGCTCAAAGATATAGTTGTAATGTCTAATTTAGGTAGATGATTAGAGGTCGGGAAATCGTGATCATCAAATAAACCCTTCTAATGATTAACTAAGATAAGAAACGTAACGAATGAAGTTCAATAGGTTAGTATGATTATTTAAAGTGCCTTAACCCTGGGCTTTCCTCCATTGATTGTCTCGAGTCCTTACTTTACTCAATGTTTACATTACTTTTAGTTTATCCATTTCAAAACTCTTGTGGTTATGTTTCACTATTCTAATCAAAATAGTTGGACTAAAATTTGATAGTTCCTTAACACTAGTCCTTGTGGGATCGATACTTGGCATGTAAAAGGGACAATTTATACTTGTGAGGTAACGTACATTTGCGCGTGCACATGGGTGCAACATTTTGATTTGATAAACTAAAGGAGGTTGAGGCATTCCTCCAACTTGATTTAATTAACAAAGGGCATCAAGGAATTCCCCTAAGTTAATAGAATTGCAATGGAACAATTATGAGCTTGCAAGCTAAATGGTATGACGATACTTGTGGTGTGACTTAATGTATAATTCCTTAGTTAATGAATGGGTTATGTGAAACTTGTTTTCGTGAAGATATGGGTCTTGAATGAGTTATACTAGGAACTTATTTTTGCTGACTAAGTGATGGCCTTGATGACTGTGTGCATGGTTCACACATTGATATATGTTTTATCTAGGATTGACGTAGGGTTGGGGAATTCCCTATTCTTCCCTAATACCTATGGTTCATATGACTAACTTGCACTAGGGCGCTTTCAGCATGGGGAGTTAAACCCATATAGACCATGGGTACCGATTTATTACAATCAAGCTAGATAGTCTAGGATAATGTTATACTATTATGCTAAACTTTGTTTCCTACCCCAGCATATATTATATATATGAATGCATGTATATGAACATATACAATGAGTTTGAAATTGAACTTTTGACTCACATTATCTTACTTATCCTAAGTTATATGTTAGTGCTCACCTTACTAATCTTATTTGGATATTCTTTACCTACGGGATGTAGGATCCAAAGGCAATTCTTCTATACAAGTATAGTGATAGGTGATCTAAGAGTCAATCATTTACAGTGAATTGGTGAGCTTATATTCTAAGGAAGACTTGATCATTCTTTCAATCTTTCTTCTATAAATTAGAATTACAAACTTTGCATTTACATTTCCATTGTCATTGTCACTGTCATTGCTAGGGTTGGGGGCATATCCCGACGTAGGTTGGCTTCTAGTATAGAGGCATTTTTAATATTATTTTCTATTTGATATTGATGTTGACATTCTTTAATGTCCTTAAGCTTATTATTTTTCTATCTTGTTATGTGTTCACAATTCAACTATTTTTATTCATGTTATTTTCTTTTTTTCCAAGAAAAAAGGGTTATCTTCATTCCTCAATGGACTTAAGATAATCATCTAACTAGTCCTTGGTATGTTTCATGATAAATTTTGTATCATAGCCTAGGTTCATGGTCAATTAGTTGTCCAAAAAGTCATTTTAAGTATAGTCTCTATAGGCGTGTGTAGGTCACCACACTTTTGAGAGAAAGGCTATTTTATCTTGAAACTTTTTTAATATCTATTTGTTCGCATTTCAGATCATTCCTTCTTTACAATCTGATGCTCCTTGAACTTTTTTTGTATACCTCGAGGAGAATACAAATGAAACTTATTCTACTTATAGAGTTCAAACTTGATCTAGGGATCTAGCTCTTGATTGTACTACCCCACATAGAGTTTTACCAGTTCTTACAGTCTTTTTTGATCTCCTTAGGCTAAAGATGATCATGCATCCCTGCCCTAAGAAGACATTTCTAATGCTGAGTTTTGTTGATCTGTACATCTATTGACCCAGCTAGTGATATGTTACTCATGTTTATTAGGTCCTACTAGTACTACTATGATTTTTTCTGAGGTCGCATGAGTTTGAAATTTTATGAGGCGTAATACTTTGACCTTTGTTGGCTCTAAGGTTGAGATGGATCCTCAAGGTATTATAGATAAGATCGAGAAGATCTTTTGAGTTATGCATACTTTCAACTCCGGGGGTGTGGAATTTTATTTCATATCAGTTAAAGGATGTAAAATATTAGTAGTATGAGGAGTGGGACCATTCTAGGTGCAATAATGTAGAGTTGGAACTCTTGGATAAGTTTTTGGGTTCTTTCTTTGATTATTTCTTTCCATAGGAGTTGAGGGAGGCTAAAGATGGGGAATTTGTGAATCTAAATAAGGGTAGGATTTTGGTGATAGAGTATGCTCTAAAATATCTTTTGTAGTCCTGTTATGCTCCTGAGCTAGTGTCATGCATGATGGATAAGATGAAGAAGTTTGCTTTAAGCATGGCTTAGGACATGGTGCTAGAGTGGAAGTTTGCATTGTTGAATATTGATATTCATATATGTAGGCATGAAGTGTATATAGAGCAGTTTGAAGATGTAAAGAAGAAAAAGGCCAAAATAGTGAAAAGGCAAAGTAAGTGGTGTAAGTATTCTGAGCAGGGTAGAGGCCAGGAAAATAGTGGTAGAGATAGTAGGCAATGGTATAGGAAGAAGTGGAGAAAGTATGGTTCATATTCTATCTCTAGTGACTGTATCCTAAGTAGTTTAGTGATCACCGCTTTTAGAGCAATAGTTGGGTTAAGGTACAAGGTGGCTAATCTCAGACCAGTGGGACCCAGTCAGCTTCATCGTATCCTACATGTAGTTATCTTTATTATTTGCACCATAATTTTTATGATGAAGGGAAAAATGTGTGTTTCAGATGCAACTAGTCGGGCCATATTAAGTGGAACTATGCCTCTGACATTGTTTCTAGTGGGGCTAATAAGGTCTTGATTGTTGCTTCTTCAGTTCCTGCATCAATGGGTGCTACTTCTGTCTCCGATATTGGTTGGAATCATTTGTATGCTCTTTCAAATTGTTAGGACTCCAGGCATCTCCTGACATTATTACTAGTTTGTTAAAACTTTTCTCTCTTGATGCATATTATTTTTTAGATCTCGGGTCAATTCTTTCTTATGTGACCTCTGATATGGCAATTCATTTTAGTTTTGGTCATGATTGTATTCCTGATCCTTTTTATGTTTAAACTCCTGTGGGTGACTCTACTATGACTAACAGATTCTATAAAGGTTGTATGGCATCTATCTGTGATAGGAAAATATTGGTGGATTTTATTGAGCTTGATATTTTAGATTTTGATGTTATCTTGTGGATAGAGTGGCTCAAATTGTGCTATGCATCTCTTGATTCTAGGACACGAAGGGTAAGTTTCTAATTTCCCAATGAACTAGTGATAGAATAGGAAAGAAATTCCCTAGTGCCTAAGAAAATGTTCATTTCTTATCTTAGAGCCCAAAACTTGATTTCCAAAGGGTGTCTATAACTTGTTCTGATTAAAAATTGAATTTTTTAGGGTCCCTCTTTGTTATCTATCCCTTTGATCTATGAGTTTCCTTAGGTTTTTCTTGATGATCTTTCTCCCTCCTGATAGGGAAGTTGATTTTGGGGTCGATCTTCTTTTGGAAATTCGTCCTATCTCAATCCCTCCTTATAGAATGGCTTCGATTAAGTTGAAGAAACTTAAGGAGCAGTTGAAAGATCTCCTTGATAAAGGTGTTATCTGCCCTAATATTTTTTCATGGGGCGCACCGATACTCTACGTGCATAGGAAGGATGGGTCCCTTTAAATATTTACAGATTACAACTAGTTAAATAAGGTTACTATGGAGAATAAGTATCCTCGTCATAGGATTGATGACTTTTTTGACCATCTATAGAGTGCAAAGTACTTTTCTATGATTGACCTTTAGTCGGATTATCATCAATTGAATATTACAGGGTCGATATCCCTAAGACTACTTTCAAAACCCAATAAGGTCATTTCAAGTTTTTGGTGATTACTAATAAACTAGCGGCATTTATGGATCTTATCAACCAGGTATTCCAATAGATTTTAGACTTATTTGTCATGGTGTTTGTTGAGCACATCTTTGTTTTTTCTAAGAGTAAGGAGGCTCATATCGATCAACTTCGTATAGTGTTGCAGAACCTTATAGATCAATGTTTGTATGCTAAGTTTTCAAAGTGTGTGTTCTGGTTGAATGCCTTTACTTTTCTGGGTCATGTTGCCTTTAGTGAAGGGATTATGGTAGATCCACATGAAGATGCAGTGGTTAAGAAGTGGCATAGACCTATGATTCTAAATCGATATTCAAATCTTCTTGGGCATGTCGATATATTATAGGAGTTTTGTCAAGAGTTTCTCTACAGTAGCTGTTATGTTGACTAAATTGACTCAAAAAAGGGTATGTTCCTATGGTCTGACGCTTGCAAGGGTAGTATTGAGAAGTTGAAAAATAAATAGGCTTCTACTTTGGTTTTGACCCTACTCGAGGGTATTAATGACTTTGATGTTTATTGTGATCGATTTCGTAGGGGACTAGGTTGTGTGTTGATGCAACGGGGAAAGGTTGTGGAATATACTTCTTAGCAGCTTAAGGTGTATGAGATAAATCATCTGACGCATGACTTAGTGTTATTGGTGATAGTCTTTGCTTTAAAGATTTAGCGCCATTACCTTTATGGAGTTCATGTTGACACAGACCACAAGAGTTTCCAGTATGTGTTCATTAAGAAAGAGTTGAATCTTAGGCAAAAGAAATGCTTGAGTTTCTCAAACACTATATGTGAGTTTTAATTATCACCTAGGTAAAGATACGTGGTTTTTGAATCTCATAATAGGTTATCTATGGGAAGTTTATCTCATGTTGTTGAGCAGAAGTGAGGGTTGATGAAGTATATTCACAATTTGGCTAATCTTAGAGTTCGTGTTTTGGCCTCTTAGGATGGTGTTGTGATTGTTCAAAAGTTAGAGTCCTTTATTGGATGAGGTGAAGGAGACATAGATTTCAGATCCTATTCTTACAAGAATCTAGGATGATGTGGGTCACTAGAAAATGATGGCTTTTGAGATAGGTGGTGATTGTATCTTAAGGTACCAAGGCAGATTTTGTATTCCCGATATTGATGGGTTGTAACAGAGAATCTTTGCTAAGGTTGATAAGTTAATATATACTATTTATTTTGTTTCAGTAAGGATGTACCGTGATTTGAAATAAATCTATTGTTGGAATAAATTGGAGTGAGATGAGGTAAATTTTGTGGCTAAGTGCATGCTGGCTCAATAAGTGAAGGTTGAACACTTGAGTTCAGTTAGTTTGTCTCTAGAGATTGAGTTTCGTATAAAGATGTAACAAGTGATTAATATGTATTTCATTATTAGCCTTCCAAGATCTTTAAATTAGTTTGATTCGACTTGGGTGATTGTTGATAGGATGACTAAGTCTGCTCACTTCTTGCAAGTGTAGACTACTTATTTTGTAGAGGGTTATACTAATATCTTCCTTTAGGAGATATTTAAATTGCATTATGTGCCTATGTCTATTATATCTGATCGTGGTATGTAGTTCTTGTTTTATTTTTGGCATTCTTTTCAGAGAGGTTTGTGGACTAAGATAAACCTAATAACCATTTTTTATCCTCAAATAAATTATCATGCAGAGAGGATGATTTAGACTTTGGAAAACATGCTAATGTCTTGTGTGATTAATTTTGTTGGTAGATGGGTTGATCTCTTTCCACTCATTGAGTTTATTTATAAAAATAGTTTTCACTCTCGTATTGGGATGTCTATTTTCGAGGCCATTTATCATAGGATGTGTAGGTCTCCTATTGAGAAGTTTGAGGTTTGTGAGAATATGTTGTTTGGTCTCATCTTTGTTGAGCAATCCACAGAAAAGGTAAAGGTTATTCGGTATAAACTTAAGTCAGCCCAAAGCCGTCAGAAGTCCACATACATGAAGCGTAGAGAGTTAGAGTTTAATATAAATGATTTGGTGTTCATGAAGGTATCATACGGTTTTAAAGTAAGGGAAACTCCATCCTCGATATGCTGGTCTTTTTTTTTTTTTGAGGTGTGTGCATTATGGTTTATGAGTTATAGTTGTCGTCTAGACTGGGTTCTACCCATTTAATCTTCCATGTTTTGATGCTGAAGAAGTATGTGGGTGATCCTTCCTTGGTTGTTCCTTTGGAGAGTGTTGATGTTTAGGATTCCTTGTCTTATGAAGAAGTCCCAATTAAGAATTTTGATGGGTAAGTCCGTTGTCTTAGGACTAAGGATGTTGTTTTGGTCAAAGTTGTATGGAGGAGCCATAAGGTTGAAGAAGCTACTTTGAAAGCTTAAGAGAACATGAAGTCCAAATATTTGATTCAATTTTCTGCTTCAAATTCCATCCTTGAGGTTTGTGTATTCTTCAATATCTATGTTTTATGTCTTTGAGAAAATTATATATGGTTGTCTTCTATGTTAATTAATGCTAAGGGATGTCGTGTCTCATCATTAAGGGATGAATGCTCCTAGGGGTGAATGTAACACCTCATATTTTTATTCCCTGAAAATTTTATGTTTTGAACTCTCTTCCTAGACTTCAACTCTCACTAGGAGTTGTAATGTGTCTATATAGTCCATAGGACCCTAGTCGTAGGGTGACTATTCAACATTCCATTTGTTTCTATCTTATGTAAGAGCGGTGCCTAAGGAGTCATATGGACTTACGAGTTGTAGTGTACCTTCCGTAGCGAAACCAGTATGATGGACAAAGTTTCTGCTCATTGTACGAATAAGTCCCTATGAGTCGTATGGTCTATACGCGAGTCATAGTATACAACTCGTAAGGTAACCAGTGAAGGGTCCCTTAGCTACTTTCTTTACAATGACTAATGGTGACGATTAGTAGTGAGTCCTTATGACTCGTATACTGACCTAGAGTCACAGGCGACAATTTTTCAGCTTTTAATTAAGGGAACATTGGACATTTCCCTCTTTCCCAATCATGACCCATGACTTAAAAACCCTATAGGTTATCATTATCACTTTGAAACAAATCAAAATAACTTCTCAATCTCTCTCAAATCTCTAAGGTAATGAACACTTAGTGTTTCTAAGAAGTTTGTCAATTAAGGCTATCAAGGGTGATTTCTTTCCAAATCTTATTTTATGGAAAACCATGTGTCATTAATGGTTCAATTGTATGAAGTTGAATGTGGGTTTTGATATGGGTTGATGATTTTGGAATGGATGATACTTGAACTATTTCCCCTTGATTTTCATGAGTTGTCCATGCTTTGAATTGATTATTTTTTGACTAATTGGGTGCACGGGTGTGTGAATTTGAATGGGGGTTGAGGTAATCCCCCAATTTGATATTTTCAACATGTAAATTGGGTTTAAATAAGTGTATTCACTCAAACTACTTGTGTAAATGGCTTTGAGTAGTGGAAATGTCACTTGGTCTGACATACACACCTATACTAATACATTGGATTAATAATTAAACAATGGACATGGATTTTGAAGGCCCTATTGGGCATATTTTTATTTGATAAACCAAGGGATTTTGAGGCATTCCTCCAACTTAATTTAATGAACAAAGGGGGTCGAGGCATTCCCCCAAGTTAATGGAATTGTAATGGCATAATTTTGAGCTTGCAAGCAGTATGTAACGATGATACCTGTGGTGAGCCTTAATGTATAAATCTTTGGTTGATGAATGGGTTATACGAAACTTATTTTAATTAGGCTTAATGGGGCTTATGTAGCTTAGCCATGAAGATGTAGGTTTTAGATGACTCATATTGGAAACTCGTGTATGCCGACGTGAGAGTTGGTCTTGATGACTATGTGTATTGTCCACACTATTGATATATTTTGTATCTAGGATTGACATGGGGTGGGGGCATTCCCTGGTTTTCCTTGATTCCTTGGTTCAAGTGGATAACATGCATAGGGGCACTTTTATCTGGGGAAAATGAACCTATATAGTCCGTGAGTGTCCGTTAATAATGGTTGAGCTACATAGTCTAGGATAATGTTTTACTATCATACAAAACCTTGTTCTTTAACCCACTATCTACTATATATATGTATGCCTATATGTGAAAATGTACAATGAGTTTGAAATTAAACTTTTAATTGACATTATTTTACCCTTATCCAGAGTTACATACTAGTGCTTACCCCACTAACTATCTATATATGTTATATCACTATGTGATACAAGGTTCAAAGGAACTTCTACTTTTCAAGTACAGTGAAAGGTGATTTCAATGTTAGCCCGTTTAAGGTGGATTAGTCAGTTTCCATTCTACAGAAGACTTGATCACTCCGCCAGTATTTCCGTCTATAAATTAGAATTAAACACTTCATATTAACATTGTCACTGTTATTATCATGTTGGAGCATGTTCTGACATAGGCTATTTTCTAGTATAGAGGCTTTGTGGATATTACTGTGGACTGGGTATTGTTCCTGACAATCTTAGATTTTTTTGAGCTTATTATTTTTCTATCTTGTTGTTGTTTAGAATTCAGTGTTATTAGGCATGTTATGTACTATTTGGTCAAGCAAAAAGGGTGGTTTCCGGTTCTCGATGGGCTTGCGATAACCATCATGGCTAGACCCTAGTTTGGTTATGCAATAATATTGGCCTAGCATGGAGGCTAACCTCTGCAATACAAGCATGCCACGCTGCAAATTTAATTTCATCCACCTTTTGATTTGTTTGGGACTTTTGGACATTTCATGCCTTGTGTGATCTTTAAACAAAAAATGACCCCATTACCTTCATTTTTCAAAGATTAAGTCATCATCTTTCTATCTTAAACTCAAAACCAAAGAACATTCAAGGGTATTACAAAGAATTCATCATCTCCTTTCTAAACATCGAATTTACTTCAATTTCTTATGTATTTTAGGCATGTTTCTCTTTCCCTAACTTTAATTTTAAATCATAGCATTAAATGAGTATATTTTCATGTGATTTAATTATGGGTTTTGAAATTAGGTTGAGGGTTCTTGGTTGTTACTTATTGAATTACTTGTCCCATGTTCTAAATTGCTTATTCGTGTTTTATATTGATGTTTCTTGCACTAAATTAGTGAATGGTATAAATGGTTGAAATGGGGTACATTGGTTTCCCTAAGTTGATAGAATATTGGATTTATAATTGCATTAACCTCAACCCACATTGTAAACTTTATTTTGATTATGTAATATTGCATGGTTTAACTTATTTTTGAACCTAATGCATCGCATTAAATGATAAATGAATGAAAATGGTTTTTAAGGCCTTGGTGGCCTTGGTTTTGGAATTTAAATAGAAAGTGGGAGTCGAATATTCTTATGTGGATTGGTTAAGAATAAATGTAATAGCTTGCAAGCATATTGGTATGACAATACCAAGTGGTAAATGCCTTAATAAATGACTCATGGGTGAATGGATAGATTTTTGGGCAAATTGTTTTAATTTGGGCATAAATTGAACTAGAGCACACGGTGAAGGTATAAGTCCCTAGGGAATAAACAGTTGAAACTACATTTGTCAGTGATGGGGGTCTATATGACCGTGTGCCTCATTTATACTTGATATATATTCAAATATATATATATATATATATATTGGATGACTGTTACCTTGTGGCTTTAGTTTCCCCTCGGTCTATGTGGCTAACACGCACTAGCACTCTTTCAGGAAGGGGAACTGGACCCATATAATCCATGGGTTCCTTTAGGATGGATTAAGCTAAGCAGTTCAGGTTAATTTTTTACACTCACATTTTCATAATCCTTGTTCCTATCCCAGTATCCTATATATATGTATATAAATGTGGTACATATGGTTTATGACTAGATTTTGGCAATTTTATTATTTTATCCTTATTCACAAAATTACCTAGCCATTGTTATTCCACTAACTGTCCCTAGATGCTACAATATTTCCTGATGTGGGGCCCAAAGTGTTTTTCTGTTGTTTATGTGCAACATTAGTTGGTGAAGAACCTCTATTGAGTTGTTGTGTAATAGTGAGACTCAAAACTTCTGAAGTCCATGTCATTTTGTTATTCTTTCTTTATTGTCATGATACTTTTGTGTTCTTTTAGGTCATAGTTGAGGGCATGACCTGAATTAGAGGTTTTTTTTGGTTTATGAGCCTTTCATGGACAATTATGGGTGAATTATTCATTGAATTCTTTGAACCATCATTTAATTGATATATTCCTATATTATACTGTTAAAATTAGTTTGATTGGGTTCCACTTTATTTTTATGATTATTATGCTTTTGAGGTAAGGATAAGAAGGTGGTCTCATGTAAAACATGTTATGCTTACTGCTCAAGTTAGACTTAGGTGATTAGTCATGAAGACTTATCATGAGTCGTATAGTGCCTAACATAGTCTAACCAGTATAGTTTCCCTAAGTTATTTTGTGGTTCACATCTATCTCTTCACAAGTCATGGCAACTCAATATGAGCCATAGGGAAGGACTCATAGTCCCACCAGTGAGATATCCTTGGTTACCGACTTGGTCATGGATGGACTCCATTAGTTGTAGTGTGAGGTAATGAGTTGTAGCATGGGACTAGTGACCAAACAAGTAAGGAGGCCCTAATCTTCTTCCCTGGCCATAAGACTTTGTGACAACTCATGACCAGTGATCATGAGTCTTTACGTGACCTGTATTGATTGGGAGTTAAAATTCTTGCATGATTTTATTAAGGGCATGTTGGTTGTTTTATCTTGCCCTACTACTATTCCATGATTTAAAGCATTCCCTTATCCCTATTTTCACCTATTAAACATAATATAAATACTCTCTTCTCTCTCAAATTTCCCAGTCTATAACAAAGCTAGGGTTTTTAAGGGTTAGTCATCTAGGGCTCAAAGTGTATTTTTTTCTCCAAAATTTGTGGTGCCTCAGTGATGTATCTCTTCCCTAAACATGTATTTTATCTTTTCATGCAATGGTTTAGTATTCATATATTTTTAATGTTTGGTTTTGAATTTTGTCTTGAGGGTTATGGATGATTATTGTCAAAATGTTATTCTAATGGTTTGCATGCATTTTTTAATGCATTAAGAGTAGAATTTCAAACTCATCGGGTGCATGGGCATGGATAATGCAATGGGGGTTGTGGATTCCCAATATTTACTTTGTTTAAAATTTGTGTTAACCTTAACCCACTTGCATAATTGATTTTGAAATATGGACCATTACATGGGTTTGCTTACTTTACTAATCTATTGCATTGCATAAAAGGGTAAGTAAATAAAAATGATTTTTAAAGGCCTTGATGGACATGGATGGTTTTTAATTTTGAAATTTAGAGTCATATGGATAATTGGTTTAGTTTGGCATAATGGAATTATCTAGCAAGTGTAACTGATTGGTATGACAATTCTATCTGGTAAATGCCCAAAATTGATGACTCATAGGTTAAATGGATGGATTATGTGTAAATATTTTAATTTGGGCTTAGAAGGGGTTGTGTAGGTCGCGGTAGAAAGTGGAGGTCCTAGAGAGACTAATATTGGAAACCACATTTTCCAACATGGGGGCCTTGGTGTCCATTTGCATAGGTCATACTTTATATATATATATATATATATACATATATATATATTCGAGTGGATAGGGTTGTGCATTCCCTGGTCCTTTCTTGCATTTTTCTTGTTCATGTGACTAATACACACTGGGTCCCTTTGGGGGCAGTTAGACCCCCGATTATATATCTATAGATTATATATCATGACAAACCTTGTTCCCTATCCCACCATTATATATATATATATCTATATATGTATGTATGTATGTATATATGCATATGTGTACCTGTATGTTGAGTTTGGATTTAATTTTGAAATGGTATTATTTTACCCTTTATCTGAGTTACATCCTAGCGTTCAACCCGCTAACTGTCCTTGGTTGATATATATTTTCATTATATAGGGTTTTAGGGATTTTTCTATTGGTTTGTGCAGTGTTAGAGGTGCAATAGACTATTGGATTTGGGGTGAGCTTCTATCTTTTAGAAAGCTTGGTCATTCCTTTCCATATTCTAGAATTGAAGAGTTGATGCTTACATTATCATTGCCATTGTGATTGTCATGGTTTGGGGTATGTTCTGACCTAGCTAGATGTTTGTATTGGTTTAGAGGCTTTTATGAAACTAAAAGAGTGAAAGATGAGTGTTAAACAGTATGCCTTAAAATTATATATGGCGTCTGTCTATGCGCCGGAGTTAGTTTTTAGCCTAAGAGATAAAATAAGAAAGTTTACTTCTAGTTTGTATCATGATTTGGTATTGAAGTGTAAGGATGAAAAGTTGAATAATGATATGTATATCTCCAGGCTACTGGTTTATATGCAATAATTTGAGGATAAAAAAAAGTAACAGATAGAGATGGGAAGGAGGTAGAATTATAAGTTTAGGTATTCAAAGTAGAGTAGAGGTAAGTAAGCTTGTGGGAGAGATGGTAGTCAGTGGAGCAAGAAAAAGACTTGGAGAAATTATTGTTCATATTCTTCGGCTAGTGCTACTTATCCTATGTAATCTGGCGATCAAAATTTTCAGTCTAATAGTGGTCGTATGGCATAGAGTGCCCAATTTAAGGCTACTGGAGCTCAGTAAGTCCCGTCATATCCTCCTTATAGATTTTGTGGTCAGCCTCATCAAGGTTATTATGATGAAGGGAGAAATCTATGCTTAATCTATGGTCAGCTTGGTCAAATGCTATAGGATTTCCCATTAGCTAAGATGGCTACCAAAGCTAATAATGTCAAGGTTGCTATATCATCGGCTATTGCAACAATGGGTGCTACTTTTGATACCAACACTTGGTGGAATCATCTCTATGCTCTTACAACTCATCAAGAATTTGAGGTATCTCCTAATATTGTTAGTGGCATATTACAACTCTTCTCTTTTAGTATATATTACTTGCTTGATTAGGGTTTAACCTTATCATACATGACCCCTTAAGTGGATGCGCACTTTTGTTTTATTCCCAAAAGTATTTATGATCCATTATATATGTCTACTATAATAGGTGATTTTGTTGTGGCTAGGATCATCTATAGGGGTTGTGTGATATCTATCTCTCATAGAGAGACTATTGGTGGATTTGGTAGAGCTTGATATCAGGGGACTCTCCCTATTTATGGAGTAGGGACTCGATCTAGGGTCTATACTACTGATTATGTCGCTCTACCTAGGATTCTAGAAGTTTTCTTTAGTCCTTCTCTAATTGGTGATGCTCATGTTCAGTCACGTCAATGAGACATCTCTAATGTGGAGTTCTGTTGTTCTATTTATTTGTTGACTCAGTTGGTAATATCTTGGTCTCGCCAGTCACATTAGGTTTGTTCTTTTGCTCATTCTTGGAAGGTTACTTGACTTGGTCAGTTCATAAGGTTGAATCCCCTAACCTTCACTAGATCAAAGCTTGATGAGTATCCTCAATGATTTATTAATGAGATAGAAAAAATCTGTAGGGTGATGCGTGCTCTTGATTCTATGAGTGTAGAGCTTGCTGCATATCAGTTGAAAGATATGGCATATCAGTGGTATAAAGTGTGGGATCAGTTGAGAGTTGATGATGCTGATCCAACAATATGGGATGAGTTCTCTGGTGCCTTTCTTGATCATTTTTTTCCCCAGCAATTGAGGGAAGCGAAGGCAAAGAATTTTGTTAATCTGAAAATGAGCAAGATAAGTGTAAAGGTGTGTGCCTTAAAATATCATCAGTTATCTCACTATACTCTGGATTTAGTGTCTAGTATGAGAGCAAGAATGAGGTAGTTTGCTTCTGGTTTGTCTCATGATTTGGTATTGGGGTGTAAGGCTGCAATGTTTAACAGTGATATGGATATCTCTAGTCTATATGTTCAAACACGGCAAGTGGAGGATGAAAACAAGAAGCAGACAGGGATGGGAGAGAGGCTAAATATTAATTTTAGGGTTTTAGAGCAACTGGAGGTTAGGAAGCTAGTAGGAGAGATAGTAGTGAGTAGATCAAGAAGGACACTTAGGGAAATTCTAGTTCATATTCTTTGGCTAGAGCTCCTTATCCTAAGCCATTTTGTGATCATCATTTTAAGGCTAGTAGTGGTCCTATGGCACGCAATGCCTAGCCTTATGATAGTAGAGCTCAGTCAGCCTCATCATATCTTCCTTGTTGATTTTTTGGAAAGCTTCATCGGGGTAATTGTGATTAATAAAGATATCGGTGCTTTAAATGTGGTTCGTTCAGTCAGATGTTGCAGCATTGTCCTTCATCTAAGGTTGCTCTAAGAGTAAATAAGGTCTCAATCACTAATTTATCATCTCTTTCACAAAATGGTGCTATTTCTAGTACCAGCATAAGTTGAAATCGTCTCTATGCTCTTACCACCCGTTAGGAATCTTAGGCATCTCCTTATTTTGGTACTGGTACGTTATAACTTTTCTTTTATGCTGTGTATTTCTTACTTGATTAGACGTCTACTCTCTCTTTTTTGACACTTTATATGGTCGTGCACTTTGGTCTTATACCAGAGTATTTTCGATCACTTATCTGTGTCTACTTTAGTGGGTGATTTTGTTTTGGCTAGGAGGAAGTATAGAGGTTATTTGATGTTTATCTTTCATAGAGATACATTAGTGGATTTGGTAGAGCTTTATATGGTAGATTTTGATGTAATATTTGGGATGGATTGGATTTATTCTTCCTATGCTTCTCTCAATTGTAGGACCCAGAGAGTTCGTTTCTAATTTCATAATGAACCGGTAAGCAATATGAGGGTAATTCCTTTGTGTATAAAGGGACGTTTGTTTCTTATCTGAGAGATAGAAAGTTGATTTCCAAGAGATATCTAAATCATTTAGTTCGGGTTAAGGATTTTAATTATGAGGGGCCCTCATTTAAATCGATCCCTATTGCAAATGATTTCTTGAAGTGTTTCCCAAGGATCTTACTAGCATTCCTCCTGATAGGGAAATAGACTTTTGGTTTTATTTCCAACCGGATACCCATTCAATCTCTATTCCTCCTTATAATATGGCTCCAATTGAATGTAAAGAGTTAAAGGAGCAGTTAAAGGATCTCTTGGATAAAGGCTTCGTTCATCCTAGTGTTTCTCTATGGAGTTGTTAAATGGAAATCTGAATCCAATAACACTATAGCAGCGCTAGAGACCCTATAAAATCCATCATTCTTCTAAAATTATGCAAGAGAGCCACCAAAATTAAAAATTCATGATTGTACCAAGAACTAATTGAAAATACCATTTCTACATTAACTTTTGCAATATATTATGATAAACGACTAACAAAAGTTGCAAGGACAAGAAATTCCTTTGTAGGGTCATTAGAAAGTGGTTTGCCTTGGATAAATTAAGAAATTTTGACAGATTTGAGTTGGAAGTGGATTAAATTTTCATTTCCCCTTATTGGAACTATCTACCTCCACTACGATGTACGTTCTGTTGCTACAATAGTACTGCTGCACAAACAGGTTTACCACTGCAGTAGTGGACCATTGAAAAATTCATTGTAATCATAAAATTTGGTGCATTATTATGATTTTCTATATCTAAGGTACTTTAAAATGACCCATTAAATAAATTAAGACCGTAATTTTATTCCAATTAATATAACTTGTACATCATTTTATGAAGTTCAATGACTTCTAATTCATAGATTGGTTGGTTGTGGGAATTTAACTTTAGTAAACCAAGCCCTAGTGGGATATATTATGAGATACTTAATTTGAGAAAACGTAGCTCTTCATTCAAAAAACATTGTGTTACTTGGATTCCAAATTATGTTGGAAACCTTTTTTACATTTCTATATCTATTTGGGGATGAGTGGTTAAATTGGTATCTAATGTAATGACCTAAGTCATTGTAAAATTAAACATCATGCAAAGATTGCTATAAAGATATCCTTGTTTCAGATTATGTAGAAATTATTTAATGGGAAAAAGCCATGGCCTAAATCTAATTGGGCCAAAAATTTGAAAACTGGATAAGGCCTACTAACTGGCCGTTGTAGCAACACTTCTACTGCTATAGTAGTGCCTTAGTTGTGTCCATTCTATCACACAATAGTAGTGGGGAATTAGCAGTTTCGAGTGTTAATTAAAACCCTCATTTATTTAAGCTTCTAGATGTCATCTTCCTCCTCTATAAAAGCCCCAAGTGAATCCTATTGCTAACGCACACCTATACCATTGAAATAGGCAGAAGATGGTCATAGTCAAATATAATTACCCAACTTTGATTCGGGGTTGAATCCATGAGGAGCAATGTGAGTGGCAATCAAGTAATTAGAAATGGAAATCGTTTGCTAGATTGAAACAAAGATATAAATAATGTGGGGATTTTAAACTCTTTCAAGGATTTAATTAGTATTCGGTCCACTAGAATACTAATTTGAGGCTTAGAATAATTAGACCGTAATCAATTAGGAATGGATCTTGGTGCTATGGTTTTTCTATGGGCTACTACTGTGTTGGTACAAGAGAATCAACTTTAAATTTTAGTTAAAGTGTGCGAGGGTAGGCTTGGTAAGGGGTCTATATATTAGCCTTTCAACAAAGCACCAAAACTATCACCCATGGATTCTTTCAAATACCTCATGGGTGTGGTAAACCATTCATCACAAATATATATAAATTCCACAATCTATCCTTATTTCAAAGACTATTAAAATGGAATAACTAATATCTATCTTATTGTTCACAAATTCTCATGTCACCTACATCGCTTTTTCGAAGATAATATAGGATCCAGATTCCCCACATCCCTCTCTCAAGGATGATGTGGGGTTGAGGGAATTTTTAGTCTTTCACCAACAAATTCTATGTTAGAATCAAACATTTGTGAAACCCAACAACATCAACTATGAGTTAAAGCTAACAACCACAAACGACACACACTTGTACCATATTAAAACATAACCCTAACAAAGCAAACAAGCAACTCATAAGTATAATAAATAATGATATACCAAAACCTCCTTCAAATTAATTCATGAAAGATAAAAGAGATGCAAATTCAAGTTTTAAATCTCAACAAATTTTCAATGGAATTTGCTAATTCTCAACTTAGGATTTACTCTAATGTCTTCGTCACCCCAAAATAAAGTACAATAAAGGTCCCTCAAAATTTAAAAGAAGAGGATGAAATAAGATTTTCAAAAATTGGGGATTCTTCCAAATGAGAAAGGGTTTGATCCTCTTAAGGTAATTGGGGATGACTGTGTGAAAATACAAAACTACCCCTGGGCACAACCCCGCATTATCGTGATCACTAACACTTGTCTACAATCGCAGCTGCCATGACCGCAGTCAAAACCTTGATATCACGTCACTTTGGCTTGGCTTGACTGGCCGCAATTTTGGGCCCCAAACTACAATCGTGGTAACTAAGGCAGATTTTCTACTTCAGGTTTTCTAGCTGCACTTATTGCTCTTTTTTATCATTTTTAGCTCAAATCCACATTTTTCTTTCTCATAACCTGTATGCATGCAAAATGTGGCAATTAGTGCATTTATTCACAAATTTGTCTCATTGGTACATTCAAATCATGGTAATGCACATGAATGTTGAGTAAAAATGAGTGGTAGATTCACCACTTATCAACACCTCTAACTCAGAGATTTGCTTCTTCTCAAACATCACTACCTCTTACCATGAGCCAATACACATTTATGCCTAAATTAGTTGACCTAATAATCACAGCGACTTCAGCCTTATTACTACCATAAGTAGGTTTACAAACAAAGGAAAATCTATTCGCACAACCTCACTCAACATGAAATGCAATGTTCAAGGGTGTAAAAGACTTCAATGAGCAAACATGCAACAATCACTAATACTCTAGAAATGACTCAACTTTGACCTCAACTCCATTATAATTCTTAGGCCTCATTTTTTAGGACATGACAAAATCTCGTACCTCAACTTGCTTACATTTCTCCTCACATGAAGAAAAATTCAACACACAAAGCTATCAAATATGCAACAAAGGATTTAGGTGGAAAACTCTGTCTCTCTCAAGGACTCTCGATTCTAATAAGTACCATGTCATAGGCTTGCCCTTATTTTCAATCGTCACTAAAATGAATACACTTGTAAAGGGATATCGAAGGGATTTTTTTAAGATTAAAATGTAGGTTTGTGGTGGGATAGGATATTAATTAGGAACAACATCGCTATACCCCTACTCAAAAATCTGCATCACACTATTTCATCCAACTTTTGACTCATGTGCCTACTTTTATTTCCTTGGGATCACCTATTTTGTTTTCTTTTCTTTTTTTGAACACTTCTTTCTTTCTTTCTTTTGATGGATTTTTTAATTCATTTTTTATCAATGCTTAAGCACATAGGCACTCACTTAAAACTTCATGGCCCAAACTTACCTCTTCCAATCATTACCACCCATAACTTTTAATTTTAGCCTCAAGTTGCATTTTTAAGTTCAAAGAGAGTAGGGTTCAAAGGAGGGATAAAGGTTGAATAGCTCACTCCTTGCAATATACTTTCAAAAGAAAAAGGTCCAAATGCTCAAAATCGGTGACTAGGTATAATATCTATGCAAGGGTAGGATTTTTAGGCTAGAGTAGACTTCCAAGTTCACAAAGATAGCCTTGAATCACCTCAACAAGTATGTATAGTCAAAATTATCCTTCAGAGACTAATGGGGAAAGCTCTAGTTGGTAAAAGTATACAAGAGATTTAGACAAATAATCTTACCGCGCATTGCATATAAATTAACCAAGGAGGCTCAATTACCCCTCCCACTAGAGAGAAAAATAGAGCATCTACAAATTTTCTCAAGCCAAAATTTTTGTGTCATAAAAAGAGAAAAAGTATTGCTATAAGGTCGCTCACATACGTGCCCTTGATTTTTTTTTTTTGGGAAATTTTTGGATGGAGGGGGCTATTTGCTTTGCATTAGGCCCACAGACAATTTGCTAATTATGGCACCAACCTAAGCCTATGTCTCACAGTTTGGATTTCATACGGGCAAATCATAGGGATTCTCAGACTTCTCCATAGGTATAAAAGCAGACCTAAATTTAAAATACCACAGTTACTCAAACTTTCCTAGAATTTTGGACCTCAATGCTACGGGTACTTAGACTACCACTGTATGCATGTATCAAAACCTACTCATGACACCTTTCACTTAAGAATGTCATCACTCAATCTATCATAGGGAAAATCTCTTCCGATATCATCATAAGAAAAATAAATATAAAGTAAAACTCTGAAAACAAAAACTATTAATCCATGAAAATGTAGTCACCATCAGAGTGCCCGAATATTATAATATAAAGTAAAATTAAAAATCATCCAAAAGAACATTAAAACATCCAAATGTATTATTAATATAGACCCAAAATACTGAGATAAACACAACCAACTAAAAAGTTAGAAGTGTTCTCACTGCATAAACAATGAAACATAAAGAAAGATAAGGGTGCTCCTTGAAACTGCATCAAGAGGTGATATCACTCTCAGTATCTACATCATAATCAACAATCTCAGGACTAGATAATTCAGTTGAGTCCTTATCTTCACTCACCACTCGGGAGAAAGGAAGTGTGTCACAAGGTTTTAGGACCGACCGCAGGCCCTTCACCCTCTTCAACATCTTGCTAAAAAAATTTTCTCTCTTCTTCTACCTTTTTAAAATATTCTCATATGAAACCCTGAGAACTCGATATGAGTCCGCGAAGGATTAGTAGGCTCTCTCAAGCCTAGAAATAGTAGAACCCTACTTTTATTGCTCCTCCTGATACTTTTCATAATAAAATAGGGACACATACGAGTGGCGGGTGGTGGAGGGATCTCTCAAACTGTGGGGAAAACCCAACACGATCTCACTAATGGCTACAGTATAAATACCAATATACTTAAGAGACTCGATGGTGGATGGCCTACAAGATCAGGCTCCTTATATTTTGATTTTTCTATTTCAATTTTTCTCTTTTTGCTTCTGCCTGGTGTGCCCTTACTTAAATTTTTAGACTATAGATACGGGTGCTAAGGTGCACCCAAGTATCTCCAGAGTATTTTTTAGCCCCACCTCTCTTACAAAGCTCAATATTCAAAGAGGGAAAAGAAAGATACATACCACCATGATTCTTGAGGAATTTCATATTTGAAACTACAAGCTAACCAACATTCAAGGGAATGTACTCTAAAATACAAGAAAACTTCTGATACCACAAATAAAAAGTTATGGTCATGTGTGTTCAAGGGGATACTCGATAATATACAACGTTCAATAAAATCAAGGCCTTGGCAGTGAAGTCATTCATGGATATTTTTTTCTGGATTCCACCTAAAGGACTTTGTTTTTGGGATATAACCAATTCGCCAACTAGCTTATCGATTCACACCTCTTTCTTCAAACTCATTCATGTTTGAATTAGAAATCTCGTAGATATCATTAATTTTCTCCTCCCCAAAGTCTACCTTCTTCCCCTAGATCATATAATCATGTTCGAGGGGTATGACAAAGATAGTATGCTAAGGTCATTGTATAAATCATGGATCTACAACTCATTTGCCTTACAAGGATCTAGGGTGAGGCACCACCACCCTATTTCCACAAGCCTATCATGAAATACTGGAAGCTTTTATGACACTTTCTCCAAGCATATTTAAAATACTTGGGTTTTCGGACCTTAAGAAATTTCTTGGAATTTTGATCTCTAAACCCAATACGACTCAAGCGTATGAGCCGTATGTTGAGGTATAGATAGTATGGTTTAGTTGTAAGCTAGCCAGTATTGGTTGGCGGAAAAGATTTTGGTTACTGGAATGGATACAATATAGGGGTATGAGTCGTATTGGTGGTTATAGATCATTTAGTTCCCAAAAATAATCTTAGACTTGGTTACTTAGGTTAGATATAAGTATGAGTAGTGAACCATGATCCTTAAGATGGGTATGGGTCATACCTAGGACTCGTATAGTAGATAGTGTGTAAATATTACTTAGGTTTAAATCCTCTAGTGGTACAGATAAATGGTATAAATCATATGCTTTAGATACGACTTGGTTGGATAAATTCTATGCCAGATAATATTTGGTCCAAAGGTTGAAGCTAGGATACGAGTAGAGGGTACAATTCGTATTGGAAGGGTATGACTCATGAGGGTTAGTCGTACCCCTGTGATAGGAGTTTTATACAACCTAAGTGGAGTGTTCTGGATATTTTCCCAATTATTGTAATAAGGTTTCATCACTTCTAAACTACTTTGATGGTTATTTAACTTAAGATTCCATTCAGTAACACTTAGAAACTCTTCTAAAAACTCTATAATTCTCTCTAAAGCTTTTAGGCAAGGGAAGCTAAGGTTTCAACTAGAGGATTGATTTGGGGCTTGTCTTGGCGATTTTCATTCTTTATCATCTTTGTTTAAGGCATGTTCTCTTCCTTCATTGTTAATTCTTTCTAAAGGAATGCTTTTATGAATGTTCTCATGATTTCATTTATTTAATGATTTTGGTTTTCAAATATGACCAGGGGTTTTGAGATCAAATGGTTGATTATGGTTTCCCATGGTTTTAATTATGCTTTTATATGCATTAATGATGGTTTGTGATAACTTTTTTGCATGGTAATAGTTTATTGATAAGTGAAATTGATTTTGGTTATATTATGCACCCAATAATTTTGAAAAAATTATTATAAAAATATGTTCATTGCATTTACTACTTTTAATGGAAAACATGATTATTTTAAAACTTGGTAAAGGAATTATGCATGGTCTAAATATTTTTAAAGGTAAATGGTTAAATGGTTATGCTTGCGGTACATGGAATCCACCAAGTGGTTCAATATGATAAATGGAAGGGAACTTGAAAGTCCCTTTAAACCTATATATGGTTGTCTATGGATAGTACTTGCACGTAGAGATACGTATGATGATACAAATATTAATGGACTTGGTTAATAAATGAATAATGGTTGGGTTATTTGGAAAATGTTTTTAATTTGGTATTAATTGGTGGATGTGTAACATATCCATGAAAGGCAGAGTCTTAGGGAGGGACCAAAATAAGCAACTCAGAATTGCCAATATGAGGTTGGTCTTGGTGACCGTGTGCATGATGTCTTACTATATTTTGGGGGATGTACAAGTCATCCTAGGTTTTCTTCCCTGGTCATTCGGCTTCATGCACTATGGCCTATTCAGTAGAGGGAGATGAACCCATATAGCTAGTGGGTGGTTTAGGACGACAAAGCTACATTGCCCAAGTAAATATTTTTAAGGCATGCTAAACCTGGTGCCTTTTCCCTCCATGGTTATATATTTATATATATGGTTGACTGCATATGGATAGTTTTACTTGGTTTTATAAATGTCATTATTTTATCCTTATCCTAAGATCATGCTAGCGTTCACTCGCTAACCCATCTACTGGCGGCTGTATACCTATGCTACACAGGAACTGGCCGTTCTACTCCTTCTACATAGCGATTGACTCGGGGACAACACTTGCATTGAAGTAGTGATCTTCCATCCTTTCAGAAGGCTCCATTTCATGTTATTGACACTTTTAGACATTTTGATTTTATTTTGGATATTGGTTTTGGCCATGGTTGGGGGCATTTCCCAACTGAATTTTTATTGCTCTTTTGGTTAGAGGCTTTGTGGTTCTTCTATGGGTCGGATTAGATGGGATCAGTACTGGTGTCTTCCTTGGCATTGGAATAAGCTGAAGGGTTCACATCATTGGACATAATTTTCATTGTTCTATCATATTTGATTTCGGGATTAATTATATTATATTGTGGAATATCTTTTTCTATGTCCTAGTTTACGACCTTTCTTTTTGTATGGTTTTTATGGTTGGATTATTGGTATGGGATGGTTGAACTCGGTTGGGTCAGTCACAATTGTGATCTTATCCTGCATTCTTCATGAGAGCTATTGCACTAGCTATTAACATGATCAAAATTCAGCGTACTCAAGGAAAGCGGATGGAGTTTGGGTTAGGCAACAGGGGAGGTCTCCATTCTCGGTTGGATATCGGATGCCTATTACTACAAGGCCCCTAGTTGGGTCGCATCAATATTCCTCTCTCCGAGAGAAACTTTGTCCTCAAAATATCACCATAGTAAAGAGTGTGGCACTCAAGGTCCATGAATTGGATTTGGTTGAAGTCTTCCATGATATGATCCTGAAAAACATGAGAAAAACACAACCACATTAATCATTGACATTTACATGCATAAACTAAGCCATGTTGTTCACTAAATCTCATGGGATAGTTACTTAGTGGTGTTTGGGCAAAAATTTGAGGTACAAGATTTTTGGCCCAGGCAGAAAATCAACATCAGTTATCACAACCGTGGTACTTGAGGCCAGTTATAAGCCAAAATTTCCGATGTCAAAACATTTAGTTTTTAAGTCAATCATGTTATACAACAAGAATATGCACTAAAATCGTTGAACAAGATTACTAGGTACTCGATTATGCCCTTTAAATGTAACAACCACTAGTTAAGACTCATTTGGGAATTCGATCGAGCACTTGGTATGCACCTTTTATTTTACTCAAATTCATACACAATTTGTGTGCTCAAGACTTGCCCATGTGTGTGCAGACCATGTTATAGAAATTTCCAACACACTAGTTAATTTCAACACAGATTTAACATTTAAAACCATAGATTTAGGCCTTCCCTATAATCATGAATTCTATGGTCTATATTAAATAGTTTATAACATAAAATTAAAGAACTTACTGGAAGAGTTATGCAAGATGGATGCAAACATGGTTGTGGAATACTCAAAATATAGCTAGGAATTAGTGAAATTTCATAATGTAGTTGGAGGGAAATGTGCGCGAAATTGAAAATCGATGGTCTTTTAAAACTGATCTAACCATGATCGCGGCAACGTAGGTGACCACAATCCTAATATAAAGCCCGCGATCGCAGTAACAGAGGGCATTTCAGCACCTCCATTTTCCCCTATTGATTCCAACATGTTAAAATCCTAAACTTTCCCTCTTTCAAAGTCATTTAACACACTCCAAAGATCTATACTACCAAGTTGAAACAAGGATACGGGCCACTTTCATTGTGTCATGGGTTTATTTCCATCGAGTGCCAAATTTTAATGTCGTGGCATGACTCACCCCTTCAAATATCATTTATGTCTCAACTTAGATGATTTGAACCGACATCCCATCTTGCGACCAATATTCATTGAGTGAAAGTCGAGCAGAATATTCAAATTTGTCAAAATAATACTAAACAAAATTAAGGGGATTTTTACGATGCCTCTATCTCACCACTTAGAAGAACCATTTACCCAACTTCACATAAAACTTTCGAGAAGGATCATTGGGTATTGGTGAGAACATCAAAAGACCCCTAGTTAAACATCAGATTTTTTGCTTCTTAATCATAAAATGAGGGACATCATCTCACCATATTAGAATGATAAACTCCAAAATATAAGGATTTTGTACCCTATTTCCCAAGATCATCATTTGCTTGGGTGGGTCAACTTTTATCGAATCCACTAATAAAAATGTTGAAAAGTGATTAGAAGTACATTGTCTTCCTGATATTTGCATTCATCTTGAAATGATCACCCAGAAATAGTAAAGCCTTCACAACAAATTTGTTTAGCTTCTTCTTTGGACCCTAATACCATTTCCTCAAATTTGGAATCCTTCATTAGTTTAGGTTCGGTTGTTTGGAAAATCACTGAGGATTAATTAATATAAAACTCGTAACCAATCACATGTCTTGATATCTTTTCTTTATCATCCTTATTTTAAAGATTGGGTACGTCTATGGTACTTGAAAAATTGGTCTCCTTACCCACTTTTTCTTCTTTTTCACTATACATTCCAAATGCCTCCATGTATTAATGCAAGTGTTGCATGCCCTCCTCTATTGTATTTAACTGATCCAAGAGAGTCAAAAACATTTCTTGAACACCATTGTATCCGTCATGTTGTTCTTCAATTATAACACAATAAGGCCTATCACACTCAGAAGAATAACTAGAACTTTTATTAGTATAACTAGGGGAGGGGGAATTTAGACAATAACTCCAATGTCCATCTTGACCACCACATAAAGAAATATCATACTCCCAATAAGATTGAGATGGTGCATAAACCTCTTTCCGTGGAGAATATTTACAATCTTGCCAAAAATGGGGACCACTACAGTATGGACATGGATCATCAAGATAAGATTTGCAACCACCAAACACATATTCATTCCAAGATGCCATAGTAACAAGTAAAAAAAAATAAAAATCTACCTAACACAATAGTAAAATAAAAATCTCAAACAAATATACACAAGTTTTAATCCAAGCATGCAATCTAAAATTCCAAACTAACTTCTTACGCCAAATTGTTTCCCGGCAATGGCATGATTTTGATAAATCTCACCTACATCATTGAAATTATAAGAGGATAGGTGATGTCAAAATATAATTACCCAACTTTAATTCGGGTTTGAATCCACGAGGAACAATGTGAGTGGAAAATGAGTACATCAAAATAAAAGTCATTTTCTTGATTTAAATTAAGATACAAATAATTGGGGGAATTTAAATGCTTTAAAGGATGTAACCAATATTTAGTCCTCTATAATAATAATTTGAGGCCATGAATAATTAGATCATAAACAATAAAGACTTGATCTTTGGGATATGCTTTTACCAGGGGCAACTAGTATGTGGATACATGCGAATTTACTTCAAATTTTGGTTAAAGTATGTGAGGGTACGCTTGGTTTAGGGATTCGATACTAGCCTTTCAACAAAGTACAAAACTATCACTCGTGGATTCTTTAGAATACTTCGTAGGTGTGGTCAATGATATAGCAATTCCACAATCTATCCTTATTTCTATGACAACAAAAGGGAATAACTAATATAAATCTTATTGTTCACCAATGCTCATGTCACGTACATCCCTCTTTCAATGATAATGTGGGATGTAGATTACCCACATCCCCCTCTCAAGGATGATGTGGGTTTAGGTAATTTGAGGCTTTCACCAACAAATTATATTCTAGAATCAATTATTTGTGAAACCCAACAATATCAACTAAGAGTTAAAGCTAACAAATACAACACACATACTTGCACCATATTCAAACATAACCCCAATACGGAAAACTAGCAACTCATAAGTCTAATAAACAAAGATATACCAAAATCTCTATCAAATTAATTCATGAAATATAAAGAGAATGAAATTTAATCTTTAAATCTCAACAAATCATTAATGGAACATAATAATTCTCTACTTAGGAGTTACTCTAATGTCTTCTTCACTCAAAATCTAGTACAATAAAGCTCCCTCAAAATTGAAAACTAGATGCTGGAAAAAGCTTTCCAAAAATTGAGGATTATTCCAAATGAGACAATATTAGAGCCTTTTAAGGGAATTGGGGATGGCTGTGTGAAACTAAAAAATTATCCTTAGACAAAATCACGCATTTCCGCCATCGCTAACACTTTTCCATAATCGCAGTAGTTTGACCTAGCTTTACTGGCTGCGATGTAACTGAGGATGATTTTTTACTTCAGTTCATCCCGCTCCACCTCTTCTCCTTCTTGATCCTTTTCTTCTATATTATGCATCTTTCCATCTCATGACCTGTATGTATGTAAAATATGTAAATAGTGTATTTAATAACTAATTTGTCTCATTGATACATTTAAATCATAGTGTTGTGCACGTCTATTGAGTGAAAATTATTTGTTGATTAAACCCTCATTACCTATACCTTGAACGACAAGAATTATGAGGCCAAGTTCCATAGGGGCTATTCAAAAGAATTCCAACTGAGTTTTTGATGTTAGAAAAAAGGTAAGTCACATTTGTTACTATGTCCCACTCTCCTTTGTAGTGGAATTCATCAATATGATAGATTATGGTTTAATTATTGATAAAAATAAAAATATGCAAACAAATAAAAGTACTAAAATCAAATATTAACAAAGGAAAGATGATAAATAGATAGATGTAAGAGAAGAAAGATTGGTAAACCAATGGTATATTAGTCAAAGGCCCTCAAACATAATTATAGTACAATCATCCAAATCCTATGATAATCGAGAGAGGAACGTAGCCCCTCATAATAATTGTTTCTATACAATCAACGAAACTTCTAATAAGCTCGATATATACTCTAAAATGTAAGATTATCAAATATTATATGTCCTAAGAAAAAAGAAACCGGATATTTTTATATCAATGGGATATTTATTACAAATGAACCCAAAAACTAACACAAAATCCTAAAAGTAAACTATACAATTTGGTTAAGCATAGTCCGTACGCCAAATGGTGCTTTTCACTACCAATTGGTCCTTCTCCACCGCTAAATCTCTCAAGGTGGGTCGCAAAAGTTCTTCTCATCTCTAAAAAATATCAATTACCAAGAGTGTGTTCTTTGGTATAGTTTGGTTTATATCATCCTCTCATTGTTAAAGAGAATTTGTTCTCAAAGTAAAGCATTCATCATTTTCAAAATCAAAATTTCAGGGTAATTCTCAGAATTGAAAGGGATCATCACTTGTTTAAACAAGTAAAGTGGAATGCTAATCTCTCCTTATTAAGGAAAAATTCTTCAAATAGAACTTTGTGTGAAACATTATTTTTATCAATGATATCCCTATCACATGGATCTTCTACACCTTTTACATCCTTATAAAATTTATTAACCTTTTGAACTTGCTTTTTCTCTTTCTCCACTTCATCCTTATTGTCTGTATTATCTTCGCAAAGTATAATTTCCCATATATTAGACACTCACTCATTTAGTGACCTATTCTTGACATATAAATCATTGGGTACCCTTAAGATTAGGATTTACTCCTTATTTAGGGGAATACCTTTGAGCATTCTTCTCAATGGGCTTCTTTTCAAAAGACCTCTTGATCTCATAGCCTTGAGACCACAATATTGAAATTTGATTTACCCATTTAGAATTGATGAATTTCTCTACCTTTATATCTCACTCAATATTAATATCCACTTCGAAGAGATCATCCATCTGGGAAAACTTGTGTATTGACAATATAGAGGTAATTTCTTAATTCAACTTCTCTTTACACTAGATCTTGGTATGAGCTTTATCATCGTTGTAATCAATCTTCAGGAGTAGGTTTTCCAATTCATCATAGTATGCTTCAACACTCATATCATATTGTTTCAAATTTTACAAAATGGAAAGAAACCCCATTCTATAACTTTTTGGAACATACTTATCTCACATAATGGCCTTCATTTCCTCCTATGGTGCATAATGACTTCTATGAAAATCCCTATGTCTTCTCGTAGCTGACTACCACCAAGTAAAGTAATATACCTTAAATTAAGTTATTGAATAGGTTGCCTTGTTAACGTGGCCCCAGTCATTAATTTTGAATATACTATCTTATTGAGACTACCAATTGAGATATACTTTGGGATCTTTAACCTAGTGAGATCTAGGGAGATTTACCTTAATTGAGGTAAGTCCCATGTGACCACCTTTATATTATTGGTCGTGTGGCATATTTCCTTGATAAGCATACCCATAACATCCTTCTACGTGTTCTTCAAACTCTCTTTGAACTCACACTGCTTGGTTTGTTAGCGTTTTGCAAATTAGAGCTTGCTAAGGTACGATTAAGTTTTGTGGTCTTTAGAAATCTAGTACATGGACTTTTCATGATTTAAAGGGTAGGTATTATGGTTGGTGGAGACCTTCTTGGTTCAATCCTTGTAGAATTTGGTAGTTTTGAAATTGGTTTTGGGGGGTTGATAGGATAGAGTGAGAATTCATAGAACTTCATATGGCGGTGAGTTTTGGGGAATTAGTTGGGTGGTTTAAATTTTAGGGGTTGAGCTATGTTTTATTGAATCTGATCAGTAGTGGTAGTATTTAATATAACATTACCTTATTGGGGAGGATAAAACATATGGTGGAGAGTTCTAGGAGAAATGGTAGCCGAAGTATCTTAGACTTTCCCACTTAACGATGCTTGGAGATTATTTTGTAAAGTAGAATTTTAGGACTTAATATTACCCTTAGCACTGACCATACTTCAATTTAGATTTTTCACTATCACTCCAACATTTGATATCTTCTCATTTATGTTTGACATATCTCCTCTCACCACACATATATCTTATCTCAACCTTATAATAGCCTCGACCAAAGTGTCTAGGTTTGCACCACTTGTGATAGGTTAGATATCATCTTACGGAGCTATGGTACCTATCACAAAAAACTCAAGACAACTAGAAAATAAGGTTATATTTACTGGAATTCAAAGCTTACAACAACCTGTTTACTCTCACATTCATTGTCCTCATTGGAATATGAAGTGTTAATTTGCTTCTGTCGGTGAGAATGGATTTTTATTAATAGAAGCATGGATTAATTTATTAATAACTAAAGGAATTGAATCAAAGAATTCAACAAAGAAAATAATGACAAAAACATAAAAATTATAAGGACAAGAAAGAATGAACTCAAGACTAATTGTCAACCAAGTAAGATTAATTACTAGTTGAGAATTAGATTTTTGAATAAAAGACATGATAAGAATAAAGGAAATGAATTTAAGATGACACAACTTTAGATAGGTTTAATTAAATGAAGTTTGGATCTCCCCAAGGGAGTTAAAATCTCTAACAAGGTCACTTCTTAACACCAAAAGCATCTGTGCATCGCTAATAGTACCCTAATTGCCAAATTTTTGAGTCGGGAAATACAAATCGGAACAATAAATGACAATTTAGCGCTACGCCAATCAATTTTGTGTAGGAGGTAATGTACCAATTTATATAGTGTGTGCACCTAAAGCCTCCAAAGTTTAAGGAACTTGTGGTCCCATTTGAACCCTTTTCATAATACCTTCCCCTTTTGGATATTCCTTTTGTACCGATGCTTGTCCATTCTTGTTTTTGCCCTTTCTTTGACCAAACACACTATCTGCAAGATTCTTAATCAACAAGATATTAATTTTAAGATGAACACGAATAACAACTTGACCTTTCAGAAAATTTATATCTATCTCAATTTATTTCCTAATGCCACAAAATTTGAAACCCCAGCCCTTCTTGATATGGAGAACAAACACCAATAACATTGAAACCTCAATTTCAATTCAATAATTCAAAATTCAAGAACCCACTTCGAATCTCTTCAAAAATCAAAGTCAAAAATGGTGGATCCTTCAATAAAACTCCAATCAACACCAAATCTCAAATCTTGCCTCAAACAGCACAAGAGAACACAAACCTAGCACTAGAAACTCAAGAAAAAATAATCTCAAAACTCAAAATTTTAAAAATTCTTAAAATAGTTTGGGACACTTTTTTGTGATAACAAATACCAAGAATAAAATCATGGGTCCAATCTAAAGCTCAACTCTTATACCAAATGGTACAAACAAAAATGAAAAATAAATACAAAGTACAAAAATCAAATAATAATAACGGAAAGACAAAAAACAGATAGACACAAGAGAATGAACACAATCAAACCATTTGAAAAGTAAATCAAGGCCCTTAAATGTAATCCTAATACAGTCATATAAATCCTACAAAGATGAAGAGAGAAATTTAGACCCTAACAACAAATATTGTTAGATAATCAAAGAATCTCTTAACAAGCTCGATAACCACTCTCAAGTTCAAAATCATCAAAAATCATCTATCCTGAGAAAAGAGAAATTATAGATATTTATTGACATTGGCTATTTATTTCAAAACGGGCCTAAAAATGACCAAAAATCCTGAATGTAAGCTATCTAATTCAGCTAAGCACTAATAGTTCACCGATTTGCACTGTCCTTATGCCATATTTAATTTGCATTATAAATTCATACTTGGTATCACTTATTCGTACATATCCATTGTCAAATCCCTCATAGTGTGTCGTAAAACTCCTTTTCACCTCTAAAAAATGCCAATAATGTTTATTACTAAGTATGTTTTATGTAATTTGGATTTTATCAATTATAGCAAACATAGGCTAGATGATTGTAATAAACATTATAATGTAAAGAGATTTCATGCCTTAGGCCTTCAAGAATCGTGTTAATATGGAAAAAATATTAATAACCAAACTAGGTTGCGATTGTGTTATGTTAGAAGTTTTTTTATTTACTAGTGTCTTATAAATAATCTAATAGTATGAGTTTGCATTAGTTAAAGGTTTAGCTAATGAATGTAAGTGTATTTAGTGGATTAGAAGGAGTGTATGGATGAAATAAGCATGAGTTAGAGCCAGAGTATGATGTTTGTGGGTTCATAGAATTCCCATCAATCCTGATTGGCAATAGATAAAACAGGGTAATAGAGTCCAAATGTCACGCCCTAAATCATATTGAGATGGACAAGCACCCAACACCGTAACATTTTTATACCTTGTTCTTCCTATGCATATAACTATGATAGTCATGAATATTTGACAAATACATATAAGCTATAGTGATGACAGAAGACAAATATAAAGATAGTCCCAAAACAGACACACACACATATATTTATATGACTTGATTGTTGAGGCTACAACTATTAGGAGACCAAAGATAACTACACTTTATTTGTTAGTATGCAAAACCTCTATTAGATATAACAACTTGATCTAGGTTAATGAACCCCCACTATACTCTTAACTATTATATAGTAACAAAGACTTGATAAAGTCCTAAATCACTTGGAGATCATCAACCTCATTTGAGTGTCTTGTACTCCCACCAAAAAGGTCTACTAGGCAGAGTATCTACAACTGTAAAATAAAATGCATGCCCTTATTAGGGATGTTATTACGAAAGAATATACGAATTATCTAAGACATAAAGTAATGATACAGAAAATAAGAGCTAAAAAAAATTAGGTATCAATATAGATAACCATAAAATACCATCTTTTCTTGCACTTGTGGAATCATTTACATTGTATTATTTTCATTACCTTTATCTTCTTTTCTTTATAAACTTTGAAAGAAATATGATACAAATAAGCAGTTGATCAATCTCTAAAGAGAATGACCCATGCTAGGCATTTTAACCCTTGTGATATGGTTCTCAAGAATACACAAATTAAAATTGACCCATGTAAGTATTTTTTTTCACACGTGAAATATCACTAATAATATATTGATCGTGATTCATCCATTCTAGGAATTCACCTTGGGATATAACCTATCAATAAAAAGATTCTCCTTAGATCATTTTTTTATCTCTATGGTTGATATTTTTGTGGTAATATTATTGAGCATTGTAATTAGGACCAGTATTGGAAGTTAAGAAAACATATATTTAAGCAGTAGAAATGATGTATAAAGCATGAATAATAATAATATAACATATAGGACCTAAATAACATAATGAACTTTGTTTGACTAAGATAAGAACTTACTTGTTGTTGAAAGTGAATTTTTCATACTAGTACTTAGAAGATTAAATATGCAGATCAAGGAATAAATATAGTTTGGAATAATTTAACACACTATGAAGTGGGAACGAGTTCATTAGCTATGTTTGAGGTTTTATGTTTCCATTAAATTTTCAGCAAAGAGCATTTCAGAAGCTTAATTTATAACACAAGAGTTCGATTCAAGTAAAAGAATATATGATCGAGAAGTCGTACATATCTTTTTGTACAATTCTAATAGTATCCCAAATTAAAACCCCTTTCTTTCAAATTATTAATCTAAAATAGAGTAAGTAGAAAAATAAGAATTAGTAGCTAATAATCACTTTTGGGCTACTTAAGCTTAGCAAAAAAATTGCTGGGTTGTAAGCACGTAGTTTATCAAATTAAGGTAGTTGTTTTAACCCCTTCTTCGCTAATTAAATCCATATACCATATAGGTTCTTATAAAATAAATTTAAATTACATTGTATTTGTTATACCCCTAAAAAAACTTACAAGGTGGAGTGGGCAGTAAGCTTACGCAAAATTTATTTCGATGGTGTATCACCATACCTTTTTTCTATATTTCAAAACAAACTACTCATACCTTTCCCAACATCAACCAGGAAGTCCCAACAGATACAAATAAAATAGTCACTAAAATATCCCCAAATATCCTTTATCATAGCAATAAAATATTGAACTCACCATCCATGAAACTCTTAATAATTTCACACCCATAAATATTTACCAAAAAGCATACATAAAGAGGACAAATATGGAGGATTCACCTTACGTAAATTTCTATGACACATTCTTTTAACTTGAACTCTTCAAGAACTTGAACTTTCCTACTCACTTAAACAAAAAGAATTAAAAAAAGAAGTCTCTTAATAAAAAAGAAAAATAAACAATTAATATATGGAAATATTCTTATAACACCCCACATATTCATATGAGTAGATGTTCCAAAAGCGTTGAATTCTATGTTAATTTAGTGCTGTAATTAATTATTTAGTGTGGGAATCTATTTGACAATGAATTAAGATTATAGAGGTCCCCTAACTCAAGGACAACTAAAAAGCTTTCCTATCGTTCAAGTTTTAGTTAGCGTCAAAACTTAGGTCAACTACAATCGAATATAACTGCTTGTACATATCGAATTAGAGGACCTACTATATATCAAATAAAAATCTCTTTGAATTATTTTTTCAACAATACCAATTTTTCCCAAATCCTAAACTGGATCAAGAAGTTATGCCGATTTTACTCCATCATGTCAATTTGGAAAATTGAGTGATGACATTCGTGATAAGCTGTCACAAGCGTGATGACTTATCACCAATGTCATCAGCCCTGGGAATATTTCTACCCCTAGTGATGACATTTTGTGATAAGTCGTCACTCCTGTGATGGATTATCACCAAAGTCATCACCTTAACCAGAAAATCAAGATTTCACCCTTTTATGACGACATTTGTTGACGACTTATCACCAGCTTAACGACTTGTCATGAATGTCATTCGATATTTTTTTTACAGTAATTAAGGGATGTTTTGGCAAGGGTATTTTGGTCTTTTCACAAACTTTGGAGGCCGCTATAAATATGAGAACCCCCATCCAAACACTAATTTCATCATTTTGTCTTCCAATTCTCTTACAAAAATATCTAGAGTTGAAATTCAAGAATATTAATCTTCCAAAAATCATCCATAAATCTTCAAGATTTGTTCAAGAATTAAGTTCATCATAGTGTGTGCTTTGAGAATCATTTATTACAAGTGCGGTTACAGTCTCAAGCAATAGAATTCATCAAATTTCAAAGATTAAGGTATGCAAATGTTGATTCTTGGGTTTCTTTCACCCAAGAATCTCAAGAATCCTTTTTAAAAAATTAAAGATAATTTTTTTTAGGATTGTTATGTTTTATGTGGTTTGAAATTGATCTTCTTGATGTGGTTGAAATTAAATTCATGATTTGATGATAAAGACTCGAGCTTTTACCCTAGTATGTGTTGATCTTGTGGTGTTCATAATAAAGCCTCTTCAAGGAGCATGTTTTATTATATAATCATGTTAATTGGTGTAACGAATTGTTGTAAGGCCAAGATGATTGAAGTCTGATGTTGTTATATGATGACTAATGTTGGAAATAATCATATTTTTCCACCTGTGTTGAATTATGATCATATCAGGTTGAAATCCTTGTATGATGAATTGGTTGATAGAGTCATGATATTTATAAGTATTAATTATTGAATAACTAAAGCATGCTCCATAAATGTTTGATAAAATGCTTGTATGAAGAAAATTGGGTCATTATGACATTGTTGACTAGAAATCCCCAAGTTTCGTATAAGATAAGCATACCAAGTATTTGTTAAAAAGCTTTAGTGAATGGATGGAACATGTTAGCATGAAATCCTTAATTATGTACCTTGAAAGCATCTTATGTGTTTATTGCAAGATCTTGTGGAACGAGTTATGAAGTGTTGGCTTGCATTTTCTATAAAAATACATGTTAGTAGTTCCAAGTGATTAATGTGATGTTTTATTGAGTATATGGTGAATTCATTGTTATAATGTGGATGTTGGTCATAAATTCAAAGAGTCGAGTTCGATCAGTTTCCGTCTATCGAGTTGTGGGGGTACTTATACCCAAAAAATATAGCTGTATGCCTAGAGCCAAGTTAGTCTCAAGATAATCTCTGTCATGCTTTGATCAATAGAACTCAGTCAATGACTTCACAGTAAGAAAACTCAGTATTTAGTTTAATCCATCGCAGTATTGAATATTCAGTTCAGATTCTAGTAAAGCCTCTATAAGTTATAGAACTCAGTTGTATTCAGACAGAGAGTAGAATTCAGATGTATTCCATTAGATAACAGAACCAAGTGAACTCATTCATCTAAGACCAGTATAAAACTCATTAACAGATTCTGTTCAGTTAAAGTACAAGTTCTAAGAATTAGTTTAAAGTCTTTTAGTTGGGAGTAGGAGCTAGCACCAAGCGGGTGTAGGGATGGCGGCTCCCCATCAGAGAGGCAGACTCTTTAAGAGCAATCCTTGAACTCTAGAACTTTGTAGCCAACATAGGATGTAGGAGTCACCAGTTAAAAAAGGGCTTATCACCCATCAAAAAGGCTTGACTATTATACTGCCTTAGGCTTGACTTCCTACAAGTGCCACCCGTTAGATAGGCTTTACCAGAGAGGTCTTTACCCATGTGATGGTACTGACACCCTTCCAGCTGGGGTTACAGTTTGGACTCCATTAGTTCAGGCTCAGGTTATGTCGGTTATGTGAGAACTCCCATAGTTGCAGTTTCAGTATCAGTCTTCAGAGTAGAACTCAAAAATCAAGACTGTCAAATGTAGTTATCTATCTTAGTAAATAACTCAGATAATTCCAGTAAATCATGGAACACCCACTAGATAGGCTTGGTCTCACCTAATGTTATTCAGCATCAGTACTTACAGAGATCACCCATTAGATAAGCTTGATCTCAGTCTCAGATTCAGTTAAGTATTCTCTTTATCAGAAGATCTAGAGATCACCCATTATATAGGCTTGATCTCAAATTCAGATTTAATTATTCCTTATCACTATATAAGACTTAGAGATCATCCGCTAGATAGGTTCGATATCAGATTCAGCCAGTTGATACTAGCAGGCTTAGACTCAAATGTTGATATTAGTTGACTTGGTTATATAGTATTCCAGAGTTAGTGAACTCTAATATCAGATTAAGTGGCTGTATATTCTCAGAATATTAGTATGTTCAGAGAGTTTAGCTTGACAGTATGTCCAATATCAGTTATCTAATTTTGTCCTAGTATGCTCGGTCATTATATGCAGTATGTTTAGTAGTTACAGATTCTTTATGTGTTCTAATCCAGCTCTTGCATATGATTCAGTTAAGTAATTCTTCATTCATATGCCCTTGTATTTAACCTTACCTTATTTGGATAATTAGTATATTTCAACGTACTGACGCATTTTGCACTATGGTGTTCTTATTTCATTTGACACCATAGGTTCAGAGGTACAAAATCCAAAGTACCCTTAGCAATCCAAATTCAATCAGCAGTAGTAGAAGTTTTAGAGAGTCCTCACCTTTCGAGGACTATTATTATTCTAGTATAGTATTATAGCTAATTTATTTTGTTAGACGGAGTTAGTTGGGGACATATTCCATCAGCGCCACAGTTTAGACAGTTATAGTCTTTTCAGATAGTTGTATAAGTATTTAGTTTGCAGAATTATGTATTTGAGATATTTTGAACCTCAGGGAAAGTTTTCGCCAGTTTTTCATATGTATTTTATTATAATATGCAGTGAAAGATACATATATCAGAAGAGGGTTAGCTTGTGGTCCTTCAGGATCGTGAGAACCATGTGGCATTCCAATTATAGAAAATTGGGTTGTTAAAAACTTTGTATTAGAGCCTAAGTTTCAATAGAATCCTAGGAAGTCTAAAAAGCCACATCTAGTAGTGTCTTGTGCATGTGTGTGTTGCACACCACATTTATGTACAGGAGGCTATAAGATGTTTTTAGAAATAGTTTCCCTTCTTTTAATATGCATGTCGTGCTAGTGAGCAGAAGCTCAAGTTGAAATCTCATTCTAATCCTTGTTTCTCTTTAATTTACGAAACATGCTTCCTTAGAGGAGAATAGGAAACTAGTCAGCCCCTCAGCTTGTTGATCCCCAGAATGAAAGTGTGTCACACATCGAGTTCTGGGCAGCTTTTTAGGTGCTAGCCAAAGTGATGTCAACTATAGTGCAAATGAATAATTAGGATACTGCTCCTCAATAGTATGGTGATGTTGTAGCCATAGCTAGACTCTGTGACTTTATCAAAATGAGCCCTCTCGAGTTCTTGGGTCTAAGGTAGGTGAGGACCTGGAGTTATTTCTAGAGGAGGTGAAGAAAATTTCCCAAGTTATGCGTGTGTCTTAAGAAGAGAGCATAGAAATATCCTCACATAGGCTAAAAGATATTGCTAATGATTGGGTTATAGTGTGAAGGAAGGGTAGAGGAGAGGATGATGCTCCTATGACTTGGCAGACATTTCTGGATGCCTTCTTAGATAAGTTTTTCCCATTAGAGATGAGAGAAGCTAGGATAGAAGAATTTTTGAACCTAAGATAGGGATCCATGAAAATGAAGGAGTATTGTCTTATGTTCAATCAGTTAGCCAAGTATACCCCTAAATTGATAGCTGACCCTAGAGCAAGTATGCCTAAGTTTGTAACTGGTGTAATCGGGATGGTGTTGAAAGAGTGTAGAACCGCTATGCTTGATAGAGAAATAGATCTTTATAGGTTCATGATGTAGGTACAACAGATTTTGTCAGATAAGATAAAGAAAAGAGAGAGATCCAATATGAAAGCCAGAATAGGTAGTCATAGTTTCTCCTGGCCAGGGTCACACGGTGGTAACTATTCACTTCATAGTCAATAATTTTTAGTCTCAGCTCCATCCATAGCTAGTGTACCCGCACTTCAGCTCAGAGATGATAGTCATGATGGGGTGCCAGGCTCTAAAGCCTAGGGTAGTGCAAGAAGTGAATGTACCTATCCTCTTTGTGGAGAGTGTCGCAAAAATTATCTAGGTATGTGTAGAGCAAACAACAATGTATGTTTTGGATGTGGCAAGCTATGCCATAGGATGTGGGAGTGTAGAGTGTTAAATCAGAGGGGTAGAGATTCGGTGTAGACTTTGTATGCTTCACACTAACCATGATCATGAAAGTTTCCCTGACATAGATTCGAGTACGTTATGAGTTCTTCATCTTCCTGATATGTATTGCTACATTCTTTGTTCCTACTTGAGCTTAAGTTTTAAGCATGAGTTAGTTAGTAGAGCAAGCATTTAGTATAGCAGTCAGACAGTTATATCAGTATAGTTTGTTTTCTTATCTCTTCATGTAACCATGATATTAGGCATCTCAGAATTTAAGTTATTCCAAGATAGAGTATTCTAGCAGTTGCAAGTGTCACTTAGTTCATGCATCATGAATTTGATCTAATTCATAGATGCCTCGTGCATCGTTGCAGTATATCAATGAAGTAAGTGTTCTTAGATGGACATAGTGTCCTAAGGGGGAGAGACCCTACGAATCCCCAAAGTTTTCAATCATTGCATCAGTTATCATTGCATAGTTAGTCATGCTTTCAAGAATAAGTTCTGTCAAACCTCCATACATTAGTTATGCATGTTTAGTAGATAAAGTTCAGCCTATTAGCATATTCATTCATTTGTACATGAGAAAAACTTAGTTATAGATCCATCTATTAGATATTGGTCATGAATTCAAAGAGTTGAGTCCGATCAGTTTTTGTCCATCGAGTCCTGGGATTCTTGTACCCAAACAATATAGCTGTGTGCCTAGAGCCGAGTCATACTCAAGATAATCTCTGTCATGCTATGATCAATAAAACTCAGTCAATGACTGAACAGTAAGAAAACTCAGTATTCAGTATAATCAATCTCAGTACTCAGTATTCTATTCAGATTCTAGTAAAGCCTCTGTAAGTTATAGAACTCAGTTGTATTCAAGCATAGAGTAGAATTAAGACTTATTTCGTTAGATAATAGAACCAAGTAAACTCATTTATCTTAGACAAATAAAAAACTCAGTAACAGATTCAGCTCAGTTAAAGTACAAGTTCTAAGAATCAATTTAGAGTTTTTCAATTTAGAGTAAGAGCTAGCACCGAGTAGGTGTAGGGATAGAGGCTCCCCATCAGAGAGGCAGAGTATTTAGGAGAAATTCCTGAACTCCAGAACATTGTAGCCGGCATAAGCTGTCACAAGCGGGATGACTTATCACCAATGTCATCAGCCCTGGGAAGATTTCAACTCCCAGTGATGACATTTTGTGATAAGTCGTCACTCCCGTGATGGCTTATCACCAAAGTCATCAACCTTAACCAGAAAATCAATATTTCACCTTTTTGTGACGACATTTCTTGACTACTTATCACCAGCTTGATGACTTGTCATAAATGTCATCCGATATTTTTTCCAGCAATAAAGGGATGTTTTCCAAGGTTATTTTGGTCTTTTACAAAACTTTGGAGGCCGCTTTAAATATGAGAACCCCTATCCAAATACTAATTTCATCATTTTGTCTTCCAATTCTCTTACAAGAATATCTAGGGTTGAAATTCAATAACATTAATATTCCAAAAATCATCCATAAATCTTCAAGATTTCTTCATGAATTAAGTTCATCATAGTGTGTGCTTTGAGAATTATTTATTACTAGTGCGGTTAGAGTCTCATGAATTAGAATTCATCAAATTTCAATGATTAAGGTATGCAAGTGTTGATTCTTGGGTTCCTTTCACCCAAGAAGCTCAAGAATCCTTTCTAAAAAATTAAAGATAATTTTTTTTAGGAGTTTTATGATTTATGTGGTTTGAAATTGATCTTCTTGATGTGGTTGAAATTAAATTCATGATTTGATGATAAAGACTCAAGCTTTGACCCTAGTATGTGTTGATCTTGTGGTGTTCCTAATAAAGCCTCTTCAAGGAGCATGTTTTATTATGTAATCATCTTAATTGGTTTAATGAATTGTTGTAAGGCCAAGCTGATTGAAATGTGATGTTGTTATATGTTGACTAACATTGAAAATAATCATATTTTTCTATGTGTGTTGAACTATGTTCATATCATGATGAAATCCTTGTATTATGAATTGGTTGATGGAGTCATGATATTTTTAAGTAGTAATTGTATAATAACTAAAGCATGTTCCCAACATGTTTGATAAAATGCTTGTATGAATAAAATTGGGTCATTATGACAATTTTGACTAGAAATCCCCAAGTTTGGTATAAGCTAAGCATGCCAAGTGTTTGTTAAAAAGATTTAGAGAATGGATGGTGACATATTAGCATGAAATCCTTAATTATGTACCTTAAATGCATGTTATGTGTTTATTGTAAGATCTTTTGGAAATAGTTATGAAGTGTTGGCTTGCATTTCCTATAAAAATACACGTTAGTATTTCCAAGTGCTCAAAGTGATGTTTTATTGACTATATGCTGAATTCATTACTATGATGTGGATGTTGGTCATTAATTCAAAGAGTCGAGTCCCGTCAGTTTCCTTCCATTGAGTCCTGGTGGTACTTGTACTCAAAAAATATTGTTGTGTGCCTAGAGCCGAGTCGGTCTTAAGATAATATCAGTCGTGCTATGATCAATAGTCAATGAGGAATAGTAAGAAAACTCAGTAAAATCTCAGTATTCACTTTAATCAAGATCAGTACTTAGTATTCTGTTAAGATTCTAGTAAATCCCCTGTAAGTTACAGAACTCATTTGTATTTAGATAGAAAGTAGAATTCAGACATATTCCATTAGATAATGGAACCAAGTGAACTCAGTCACCTCAGTCAAGTAATAAACTCAGTAACAGATTTAGTTTAGTAGAAGTACAACTTCTAAGAATCATTTTAGAGTCTTTTAGTTGGGAATAGGTTCTAGCACCGAGCATGTCCAGGGCAGGCAGCTCCACATTAGAGAGGCAGAGTTGGTAGGAGCAATCACTGAACTCCAGAACTGCGTAGCTAGTGAAGGATGTAGGATTCACCCTTCAGAAAAAAGCTTTTCACACATAGAGAGGCTTGGCTATTATACTGCTTTAGGCTTGACTTACTACAAGAGTCACCCATCAAATAGGCTTGACCAGAGAGTTCTTTGTCCGTGGTAAGGTATTGACACCCTTCCAACTAGGGTTACAGGTTGGACCCCACTAGTTCAGTCTTGGGGTATATCGGTTAAGTGACAACTAGTTCTTAGTTTCATTTATTGATTTCTTACTTCAATTTTTTATCTTAAAATATTTAACAACTAGTAATTAACCTACTTGGTTAATTGATTCTTTTACTTTTTTTTCTATTATCGTCCATCTTTGGTGCCTTTTCTTAATTTTGTTTGATTATTATTTTTCTGTTCAAGTTTGTAGTCACTTTTATGAGTCATATATTCTTTTTCCAAATAAGAATACACCATGGCCATGAGTAGTAGTTGACACCACATCTTCCATTGGCATAGAAATTAAATTTTATCACTTGAAACTCCTATCGTGAGGCATACAAAGGTGAGATTTTAATTATTGTTGGTGAGGAGCTTTACTACAAATCTTATTTATTTGTTTTGTTTGTACAATAATTTATAAGAAAGAATGTCATCGGCAGCCTTGTATACTTGTGACTACAAATAAGAGACTATGATTGTGGTGAAGAAAGTTATGGAAATGATGAAGAGAGATATTATAAAGTCTATATAGCCATGAAAAAGAGACGTGTAGGAATGAGATCTACCATTTTAGAGAATAATAGGAGAAAAATAGTGATTGTAGCTTTTATGGAGTGTATGTGGAGGATGAAGAACCATGTGATGGTTCTTATGAGGATGATTGGTCTTATAAGGAGTATCACACATCCCACTCCAAATAAAAAGATGATGTAAGATATAAAACTTTCTCTTATAGGCCATAAAGAGTTATAGTGATAATGTACATGGTGATTATGAAGATTCGTATTCCTTATCTTATGTTACTTCTTATAAAAGTTGAATTGTTGTGAATGGTTATACTAGATCAAGTAAAAGTCATCTAACATGAAGAAGAGAATGTACATCTCTAATGTCTTATCCTTCTTGTTCTAGTGCTAAAACAATGAGAACTAGGAATTATAGAGGGTATAGAGAATATGATAGAGGTATATATCCTATCAAGGCTACTATTTCCTAGATTAAAAGAAGGACATGATCTCGAAGTATATCTCGATTGAAAGTGGAAATATGAAAGATTTTTTGAGGATAATGATATGAGTGATATTGAACAATCCACCTATGTCATTAAGCACCTTTAAGGTCAAGCATTGAGATGGTGGGAACTTGAAAAAGGATCCACTTAAGTGTGAAGTTCCTTGAAGAGATACATGAAGGAAATAAATGTGCTTGAAGTGTGTAAAAAACTTTTTAATATTGATCCAACAAGAGAACTTTGAACAAGAAATATGGATATTGAAGGAATTCCAAGATGAAATCTTATTCTTTATTATTTGTTCTATAAAAATTACATCACTCCTTTTATAGTTGATTATTTAGGAATACCTCAGGTTTTCAAGCATTATCCATATTTTTTGGAAGGCTATAGAGTTTTAAAGAGTGTGAACGTTTTATGCACAAGAGATGGATGGATGAGAAAGTTTGGTATAGTATATTTACTTTGTATTTTGTATACTTATGCTTGGGCACGAAAAGGTTTATGTAATATAGAGTTCTTCAATAAGAAAAATTGGCCTAAGATTGTTATGGACCAATGGGGAAGCAACCACTTCTCACCTACCTTCTCAAACCCCATGAAATTGTGAACACTTACTACCCCTTTTGATAATGAGAAGAAAATATTAAGAGGAGTAAGAGAGCACAAAATGGTAACCCAACAGTGGAAAAAAGAGAGATTGTGAGGAGTGAAGGGGGTTACCAAAAGTTAATGTAATACTTGTTTGTCCTAATATTAATAAGGAAACTTGTGTATTTTCAACGATGGATGATGGAGGGGCACCAACTCCAAAACAGAATATAACTTTGATAAAGTTCTAAGTACTTTAACCAAGACTATAAAAATATGGGACTCCCTCAATGGATGACTTGATACATGTTCCAATATTATTATGGTAATTCCACTCCAACCCAAAGAAGAATTTTCTCATGAGCTTTAAGGTAAAATAGCTAACTCTCATACTCTAGTAAATACAGATGATCATTGTATGGGTAGTACCTTATTGAGTGATTATGATAGCTTTTCTACCTGCTTGCTAAATGATTCCTCACATTTTGTTCATAATATATGCTTTGAGAGTGTGTATATAGTAGTTGATCTAATTAACACTGAATTAAATATAATACCCCAAGTTTTGGACTCTTAAATTTTCCATGTGATTATGCTAACTATCTACAGTATAGCTCAGGTGATCAGTTGTAGGAACTCTTCACGAGTTGTATAGTCCTAATCATATCCATTCAAATAAAGTGGCCTAATATTTCTATTCTGACCACGACTAAGGCCCTATGAGTCGTAAGGTGTGGTCACAATTCATGGGGAGGGGCTTTTGACCATAAAAGTTTAGGTACCCATTAATACTGCCCAAAATATGAGTCCAGGTAAAGACTTACAACCAGTCATTATGAGTCGTCACCTAACCCATCATGATAGGCAATAATTTTTCTCCACATTTATATTAAGGGATTTTTGGTTTATTCCCTTCTCTTAACTTATTAACTATGACTTGAAAAAACTTTTAGGGTGTTATTATCATCCATAAACAAATCAAATCACATTTCACTTCTCTTAAACTTTCCTAAAAATATATTCTAGGGTTTTAAGGATTAAGCACCTAGGATTTAATCAGTGGTTTTCTCTTCAATGTTCTTGGTGTCATCAGGTCTGTATCTCTTCTCTAAATTGATTTTTATACAAAGCATGTGTTAAATTGTATCCATGTGGTTTTAATTACTTAAATTTGAAGTTGGGTTGAGGGGGTTGGAATAGTTATAATATGAATTCATTTCCCCATGGTTTTGAGTTGATTAATATGTGTTATGTTGTGGGTTTGAACTAAATAAATGCATGCGTTGGGGAATTTGAATGGGGAACATGATTATTTCCAAACTTTATGGTCTAATGGTTTGGAATTGGTTTTATGCTTAACCCAACTTGTGAAATTGGATTTGAACATAGAAATGCACATGGTTTTACTCACATTTGGAACAACCTTTGCATAAAAGGTTAATGGAACTTAAAATTGTTTTTGAAAGGCTTTGGTAGCCATAGATTATTTTCAAATTGGAAACTTTTAAGTAAACTTAGCGATCTATTTTTGAATGGCATAATGGAATTGGCTTGAAAACATAACTTTATTTGGTATGATGATACTAACGTTAAATTCCTAATTTAAAGACACTTGTGTTAATGGATGGGAATGTGTAAAGGGTTTTAATTTGTCTTTAAGGAGGTTGTGTTGCTCACTGTAGAAGTTGAACATCTCGGGGGGATCGATACTAGAAACAACATTTACTGGTGTGTGGGTCTTCATGATCACATTCATAGTTCACACATTATATATATATTTTTGAATGGTTGGAGCGTCAGTGGCTTTAGCCATTCCTTTGATTTCCTTGGTTCATGCAGTTAACATACTTTGGGACCCTTTTAATAGGGGAGTTGAACCAACATAGCCCATGGGTTCCCTTATGATATTAGAGATACACAGTCTAGGTTAATAGTTTTTACATCTTATGTTATACCATGTTTCCTATCCAAAAATCTTATATATTTATATATGAAGGTATGCATATAGTTTTTGAATAGTTTTGGATTGACTTGATATGGCATTATTTTATCCCTTCCCTGAGTTACATGCTAGTGCTCACCTAACTAACTATCTGCAAATGCTATATCATTTCATGATCTAGGGTTCTAGGTGCTCTTCAGTTACCTTATGCAGAGTTATGTGATATTGGTTCATTATTTGGTCTATATTGAAGTGGTATGCCTCCATCTTTCGGATGGCTGAATATTTCATTGCTTTCTTTATAAGTATCAAAATTGCATCATTTTTGTATATTTTGGATTCCCATTTTTGTACTAGTTAGAGGATTTTTGTAGACAAATTATAGGTGCTTACTGTTTATTGATTATTAAACACTATGAGCTGTCTATTTATCTTTGACATTATTTTTTGGTTGCTTCTTCTATATCATTTATTGTATTAAGGTGACTAGGAAAAGAGGGTGTTCTTCGGCACTCGGTGGGCTTGAGATACTAGTTGCGACTAGTCTCTGGGTCAGGTTGTGACAAGCTTGGCATAAGAGAGTAGTTTTAGAGCTGTTGGGTGTCCAAAAGGACATGTCGAGAAGAGTCACTTGTATGGGTGTATAGCATGCCACACTTATAAGAGAGAGGATACAAGGATTGGAGGAATGTTTCCCTTTCTTGTGTCTTATGTTCGGGCCATAAAGTCTGGCGTCTTGAATAACTCTAACTCATAATTTATTTGTATGTCATACAATGCCTACACGAAGATCTAATATTCATAGAAACTCTACTGGACCTTCTGTCCAACATGAGGATAATTTGATGGGAACTTACCCTACTTATGCAGTGAAAAACCAGTCTAGTGTCCTTGCATTATATGTCACGACCCCACGTAGAGTTCTACCTATTCCCACTAGTCCTCATTGGGCCCTTCGAGCTAACGACACCTATGATAAGCCACCTCAGGGAGATATCTATAATGTCGAGTTTTGCCAATCGAATTATTTGTTTACCCAATTATTGACATCAAAGTTAAGAAGGATACTTAATTGTTTTTAAATGAAATAAATAAGATATTTTGGGTGCTGTATGCTATAGATTCTAATAGTGTAGAGTTTTCCAAATAACAGTAGAAAGGTATAGCTTACTATTAGTATGAGGAGTGGGAGAAACTGAGAGGTGATGATTCGAAGCCAGCTTTATGGGATGAGTTTTTGGGCACCTTTCTCAATTATTTCTTTACTCAAGAGTTTAGGGAAGCTAAGACTAAGTAGTTTGACAATTTGAAGAAGAGTAATATTAGTTGGAAAGAGTATGCCCTAAAATTTTAGTAGTTATCACACTATGCTCTAGAGCTGGTGTCTAGTCAAAAGTTTACAATACGAAAGTTTTCTTTTAGGTTGTCTCGTGACATTGTATTGGAATGCAAAGCTACAAAGTTGAATAATGACATGGACATCTCTAGATTTTTGGTTTATATACAATAGGTAGAGGATAAGAAGAAGAGATAAATAAAGATGGGGAAAAGGTAGAATAAGAAGTTTAGGTATTCAAAACATGGCATAAATCAGTAAAATACTTACAGGGATGGTAGAGATTGGAGTAAGAAGAGTACTTACAAAAATCTAAGTTTATATTCTTTGGTTATTTCTCCTTATCTTAACTATTTAGTGATCGTTATTTTTAGGCTAGAATTCATTCTAAGGCATAAGGTGTGTAGTCTAAAGATAGTGTAGCTTAGTCAGCCCTACCATATCATCTTTTTAGATTTTGCGGTCAGCTTTATCAGGGTTATTATGAAGAAAGGAGAAATCAATGCTTTAATTTAGTCTTCTTTGTCACATGCAGTGAGACTATCTTACGGCAAAGGTAGCCACTAAGGCTAATAAGGTTTCAGTTACCAACTCTTATAATACAATGTCGAAGGGTTCTACTTCTGTTGTCGGCACTGGATGAAATTTTCTTTATGCTCTTGCCACCCATTAGGAATCAGAGGCATCTCCTAATATTATTACTAGTTTGTTATAACTTTTCTCTCCAGATGTGTATTATTTTCATGATCCAGGGTCTACCATTTCTTATGTCACCCCTTATGTGGATCTGAATTTTGGTTTTGGTCCCAAAAGTATTTTCAACCACTTCTCTGTGTCTACTATAGTTTGTGATTTTATAGTTGCTAGGAGGATCTATAGGGGTTTTGTGGTTTCTATCATTCATAGGGAGACAGTGGTGGATTTGGAAGAGCTTGATATGCTAGATTTCTGTTTAATCATAGGGAAAGACTATCTTCATTCATGCTAAGATTTTTTAGATTCCAAGACCCAAAAGGTCAGTTTCCAATATCCTTATGAATCGGTAAATAAATGATAGGGATGTTTCTTACTGCCTAAAGGGAGGTTTATCTCTTATCTTAAATCTTAAAATTTGATCTCTAAAGGGTGTCTATGTGATTTAGTTAAGGGTAAGGATTCTAATTATGGGGGTCCTAAATGAGTTTAATAAGTTATGTCTATGTGATTGTAATATTTCCTTGTGGTTAATGAGTTTATTGAAGTGTTACACTATAATCTTTCTGGTATTCCTCTCAATAGAAAACTTTTAGTGTTGATCTTTTATCGGATACCTTTCCTATCTCTATTACTCTTTGTAGAATGTCTCCAACTGAATCAAAGTAGATTACGGAGTAGCTAATGATCTTTTCTTAAGGGTTTCATCCATCCTAGTATTTCTACGTGGGGTGCTCTTGTGATTTTCGTTTGTAAGAAGGATGGGTCCCTTCTACTATGTATAGACTATCATCAACTAAATAAGGTTATAGTGAAGAATAAGTACCCTCTTCCAAGAATTGATGATCTTTTTGACTAGCTAAAGGGTGATAGATACTTTTTTTAATATTAAACTTATGTTGGATTATCATCAGTTAAAATTCAAAAAATAGATAGTCACAAGATTGCTTTCAAAACCCAGTATGGTCATTATGAATTCCTGGTTATGTCATTTGTGTTAAATAATGCTCTAGCTGTATTTATGGACTTGATGAACCGGGTTTTTACACAATTTTTTGATCTGTTTCTGATAGTCTTTGTTGATGATATTATGGTGTATTATAAGAGTGAGGAGGACTATGACAATCATTCTATATTATGTTGTAGAATCTTAAGGATGAAAGATTGTATGCTAAATTTTCTTAATATGAGTTATGTCTAAATGTTGGGACATTACTTGGTCATGTTATTTCTAGTAATGGAATTACGGGGATCCAAAGAAGGTTGAGGTGGTTAAGAAGTATTATAGACCTAATACTAAAACCGACATTAGGAGATTCTTGGTCTCGCTGGGTATTATAGGAGATTTATGGAGAGTTTCTCTTCTATTATTGCTAAGTTAATGAATTTGAATAAAAATAAGGTGAATTTTTTGTGGTCTGATGCTCTTGTGGGTAGTTTTCAGTAGTCGAAGGACAAGTTGACTTCCATGACATTTTTGACCCTACCTGAGAATACTATGGTTTTTATTGTTTATTGTGATGCATCTCATCTGGGATTGGGTTATATGTTGATGTAGTATTAAGATATCTTAAGATTTATGAAAAGAATAATCTGACTAATGACTTAGAGTTGACAGCTGTAGTTTTCGTGTTGAATATCATCTGGGATTGGGTTGTATGTTGAGCACCGTTCATAGGTACTAACACTTGTTGTGTGAATCCACTACAGTGAAGTCTCGAAGGACTAAAGAGTCACCCGCTACTGGAAGGTACTCTAGTTAGATATATGTCAACCCTCAACTCACAAGTTAACATCTCAACCTACACTGGCTACGTAGTGCTGAACTACACGAATTGCTACTAAAGGTCAAACCCTTAACTGGCGGGGGAGGCCCTATCCCTAGGTTCGCTTAGTGCGAAATCCTACTCCTAACTGAGCTGACTCTGATTACTGGATTAAACTAAGGTTACTAGTATGCTAATTTATTAAACTAATAATACTCTAATATATCCAAAACCATTTTGAAAATACTAAGACTAAGTAAACAACTAAGTTTTTGAGTATTCATAACCCCTAGGACTCGATAACATGACCAGTAGAAACATACTAAAGCTTCAAAAGCATGATAAGTAGTAATTGTTCAAAATTCATCTCTTAGGTATTTCATCAAACATATGTGGGTCATAATGTTAAATCGTGGGAATAGTTAAATCATGGCATAATAACATAATTTCAACAAAAAAATATCATAGGTTAAGGATTTATCTTGCAAATATCATCTTTCAAATGTGTCAAAGGCTAATTCCAACAAAAACACATGTAAATATGATATAAATCAAAATTCATGGGTATTCATGGAGAAAATTCATAAAAACTTTTAAAGGTCGTGATTTTAAAATTTAAAGCTGATTCTTGGACTCCAAGGGGTGAAAGGACCCATTAATGAACATCTAACATACCTTAATTGATGAATTTTCATGAGTTCTTGGTGATTTATTAAAGAATGAACTATGATTCAAAGTAGCTAGGGTTTTGTTCTTGAGAAATTTTGTGAAAGGATGAGTTATTTTGCCCTTTTGGGACCTTAATCTCATGTTATGGGTAAGGCAAAGTAAGGGGAAACGATTCAAATATAACCATATTCCTAAAATTAATTAAACTAAACATGGCAAGTGATGTGTTAATCGATGCTGTACGTCTTTCAGAAGATACATTAGGCGATGCATTGTGTTGCACCTCACCAACTTGATAAGAAGCATGGTATAGCCATATTATGCTGGCTTGCTGGTTCGAACATCTAAACAAGCAACAAACCTCGTTCGCAAAATAAAAAACTTGCCCAAGGTATACTATCGACCACCCCGATCATGGATCAACTTATAAATTGATGTTCTAAGGCTGGGAAGGTCGAAAAAATCCTCAACGTTTAAGAGGATTTGGAAATAAATAAGTCTTAAGACTTAGTGAAAATTTTTTTGTCTTAGACCCCTTTAGCATGCAAGAGTGAGCTAAAACAAGCTAGGATATTACGAGGTTTTACAGTTATCCATGGGAAGCTTGTCTCATATGGATGAGGAGAAGAAAGTATTGATGAATGATATTCACCGGCTGTCTAACTTAGGAGTTCATCTTTTTGACTCCGAGGATGGAGGAGTTATTATTCAAGAGGTTAATAAGTCATCTCTTGGTGATGAAGAAAATGAGAGGCACAATTTGTAACCTATTTTTATGCAAATTAAGAAAGACATAGGCCAACAAAAAGTCATGGGATTTGATATTAAGGGAGTTTATATCTTTAGGTACCAAGGCAGGTTGTGCTGTACAAATAACAATAGGTTGCAAGAAAGGATTTTGATTAAGGCTTACGAGTTAAGGTATATAGTTCATACATCTTCGACAGAGATTTACCATGACTTAAGGGAAATCTATTGGTGGAAAAATATGAAGAAGAATGTGGTGAATTTTGTGGCCAAGTGTATGGTCTATCAATAGGTAAAGATTGAACACTTAAGGCTTGGAGGGATATTTCAAGAGATAGTATTGTCTTTGCAGAAGTGCGAGATGATTAACAGGGATTTCATTATGGGTCTTTTGCAGTCTTCAACCAGTATGATTTGATTTGGGTTATCCAGATAGGATGACTAAGTTCACTTACTTTTTGCCCATGAGAACTAATTACCCTCGAGAGAACTATGCTAAGCAGTTTATTTTAGAGATTGTAAAATTTCATGGTATGCCAATGTCTATTACTTTAGATCGAGGTGCATAATTCTTTTCTCATTTTTATTGTTCATCTCAGAATAGTTTGGGGATCAAGGTGAACCTTAGCACTACTTTCCATCCTTAAATTGATAGAAAAGTGGAATGGACTATTTAGATGTTGGAAGATTTGATAAGGTCTTGTCTTATTGATTTTGGAGAATGTGGGTGGATCACTTGCCTCTAACTAAATTTTTATACAATAACAGTTACCATGCAAATATTTAGATTGATCTTTTCAAGTCTCTAATGGTAAGAGGTATAGGTCTCCTATTAGATTGGTTAAAGTTGGTAAGACTAGATTGTTTGGTCCTGACATGGTTTATCATGCCATGGAGAAGGTGAAAGTTATCAGAGAGAGGCTTAAGACTGCCAAAAGTTTCCAAAAGTCCTATGTGGATGTAAGCTGGAGGGAGTTGGAGTTTGAGGTTAACAATTGGGTGTTTTTTAAAGGTTTCTACAATAAAAAAGGTTGTAAAGTTTGGGAATTAAGAAAAGATCAGTCCCTATTATGTTGGTCTGTATAAGATTTTTAGGAGAGTTGGAAATACTGCCTTGAATTAGATTTGCACCCGAATTTAGGTTCCATTAATCCTATTTTCCATGTGTCAATGTTGAAAATTTGTATGGGTGATTCTTCTTTGGTTTTCTCGATAGAGGATGTTTGTATTTTACATTCTTTTTTTATTAGGAAGTCCTAGTAGATATATTGGATAAGCAGGTTCATAGGTTTAGAACTAAGGATGTGTCTTCAGTGAAAGATCTTTGGAGAAATCAAAAAGTGGAAGAGGCTACTTAGGAATCTGAAGAGGACATAAATTCAAAATATCCATTCCTCTTCCCTTTATTGGATAAAAATGCTTTAGGTAATATTTCTATTCTCTTTCTTAAGGCCTTTTGAATATGTCATTAGGGTATGTGAACATTCCTTCTTGTTATCGTGTTGATGGGTGCCTTAACTCATAATTCGTAAATGAATTATACCTCATGGAGGGGTAATGTAATACCTCAGGTTTTTTACTCTAAAATTTTTTGTGTGATTGTGCACACCATTCGGAGTATGTCTTAGGTGATGAGTCATAGGCCCTCTTCATGGGTTGTATAGTCCATATCATACCCATTTTAGTAAAGTGGCATAATTTTTCTATCCTGACCATAAGTCATAGGGAGGGACAAATGACCATAACAGTATAGGAATCCAATGTTTCATCCAAGACTACAAATCTAGGCAAAGACTTATAACCAGCCATTATAAGTCATCTACTGGCCTATACAAACGGGCGAAAATGTCCTATACATTTTTATTAAGTTTTTTTTGGTCTTTTCCACATCTTTACCTCATTATTCATAAATTAAAAGCACTTTTAGGGCCTCATTATCATCCATAAACAAATCAAAACACATTTCTCTCCTCTTAAACTCTTGCAATTAAAACTGAAGCTAGGGTTTCTAAGGTTAAGCACCTAGAGTTCAATCAGTGGTTTTATCTCAAAAATTTGTGGTGTCTTCAGGCATGTCTCTTTTACCTAAAGTTATTTTTATACAAAGCCTATGTTTAAGTGAATTCATGTTGTTTTAATTATTGGAATTTGAAGGTGGGTTGAGGGGTTTTGAATGGTTATCATATGAATAAATTTCCCTATCAGTTTGACTTAATTATTATGTGTTATGTTATGGATTTTAACTAAATAAATTCAAGGGTAAGGGAATTGAAATGGGGAACATGGGTTTTGCCAAACTTTATGGTCTAATGGTATGAATTGTCTTTACCCTCAACCAAACTAGTGAAATCGACTTTGAACATGGAAATAAACATGGTTTAAAACACTTGTGGAACATATATTACATAAATGGTTAATGGAAATTAAAATAGCTTTTGAAAGGGCTTGGTGGATATGGATTGGTTTTAATTGGAAAATTTGGAATCAATTTGGCTAATTATTTGGAATGGCATAATGGAATTACCTTGCAAGGTTAAGTTTATTTGGTATATGAATACCAATGGTAAATGCCTAATTAAAAAATACCATGGTTAATGGATTAGAATATGTAAATGGTTTAAATTTATGCTTAACGAGGGTTGTGTAGCTCGCCATGAAAGGTGGAAGTCCTGAGGAAGCAATACTAAAGGCATATTTGTTGATTTGGGGGTTTTGGTGATCATGTGCATAGTTCACACATTATATATATCTTTATATATATTAGAATGGTTGGAGACTCGGTGGCTTTGGCCCTTCATCAAATTTTCTTTGTTCATACGGTTAACACGCATTAGGACCCTTTTAGTAAGGAAATATCAAATCATATAGTGCGTGGGTTCCCTTAGGATGGTTAGAGCTACACAGTCTAGGTTAATGGTTTTTAAATCATATTCAAAACCTTGTTCCCTATCCCGATATCTTCTATATATGTATACATAAATATGGGGATAGGTTTTTTGAATGGTTTTGGACTGATTTGATTATGGCATTATTCTATTATTTCATGAATTACAAGCTAGCGGTCCCCTCGCTAACCTTTTTTAGATCCTACATTGTTTGATGAGGTAGGTTTATAAGGGTTTTTTGGAAAAAGTTAGTCTTTTCGGGTTTGTCAGTTGGTCTGTGTTGAAGTGGTGAGTCTTCATCTTCTTGAATGTTGGACATTTGTCTACATTATATATATATATATAGGAGTACCATTTGTTTATTTTATATTTTGGATTCCTTTTTTGGCCATGGTAGGGGAATGTCCTGACCTAACTTTGTATTCTGGTTTAGAGGATATTCTTGACAATGTGTGTGTGGTTACTTTTTATTAGATCCTATCCCTATTGAGATGTTTATCTTTCACATTATATTTGGGTTATTACATTTACTGTGCTCCGGTGAGTAGGCAAAGGTTGTAGTCTCCGGCCATCGGTGGGTTTGAGATACCCGTCACGGCTAGGCCTAGGGTCGAGTTATGACATTAACTCTTTTTGTTATATCAATTTGTGTCCATCTTGTGTTGACGCTATTATGTTGAATGATAGTACATTGTCTTGTTAAGGTAGTAGTAATCAATTTGCTTATAAATCTAGTCCACTTCTTGAGTAGGTTTGTGATGTGGTTAGTGACCTCAATTAGTATTATCTTGATAATGTTGATCTTTTAGACAGGAGAAACCCTTTGAGCATATCTATTAGTGAGAGTTCTATTACTTGTTTAGCTGATAGGGATGATCATTGTATTTTCTTCTTTGAACCTGATAATTGTGTTTCGAGAGTGAACTTACATATTCCAGTTATCCTTCTTAGATTGATTTTTCCCTGTTTAAGTAGAATTTATTGTTTGAACATGATGAAATTATTCCAAGTCAATTACTTAGTAGTGTTGATCATGTTTATGATATAGCTCTCCTTGATGGATATATTCTATATAACAACCCACTTTGGTGAGATTACTCCCCTAAAAGATAGAAATATCCTCTTAAAAGATGAGATTACTGTTTTAGGAAAGGATTGTGAAAAAGTGAAAGGTGGTCTTTGTGTACCAATTATTTATTACTCTTTCAGTGTTCCAACTCTTAAGCACACTCTTGAAATTATTCTGGTGCATATTAGTGAGCATGCACTCGAGGGAACCTTAGATTAAATCAGCTTGTGCGATACCTTTCTTTACCATTTAATATCCTTTAGTTATGGTTATTCTAATATGGACATAACTTTTTGTATTAGTGGTTCCCTTAGGAGAGAAGAGTGCTTCCTAAAATCATGTCTATGTCCACCCTACAAATTTGACCCCAGTGACTATTTGGAATATGGGGGTCCTTATACACTAAACTTGGGGCTTGGTCAAGATGACAAGAAAGCTTTGGTTAAAGTTGTTTGTAGTAATTCCCATGATGGAGAGTGTTTCTTGAAGATTTAAAATCTACTTGAGGGACTAAAGTTTTGTAAGGTAAAGATATCTAACAAAGATGAATGTTTCAAAGTGGTTATGTTCTTATTCAAACATGGATCTAATGTGATCTTTCATCAATGGTTGATTGAATAGCATGGTTACTTTAACTTTCCCCATTGTCCAAAATTATTCTGTGGCTAAGGAGTTCTCCTCTTGTGTGATTATACACCCCTAATTGATCATTTTGAAACTTGGCTATATGTTAAGTGTGTTCCTCCTTGGTATGGCAATCAGTTTGTTATTACAAATACTAACCCTCATGCAATGAGGGCATTGTTTCTTCTTGTTAACCATATTTTTTTTCAAGTTTTTGATTCGAGGTCAAATCTTTTTTCAAGAAGGGGAGGATGATACAAGAAAAATCAATATTAACCTTTCGAAGTCTATGATCCAAGGCAAACACAAAGGGAAACAAGGGTAAGTTTAGGGATCCTTTTCTAAGATCCAATGGAATAACTTCATGTTTAGAGGGTAGCTTTGTATCGGCAGAGAAATTAATCCAATGATTTTAACAAGGTATCAATACTAAGAACTACAAATACTCCAATGATTATTGCTGAAGTTAGATGTGTTTCAAGCAATGTTAATGCCATTTATGAAGTGTTTTAGAGTGCCCAATGTTTTAAAATAGGATTAAGAGCAATTATAGAGGTTGTTGGAGGGTAGAAAGGAGCCTAAAGGCATTCTGTTTTGACCTGTGACCTAATCTTTGATTAGAAGTCATCCACTTTACTAAGTAAGTACTTCACCTATACTAGCAGATGCCCATATACGTGGGTATGTGGGCCAAACCTATAAAGTTTGCTTATTATGTTGAATTGGGTCACTTTTGGGCCCATATATGTAATAAATAGACCATGACTATGAATTCTAGTCCCCTTATCTTATTTTATTTAGTGTTTTTTGACTTATTATAAATTATACACGTCGAGTATTAGCTTTAGGATTATCTATAATTTAACTTTCATTTCAAAATGTGGTTTACTTTAGAATTCGATTCCTTTGTGGTTTACGTAAGATATAGGTGTCTGATTGAATTTGAAAGGGAGGTATTTGAATTTGATAATTCTTTGATTGTCCTTTCAAATTTTTTCTTGTGTCAATCATTCTTTCCTTCTATCCATTACTTTTCGCATTTTTAATTCTATCATTTCTTTAGTTTTCATTTTTGTTTTGTCCTTTCATATTTTGAAGGTTATCATGAGCTCCATTTCTTTTAATTAGTTTAGGCCACAAATGGGTCCATTAATATTGTCCCAAATCTTACCTATTACTCGTGGCCCTAGTAAATAGATCCATGTAGCTCAAGTATGTTATACATCTACTAGCTTAATTATGCAAAGCAAGAAGCTCACTATTTTATTCAATTTTCAAAGTCCTAATCCCTCTAGTTCAACTTAACACTTGTATACATTCTAAGATATTGAATCTTATCCTCAAATACCACCTTGACTTCTTGAGTTCAAATTCTTTCATTGACATTTACTTGATCTTGTCACATTAAAGTGTGTGGGTAGTATTTTTCAAACATATGTACACTATCAATACTTATGAATTTTGTCCATCACCTTTACCACAAAGTCATTTCAAGTGCCATATAAGTAGAAAAAATACATGTAAAATATGAGGGGTTATTTCCTACCCCTTTAGGAACTTTCTTCCTTAAATGTTAGCCAAATTAACCTACCCAAACAATTTCTTTTGTAAGTTCAAGCTTCTTTGGACCACATAGAAACTATATAGTCATACTTACTTGTTAATTACCCAACTTAGTATTTAGGAATTTTTTTTTCTGGGATTGAATAAATAAGGGTAGTCGGATTTCATCTTATCCTCGGTTTCCTATGTGAGCTCTTCTGCCTATTATTTCCTTTAAAGTACTTTTACAAAATCCTAACCTATTAACTTATAGATCTAGAATAATAGGTCCTTCTTCATATATGATTTCTGTCAACTCTGGGCAGTCCAAAGCCTTTCTCTAATCAACTGAATCTTCTCTAATGCATCAAACACCAAGTCAGGCCCTACTACTCAGCCTAACCTACTTCAAACAAACCAATTGGAGCTCTACATCTTCTATAGTAGAGAAACTCAAATGGATCCATACGGATACTAGAACGATAGCTGTTATTGTATGCTAATTCAATCAAAGGAAAGTGGTCATCTCAATTACCTTTAATATCAACTGTGCATGCTCTCAACATATCTTCTAGAGTAAGAATGGTCCTTTCTTCTTGAACATCTATCTGATGGTGGAAGGTTGTACTTAGATAGACTTGGGTACAAAGATGCTTTTGGAATACTTTCCAAAAAGGAAAGGTAAAATGGGTACCTCTATCTGAGATGATAGATAAGGGAACACCATGCAACCTAACCAACACTCTGAGATAGAGTTTGGTATAGTCCTCGGCCAAATAAGAGCTATCGACTGGCAAGAAATGAGCTGATTTTGTCTTTCTATCTACGATAACCCAAATAGAATAATGCTGATGATGGGTAAGAGGCAAACCTGTCACAAAGTCTATATTCACTTCCTCCCATTTCCATATAGGAATATCGAACTCCTACATGGACCAACTAGGCTTCTAGTGCTCAATCTTAACTTGCTGGCATGTAGAGCACTTAGCTACAAACTCTGCAATACCTCTCTTCATCCAACTCTGCCAATAGATCTCCTGCAAATAACGATACATCTTAGTGTACCCTAGATGAATAGAGTAACGCGCACTATACACTTCTGCAAGAATTTGTTGCCTCAAATCATCTACACCAGGCACACACATTCTACCCTGACAACGCAAAACACTGTCTCCCCATTGGGAGTAAACTTTTACTTTCTGGTCTCTGACTGAGTCTTTTAACTTAACTAGACTTAGATATCTTTCTTGCTTTTCCTTTACCTCTGAAACTAGAGATTATTTGACACTACTATACACAAACATACTACCCTCTGCTGATTCAACTAATCAGATACCTAATTAGGCAATTTGATGAACTTCATGAGCTAACATCTTCTTACCATCCTAAATATGATCAATACTATCCATACACAATCTATTGAGAGCATCAACCACTATATTCGCCTTGCCCGGATAGTATAGAACACTCATGTCGTAATCCTTGAATAAGTCTAACCACCTTCTATGATGTAGATTCAAATATTTCTGAGAGAACACATACTAAAGGCTCTTAGGATCTATGAACACATCTACATACATCCCATACAAGTAATGCCTACAAATTTTTAAGGAAACCTCTAAGACTACAAACTCAAGATTATGAGTAGTGTAATTCTTCTCATGGGGTTTAAGTTGTCTGGAGGCATAGGCTATGACCCTACCTCTGTACATGAGGACACAAACCAAACCTACTATGGATGTATCACAGCACATAACAAAACCCTCTGAACCGTCTGGTAGAGTCAAGACTGGGGCTGAGGTGAGTCTAGTCTTCAACTCCTTAAAACTCTTCTCGTAGGAATCTGACCACTGAAACTTAACTTTTTTCTGAGTCAATCTAGATATGGGGGATGCAATAGAAGAAAACCCTTCAACAAACCGACGGTATTATCCATCTAAACCTAAGAAACTCCTAATATCTGATAAAAATATGAATCAATGCCAGTTTCTCACCGCCTCGATCCTTTCAAGATTGGCTCTAATGCCATCACCAAAAATGATATGTCAAAGGAAAGATACTAATCCTAGCCAAAATTCACACTTACGAAATTTAGCAAACAACTGGTAAGCTCTAAGAGTCTGAAGCAGTACTCTAAGGTGGTCTGCATGATTATTTTTGCTATGGGAGTAAACAAGAATGTCATCAATAAAGACTTTGGCAAACATTTCCAAGTACTACTGGAAAACTAGGTTCATCTTGTTCATGTAGGATGCTGGATCTTTTGTAAACCCAAAGGATATGATAAGAAATTCAAAGTGACCAGACAAAGTTGGCAAAGTTGTTTTCAGAATATCACATTCCCTGACCCTAAGCTGATGATAGCCTGATCTGATGTCTATCTTGGAAAATAAGCTAGCACCCTGAAGTTGGTCAATCAAATCATCGATTCTATGAAGTGGATATTTCTTCTTGACTGTTACTTTGTTCAACTGACGGTAGTCTATGCACATTCTCAGAGAATCGTCTTACTTACGCATGAATAGAATAGGTGCACCCCACGGTGAGACATTAGGTCTGATGAATCCCTTATCTAAGATATCCTTCAATAGTTCCTTCAGTTCAGCTGGAGCCATTCTCTATGTCAAAATAGATATAGGGTTAGTATCTAGGAGAAGATCTATTCTTAAGGCAATTTCTCTATTGAGAGAAACTCTGAGGAGATCTTCAGGAAACACGTCTGGAAATTCCCTCACTACTGAAACTGACTCAAGAGTTGGAGTTTCTGAGTTAGACTCTTTGACAAGGATAAGATCGTAAATTCAGCCCTTAAATATCTTATTTCTACCTCTAAGGTTTGAGATCAACTGACCCCTAAGAGTTGTAGTACTACCCCTCTATTGAAGGTCAGGTTCATTTGGGAACTGGAAATAAACTATTATATTTCTATAGTCAACTGATGCATAGCATGAGTGGAGACAATCCATTCCAAGAATGGTATAAAAATTCATCATCTTTAACTCCACGAGATCAACTGAGGTAACTTTCTAAGATATTATGACCGAACAGTTCCTCTATACCTGTCTGGCTACAATGGAAAAACCTATTGGGGCAATCACTAAAAAGGGCTCTTCTAGCATTCTAGGACTGTCTCCAAAGTTGATGGCTATATATAGAGTTACTAAAGAAAGAGAAGCTCAAAGGTTAAGTAAAGCATAAACATGTAAGTGAAAGAGCTGCAATGATAGAGTAACAACGTTAGGATAATTTTAAAGATCTTGGCAGGATTAAAAAACATATAATCTATTTGGATGTTGACCACAGGTAGCAATAGAAGTGGCACCCTGCTTATTCAGGCGATCGAATAGAACTGACGATTGATGGGACTGGCCCAATTGGCGCACATCCCTACCCTTCTAATAAACTACCCGAATCTCCCGAATTCGATGGCGTGGCTTACCATACCCGAAACACACATCACAAACAACTCTACACTCACTTGATGGTGTCTGACACAATTCTAACATAAAGGGTTGGTACGAACACTACTAACACTGACCTGGAACTTATAGCCTGGTGCCCTATCCCTATTGTCATTTCTGAATTTGGTTATTAGAGCACTGGCTGAAGAAGGTGCTGGTGCTGAAGACCTCTGATGAAAATAAGGACGGTTACCACCTTCTAGCTTTGGCTGACAAAAATTAAAACTGCCTATCTTATCTCTCTTATTTCATCTCTCCCCCTCCTTTATCTTCTACTCCTCCATTTTTTGAGCTTAGACGATCAGACTAGACAAGTCCATCTGACTAATAAGCATTGCGGTCCTACACTACTTGATCACACTATCAGATACACCAGACATAAACTTACTCATCCTGTACCTAGTATCAGCTACCACATGAGTAGTATACCTATCTAACTAATTAAACTTGAAGGAATACTCCCTAACACTCATGCTGCTTTGTCTCAAATTAATGAACTCTAACACTTTGGCATCTTTGAACTTCAATGGGAAGAATCTATCTACGAAAGTTATGTCAAACTCTTTCCACTCTACAAGCCCTGCATCTACACCCCTATCAAACTTCCACTGCTTAAACCAAGTGTGGGGCTATATCCTATAATTGATATGCAGCCAACTCAGCACTCTGACGTGACATCACCCCCATAGCATTCGTTATCGTCTGAACCAAATCTAAGAATTCGTATGGATCCTCTTCAAACTCTTATCCCCTGAAAGAAGAAGGATTGATCCGGGTGAAATCCCAAATTCTGGTTGAAGCAGTATTGGCCACTAGGTTGGCCAGAACAATAGCTGGCCATTCATTTTGTGCTGATACTGAATTAGCCAGAGTAGTGAACGCAACTCTAAATTCTATGTGAGAGACATACTCATAAGGAAGATCTACCTAGATGGGCTAAAGAGATGGATGAGTTCCTGTTCTTCTTTCGTTCTTCTTGGGAGGCATATTCTATAACCAGGAGGAAGAATTGGATTAGATAGAGATTTTAACTTGAGCTCATGCTCACTCACACGACATAAATACTGAAAGAAGGGAAACTTTTTCCTAAATGAATTATAGACTCTCATCTATATATAGGTCCTCGAACCATGAGGACTCACCATGTGTAAGAATGTAGATGAAGGTACCCAAAGATCACTATCCCTGCTGAGACTGAACACCTGAACCTACATCACGAGAAAATGTAGAACATAGAGGAGTATAGGAATCAGTACTTGGGACTGTACTAGGTATGTAGGGGTATATGCAACACTTCTAAACAATATCATAAATGAAAAATAAAGTCATACGTGCTGACAATAATGACTCTCTTCGCTTGAATTTCCTGAAACATAATTTCCATAAATCATCGATAATAACGCATGCTTCACAAATCTCATAAATCATTGGACTCAACTCAAACTCTTTAACTCATGACTTAGAGTGACTCGGTAACTCAAGAAACATCAACTATTATCGACTTGAGAGATTTCTATAACTGACATAAACCATATGAGCCACATAGAGTCCAACATTTTACCCTCCTAAGGAAGGAACCCTACATTGGCGGAAGAATTATACTCTTTCCAGGGAGTATATCTTCAAAATCATCTCTATGATCACAAACTCTGCTTTTTGGCCCTCAAATCTCAATCCTACGGTGGCACGTAGTTCTAGGGAAGTAGAATGCATTGAACCCACACTTCCCACTCGGTGCTAAATACTCCTTCCAGACTCAGGTTAGAACATGTTAGGAAATACACCGTAATCAACTCAAGGGTCTATCATGAAGACCAAATCATAAATATATCTTATCTATAAATCATACACAACTTGTGGATTCTTAACTCGACTCAAACTAAAGCAGTCTTTCTCAGTATCAAGTGCACTTACATATCCAATCATATGAAGTATCAAAAGCTTCAAGAAAACATCATAGGACTCATTCTTGACCCTTAAGCTTAATATTGATATATATTCAACACTCAATCTTCTCATGGAAAAGAGAAACTCATGACACTTATCATAAATCACTTAGTAATCATCAATACATAATAACAAAATACAATTCATAGCACTAACACTCAATTTAAGAAAAATGATGGTAAAATAATCATAAATATCAAACTTAATCATCTCAAATATCAGAAATTAAAAGTAAAAAAATTTAGGTGTAAACCCACTTGCAAGGATCATGAAACCCCAATAGTAAAAATCAATTCCTTTGGCACAAGAATGAAAGGATATTCTTGTTCAATTCCCACATACCTTGCATTATAATTTTAAGATGAAAAGGCTTGATTAGAAGCTCTTTTTCACACTTTTGAGCTAAGTTTCTTGATACCTTTGACTTAGAGAACTTTATTCTTGAACAACTCAGTGAAATATATGGAAGATTCTTGAATTTTCTTGGAGAGGATTTAGATTTGGAATTGCAGGAGAGAAACCCTAGCTCTAGATATTTCTTGGAAGGGATTAGAGAGAAAATGAATTGCTCCTCTCTACTTAGATATATATAGAGAGGCCAAAATGGGAGAAAATGACAAAAGTACCCTAGAGATAATTTTAGAACTGGAGCCCGAGTTTTGGCCCTGGCGCAACGCGCCATGATCTTGGACCTTTATTGGATTTTGTAAATTAGGAACTGCTCAGTGGCGTGACGCGGTAAAATTGCATTGTCACCTTGTTCGTGACCTGGAAGGGCACCACGATGCACAGGAATCATGTTGGTGCACTAGAATTTGACAATCCTAATATTGAGCCTTCGCGCGATGTGCCAATATCGCGAAGGCTAACTGGAAAATGACAATTACCATTTCGGCTGGCTCCGCGATGCGCTAAAGTGCCAGGTGGCACACAATCTAACTAAAATAGCTCTAACTCTTCACTCATGGGTCGGATTTAAGAGAATTTGGTATCAACGAAAAGCTTATTCAAATCTCCACGTGATAGAATGTAGAAATCAGAGAAATAAAACATGGTTTAAACATTATTCACCTTTGAAGTCATCCATATTTACTTCAAAAGATGTATTCAAGCTTAAGGAGCGATTAGGGTATTACAATATCTCCCCCTTGGAAACATTCATACTCAAATTTGCTAGTTAGGTTCAAGATCAAAGAGGAACATGAAATACTTTATGGGAACAATTTTCTCAACTGACTTACTTCACTCTAGATTTTCGAGTACCCCATAGAATGCACAAATCATAGAATGGATATTAATATAACTGAATACACTGGATTAGAAGGAAACTGAATTACGGAAGAATGATAACTTCGGCTTGATTTGAACTCACGGAGAATAGATGAGGATACTTAACTTGGATATCTGCTTGTGCTTCCGAAGTAGCACCCTCTATTTATTGATTTTGCAATAGAACTTTAACCAAGGGAACTTCTTTGTTCCTTAGTCTACGGACATGATAATATATGATCTCCATCGTAACTTTATAGTACGAAAGACTATCCCGAACAACTAAGCTCTCCGATGGATCAACCACAACAAAATCACCAATGTGCTTTTGAGCATAGAAACGTGAAAGACATGATGGACAGCTGACAACTCTGCAGGCAACTCAATCACATAAGCTGTTTTCCTAACACAATTCAAAACTCTATAAGGACCAGCATATCGGGGACTAAGCTTCCCTTTATTTCAAAATAGTCTCACCCCTTTTATGGTCGAAATCTTCAAGTACACCAAATTATCAACATCCAAATCAAGAGCTCTTCTTCTCAAATCAGCATATGACTTCTGATGACTCTGGGCTGCCTTCAAACTCTCCCGAATCAGCTTAACTTTCTCCATAGCCTCGAATACAACATCAGGTCAAATCGCAGTAGCTTCACCCACTTCAAACTAACCTATGGGTAATCTACATCGCCTTCTATATAAACCCTCAAATGGAGCCATTCTAATACTAGCATAAAAACTGTTGTTATAAGAAAATTTAGCCAATGGGAAATGCTCATCCCAACTTTTTTTAAATCAAGAACATATGTCCTCAATATATCCTCTAAAGTCTGGATTGTCCTCTCAGATGAAAGTGGTGCTAAGATGAACTTGGTTGCCAAGCCCCTTACTAAAAGCTATCTAAAACTGAGAAGTAAATTGAGTACCTCTATCGGATATGATAGCCAACGGAACTCTATGCAACCTGGCTAACTCTCGGATGTACATCTTAGCATAGTCCTCACAAGTAAAAGATGTTTGTACTGGCAGAAAATGTGCTAACTTAGTCAAGTTGTCTATAACGACCCAATCAGAATCATGATGATGGAAAGAGAGAGGTAAACTGGTAATGAAATCCATATTCACCACATCTCCACTTCCAAGTAGGAATGCTAAATTCTTGCATCATACCACCGAGTATCTGGTGCTCTATATTCACCTATTGGAAATTTGCACACTTCTCTATGTACTTTGCTAGATCTCTCTTCATACCATTCAACCAATAAATTTCCCACAAATTGTGATACATCTTGGTAGCACCAGGATGAATAGAATACCATGCGCCATGTGCTTCAGCCATTATTCTCTGCCTCAGATCATCAAAATTAGGCACACACAATCTATTCTGAATCCTCAATACACCATCTCCTCCTTTGGAGAAAATCCTCACCTTTTGGACTTTAACTGACCCTTTCTGTTCGACCAAACAAAAATCCATATCCTGTTTCTCCTTTACTTCCAAAACTAGAGAAGATTCGAAATCACTTTGAACCCAAAATATTACCCTCAACTGAATCAAGCAATCAAAAACCCAACCTAGCCGAACAATGCACTTCACAAACCAATTATTTTTTATCGTTATCGACATGCATCACACTACCCATGGACGACCTGCTAAGGGCATTCCACCACTACATTGGCCTTGCCCCAGTGATACAATACACTTATATCATAGTCCTTTAGCAATTCTAACCATTGCCTCTGCCGCAGGTTTAACTCTCTATGAGTAAACACATAATGCAAATTCTTGTGATCCATAAAGACATCAACATGAACACCATACAAGTAGTGTCTCTAGAATTTTAAGAAAAAAGCTACTGCAACTAGCTCAAGATCATGGGTCGGGTAATTCTTCTCATAAGGTTTTAATAGTCAGGAGGCATAGACTATAACCTTACCTTTCTGCACTAACACGCAACCGAACCCAACTCTAGAAGCGTCATAATACACCACAAAATCATCTACACCATTAGGCAGGGTCATCATAAGGGCTAAAGTGAGTCGATTCTTCAACTCCTGAAAACTCTTCCCGTAAGAATTTAAAAACTGGAATTTAACTTTCTTTTGGGTTAACTGGGTGAAAAGAGCAGTAATGGAGGAGAGACCTTCAACAAACGATAATAGTAACCAGCTAGACCCAAGAAACTCCTAATGTCATATAGGGAAATATGTCTAGACCACTTTTTTACAGTTTCTATCTTTTGAGGATCAACTCGAATATCTTCAGAAGAAATAATTGACTCAGAAAATCAACTGACCTTAACAAAAATTCACACTTGTCAAATTTGGCAAACAACTGATGATCTCTAAGGGTTTGCAAGATAATTCGGGAGTATACAAGGATTTCATCTATGAACATAATAACAAACATATCCAAGTACCATCTGAACACCTGATTCGTGAGGTCCATAAAAGTTGGTTGGTCATTAGTTAGCCCGAAGGACATAACCAGGAATTCAAAATAAATATAATGAGTGCAAAAAGTTATCTTTGTAATATCACTCTCTCTAACTTTAAGTTGGTGACGATTGGTGACAATCGGATCTCAAATTTATTTTTGAGAAATAACTCGAACCTCGAAGCTGATCAAACAGGTCATCAATCCTACGAAGAGGGTACTTGTTCTTGAAAGTGACCTTGTTGAGCTAACGATAGTCAATGCACATACACGATGAACCATTTTTCTTTCGCACGAATAGAACATGTGCGCCGCAAGAAGACATACTAGGCCTTATAAAACCCCTATCAAGAAGATCTTTGAATTGCTCTTTCAACTTCTTAAGTTCTACGGGGGCCAAGCGATACAGAGGAATAAAAATAGGCTACGTATCGAGAAGAAGATTAATCCTGAATTCTATCTCTCTTTCAGGATGTACCCCTGGGAAATGTTCAGGGAAAACATTAAGAAACTCATTTAGAACATAATGGACTGAATAGTCGTAGTCTCAAACTTAGTGTCTTTAACTCAAATCAAATGATAGATACAACCTTTGGATATCAATTTCCTGGCTTTAAGGTAGGATATAAAATGAGTCTTGGGAGTTACAGAATTTCTGGATCACTCAAAGATGGGATCATTGGGAAATTGAAACTTGACTACATGGGTACGACAGCCTATAGATGCATAACAAAAGTGAAGCCAATCCATACCTAGAATAATGTCAAAATCAACCATGTCCAGCTTAATCAAGTCTGCAAACATAATTCTGTTAAGGACAGTGATAGGAAATTTCTTATACACTTGCTTAACAACAACAGATTCACCTACTGGGGCAGAAACTATAAAAAGCTCAAGAATCTTATCAGCACTAATTTTAAAATTCACCGCCACCAATGGAGTCACATAAGAATGACATGACCCAGGTTCCATGAACATATACATATCTAAATGAAATACACAGAACATACCAGTAAAAACATCTGGTGAATCCTCCTGCTCCGAGTGGGGTGGTATAGCGTAAAATAGATTCTGGCGCTGACCACTTGCTGTACTAGATGAGGCACCTTAAGAAGGATTAGTATGAACTAAAAGGGTAGGAGCACTAATATCCTGACTCTGGCGACGAACATCATGACTCCCCTGTGTAGCATATGGGAAATCTTTGAATTTATGTCCCAACTTACCACAACCAAAATAACCCTTCCGATCGATTAAGAACTCACCAGGATGGTCCCTACCGTACTTTAGATATGAAGGAGGACAAGGTCTATTACTCACACTATTCTGGTACCTGGACATAGTAGGCCTATTACCCTGCTCCTGCCTAATTTTGAATATGGGAGTACTGGCTGATGTTGCGCTGGCACAAGTTAACCGTTCTAGGACTGAGGGCGATTCTCTCCAGAAAATCTAGTTCGACCATACCCCTGTTGCTCTGATCTAACTCTCTTATTTGTCCTTCCTCTATCTCTCTCCTTAACCTTGTCCGCTTTAATCTACTGAGCATGAATCATTAATCTTGAAAGGTCCATGTCCCTATTAAGCATAGCGTATCTATACTCTTTCATAGCATAACTAGATAAACCAGCCAAAAACTTACTTATACTAGTTCTAGAATCAACCATCATACCGGGAGCATACTTAGATAACTGGTTGAACTTATGACAATACTTCTTAACTATCATGGGGCCCTATCTCAAGTTCATAAGTTCTTCTAATTTTGTTTTCCTCAGCTTTGGGGAAAGAATCTATATAAGAACATATCCTGGAACAACTGCCAAGTCGTAAGAGCGGCATTCTCCCTTCTACTCATTCTCCATACCTCCACCCAATCATAAGATACATCTTTTAAGTGATATGAAGCTAGATCCACACATTCTTCCTCCATTACATACATAATTTTGGTGATTTTTTTCACCTCATCAAGATATATTTGTGGATTCTCGCCTGTCTTTGACTCATAAAACTCTGGCAGATTCATTCGCCTAAAATCACGAACCCAAGCTGCTGTTGAATTACCTTCCTACAGAGGTGGAACTGCGGCCTGAACATGGGTCTGAGAATTGGTGATAACCGTCTGGGCTAGCACTTGAAAAGCTGCCCGAAATTTAGTGTGGGACACCATCTCACCTAAAGGATCACTGAGTTGAGGTTGTTTGTTGTTTTTGCAAGCTCTACAAGTAGGAATTTTCTATCAAAATAGAGCATGAATTAACAGCAGAGAGAAACAATTGTAGGCATGATAGACTTTTAAAGAAAGAAACAATATTTCCTAAAATGTCTAGTAGCCTGTTGCTCATAGATGTGTTGCGCTACACACCAATGACCAGGACTCTACGTACGCGGCTCGTTAGACACCCTAGGACTCTTCAAAACTTAGGCTTTGATACCAAGATTGTAACACACCCAGAACCTATCCCGAGATATTGCACGGTTCTTAAGGCTACACGTGGCTTCAATCTAACCCTCCAAGCCTGTCATCACTTTCAGAACTCACTATAAGTCTAATCAATTTAAAATATAGAAGAATAATCTTGTCATGAGTATACTATTATACGAAGAAATATTTTCCTGTACAAATAAAATACTGAAATTTCTGTACATACTAGTACTCTAGTTCGACAAAGCCTCTACAATAAAAGACTGAGGAGCCATTGGGATAGATCGCCAACTGACTCTCCTGAATTGAAAAGAAACAACCATCTACTAAAAAGAATTAAATAAAGTACATAGTTCCTTGAACCATAAGGAATCACCAACTGTAAGAATGTAGATTGAAGTACTCAAAGATCATTCTAGCTGCTGAAACTGAGCACCTGAACCTACATCACAAGAAAATGTAGAACATAGAATAGTATGGGAATCAGTACTTGGAATTGTACTGAGTATTTGGTGGTGTATGCAACACTTTTAAAAAATATCATAAATTTAAAATAAAGTCATACTGCTGACAGTAATGACTCTCTTCTCTTGAATTTCCTTAAACATAATTTACATAAATCATCGATAATAACCCATGATTTACAAATCTCATAAATCATTGGACTCAACTCAAACTCTTAAACTCATGACTTAGAGTGACTCAGTAACTCAAGAAACTTAGAATATTATGGACTTGGGAGTTTCTTATCATTGATATAAACCATGTGAGCCGCATGGTGTCCAACATTTTGCCCTTCTAAGGAAGGAACCCCACATTGGTGGGAGTGTTATACTCTTCCCAGAGAGTATAACGTCAAAAAAATCTCTTTGATCACAAACTCGGTACTCTGGCCCTCAAATCTCTATCCTATGGTGGCACGTAGTTTTGGGAAAGTAGGATGCGCTAAACCCACACTTCCCACTCGGGGCTAAATACTCCTCGTAGAGTCAGCTCAGAACGCGTTAGGAAATCCACCTTAATCAACTCAAGGGTCTATTATGATGACCAAATCATAAATATATCTAATCAATAAATCATATACAACTTGTGGATTCCTAACCCGACTCAAACTCAAACAATCTTTCTCAACTTCAAGTACACTTGCTTATCAAATCACATCAAGTATTAAAAGTTTCTAGAAAACATCATTGGACTTATTCTTGACCCTCAAGCTCTATATTGATACATGTGCAATACTGAATCTTCTCATGAAAAAGCATAACTCATGATAATTATCTTAAATCACTTAGAAATCATCAATACATAATAACAAAATACAATTCATGGCATAAATTGTCAATTTAAGTAATATGATGGTAAAATAATCATAAATATTAAACTTAGTCAACTCAAATCTCATAAATCATAAATAAATAAATTTGGGTGTAAACCCACTTGCAAGGATAGTGAAATTCCAATAGTAAAAACCAATTCTTTCGGGACAAGAATGAAAGGATATTCTTGTTCAATCCTCACATACCTTGGATTATAATTTTAAGATGAAAAGAGTTGATTGCAAACTCTTCTTCACTCTTTTGAGCTAAATTTCTTGATACCTTTGACTTAGAAAACTTGATTCTTGAACAACTCGGTGAACTATATGGTAGATTCTTGAATTTTTTGGAGAAGATTTGGATTTTTGAATTGGAGGAGAGAAACCCTAGGTCTAGATATTTCTTGGAAGAGATTGGAGAGCAAAATGAATTGCTCTTCTCTACTTGGATATATATATATAGAGGCCAAAAGTAGGAGGAAATGACTAAAATACCCTTGAGAAAATTCTAGAACTAGAGCCCGAGTTTTCGCCTTGGCGCGATGCGCCATAATCGCAGACCTTTAATGGATTTTGACAATTGGGAAACTGCTCAATGGTGCGATACGGTGAAATTGAGTTGTTACCCAGGTCGTGACTTTAAAGGGCACCGCGACGTGGTAGAATCACATTGGTGCACTGGAAATTGACAATACTAATATTAAACCTTTGCGCGACGCGCCAATATCGCGGAAGCTCACTAAAAAATTACAATTGCCATTTTGGATAGCTTCGCGATGCGCTAAATTGCTAAGTGGCACACTGTGTCACTAAAATGGCTGTAACTCTTCACCCGAGGGTTAAATTTAGGTGAATTTGGTATCGACAAAATGCTTATTCAAATCTCCAAGTTATACAATATTGAAATTAGAGAAATACAATATGGTTTAAACATTATTAACCTTGGAAGTCATCTATATTCACTTCAAAAGACATATTCAGGCTTAATGAATAATCAGGGTATTACAGCAACTCGGCGCTATCATGTCGTGTCACAAAAAATTGAAAACACAGAACTGGGTTGACGGTGCGATGCACCATTATCGCGGTAAGCCTTTGGATGCAATTTCGGCCACATTTGCAAAGTGGCAACATCACGGAGGCCTACTGTAAATTGACAAACGAGAAATTGGCTAGCTCTGCGATACGCCATGATCATAGAGTCATATTTGAAACTGACAATTGTTATTTGGGCTGCCTACGAGACACACTAAGGGTTAAAATGATGGTGATTAATGACTGAAACTTTAAATTGCCATAACTTCTTACCCGATTATCAGATTTTAGAAGAATTTTATATCATTGGAAAGCTAATTCAATTTCCTATGCAATGAAAGTCTCTAAACTGGAAAATAATAAGTGTTTTGATAATTTTATATATGAGTACTCATGTATTGGGACTTAAATTATGTTTGGAAAATATGGGGTATTACATGAATTTGGAAAATAGTCCAGCTGATAATCAGTCATTATTGGTCTAAGTACTTATTAGAGATACACCATTTTTTCAAGGCTCACATCTATCTAAAGTGTTCTATGGATGGTATTTTTGAATATTGTTGGTGGGATGGTTTGAACAACTGGAGTAAAACCTATTTCGGCTAAGATACACAAAAATCCCAACACCGGTTGAATCACTTCTGCAGAAGAGGGAACCTAAGTTGTTCTATTTGGTGTATGGGTCATATTTACAAGATTTATCATCTCTTTATCCTGAGCAACTTCTTATTCATATTTAGAATTCCTGGGGCATCCTATTGTGGAGGATAGGCACAATGATCTCTGCCTTGGTAGTTTACTAACTATCTGTGCACCACCTCTAATGGGTGTTGCTCCCTATCCTCCACTTCTCACTCTACCTCTATGTTAAGGCATACCCTAAATTACAATCTCAATAATGGGTTAGTTGGTACCACAGTAGATATTACATTGTTGTTGTTTCTACTCTGGTGGAATTTTCTTCAACTATATAAGCACAAGAGAGAAAGGATTAGATACCAATTTAGATCACAAGATACTAGTTGGAATCAAATTATAGCATGAAATAAGGAATGAAAAGAGTTCATTCCTAATGTATCATAGACTTTCAACAAAATGTACAAACATCTCTGCACCATTATGTAGGACTCGACTAGGCATTTTCTCATATGACAAGATCTACGAACTGAGTGCTTTGATGTCATATTTATACTGACCGAAAGTAGTCATGATTAGGAACTACCCTATCCTATAGAGGGAGAACCATACTAATCTTAACCTTACTTACTTTGTTGGTGTCCTCTCTTATTCAAATCTCTATGTATTACATAGATTAAAAGGGTTTGATATAAATAACATCTTAGTCATTAATGTTATCATCCGTAATAGAGAATAGAGTGTGGAAACCACTATTTATTACAATCTCCAAATCCTAAAGTCACCATACTAGAACATATAATAATAATAGTTGGATCAAAGGGAATACTATCATAAAGGATTTGTAGGTTATCCAGAAAAGGTTTTTCCCCACGATATTAGGATTGAATCACTATTTAGAGTTTCATGTCAACTATTGGAATATGTTATGTACTCAATAAAATAAGATTACAAATAGCATCAATACATCAATAAGAATTGGTAAGCATCATATGTCGACTAACTTTACAATTTACAAGTAAGAAATTCAAACAACTATAAAAAAAATCCTACAAAGATTTGTAATAAATGTTAACAATCTAACAACACATCATAAATAATTATGTAGTTAGACTCCTAAGTTCACTTTATAGGCTTTCATACTTAATAATTTATCATCACATATATACACCAAAGGGAACACAATGCATGAGAATAAGTGCATGTATGCATGATTTGCACTGATTCTCTTAGCCTTCTCTTCCTTCTCATTGCATCATAGCGTACCCACATGGTACCCAACCTATGTCATATTATATCATATTATGTCAGTATGGTACCTTACCTATTATAATAACATATCATATTGTAATGGTGTGTTACCTGACCCATCACCTCAATGCCCCATCATAGTGTAATGAAAATATAATGCAGTTATCAAAATACAAACCAAGCTAGATGACAATCGTAGGTTTTTTAATTACTATTTTGCTAAAATCCAGTAAAGTTTAAGTGATACACAAAAGCATATCCTTCCTCAACTTCTTTGCTCAGAATATCCTTCATGTTGCACTTTTCCCTTTTATTCTCATTCAACTAATGCTTTGTCTATACAACCACCAAATATATATATAATTCAGTAATTCATCCCTTTTTAGAAATTAATGATGCTCAAACTATACCCTTACAATGTAAGCAATTGTCATCAATATAGTAACTCAACCAAGGATGGGGTTGAATACACAAGGAGTGGATACAATGATTTCAATACCTAGTAGTGTTAGAAGTTAACTAGGAGTTGACTAGTAATGTATGGTAAATAAAAAACAAAGTAAAAATTAGGTTATTCATTTGAATGATTTTGAATTTAACAATTTTGTTGTTTTAAGGATATAATTTCAAAGCTAGAAACTATTAGAGATAATCAAGTGTATGTCTCCCATAGGTTGATAAAAGATTAGGAGAAGAAAATGGGCCATTATAGTATGTGAATAGGAATCCCCAAATTGTGAGCTAGTCTATGCAAGCCTAGTGTTTGATAAAATTACCAAGTGAATGAATTATTCCATGCTAATAGGAAATCCCCAAATAAGTGTGAACCTATGCATGTCTAGTGTTTCAGTGAATGAGTGGAGATGTGATGGTTGTAAATTCCCCATTATGTTCCCTTTGATATATACTTTGTTTTTAATATATGCCAAGTGATTAGCAAGAAATCTATGACATGATAGAATGAAGTTTCCCAAGTGGTCTGAAATCCAAATACATGTAAAGACCGATATAGGTATGAAATAGTTAAGGTACAACCTTGCTGAATGGAGTATGATCTAATTGCATGTTTCCTCTATGTTATTATGTGATTAATATCCTGAGATACATTAATAATTATGATGATGCATTAAAGATGGTGAATATTAAGGTATGATTGTGATAATACTTGAATGATTGTGATAATACATGAATGATTCTGATGATGAGTGAATGCTTGTGTTGATGCATGAAAAATTATGATGGTGAATGTATGATCGTGATGATGTGAGAATGATTATGTTTTACTTTTATGTTATCGAGTCCTGGGTATTTATACCCGATAATAGAGTTGTTGTTTAGAGCCCATGTCAGTTTTGCGATAATTCCAATCGAGCCACGATTCTCAGAACTTAGTGAACTATAGAACTATGTATCTTCAGACAAGTGCAGAGCTTAATCAGGCTCTATAATCTCAGTTATCTTTGTAATCTCTGTATCGCTAGTAATCTAGCCTCTATCCTATAATCAGCTTAGATCTAATAATATTCAAGCGATTCTATTCTAATCTCAAAAGGGATTTGACTAATCTATTCAAGATCCGTATCATCAGTCATATGCTATGATTCGACACCTTTCCGTCAGATATGGAACTAAGTAGTCTCAATGTAACTCAGTCAGATCTCTTGAGAAATGTAATCAGTATCAGATTCAGCTCAGTCTAAGTTCAGTAAAAAATCAAATAAATGTCTTTTAGTTAGTGGTAGAAACTAGCACCGAGCGAGCTCAAGGATAACGACTCACTTACTAATAGAAGGTGTAATCCTTAGATGTGATCCTACTGCTCCAAAACTACGTAGCCAGCGTAGGTTGAGACATGACACCTACTAGATGAGGGTGTATGAGAGACACCATACCTTCTAGATGAATGTAGATGAGGTAGCTTTATATATTAGATGAGGGCACCACCATTATCGTATGAGGGCCTGATAGATGAGGGTTATATAAAGATAAGTTATTTACTGTGGCATGGTATTAATACCCTTTCAACCGGGGGTAGAAGTTAGACCCCTAATAGATAGTAGGGGCATGTCGGTTAAGTAACTACTTCCCACAATCTCAGTTTTAGAATCAGTCTTAGACTACAAGAAAGAGCTCAGTTCAGTGTAAAGAATTTAAGGTTGTTAGATACAGGCCATTAAGTATGATTACTTGCTAATTCGAAGATCCGTTGCTAGATAGGCCGATCTCAAATTCATTTATGAAGAAGCATTATTATCCACATACTCAAAGAAAACCTGTTAGATAGGGTTTCTATCCATTTCCGAAGCTTCATATACTCGTAATCTCAGTATGTTTAGAGATTTCAGAACTCACTCCCTGATGAAAGTGCATCCATATTTCCCAAATATCAATATCAGATAAGTCAGTGATTCAGTATCTCAATGTCAATAGTGAGTTTATTTTGCAGGAAAGTGGTATCTGAGTTCCAGTCTCTAGAGTTGTGATGATTATGATTATGACCTGTGCATTCATGTATGTGTTCTCGTGCGATGTTTATATGATTATTCAATTTACACATTGTGCATGCATGAGCCCTTGCATTTAGCCTTACCTCGTCAACATACTCGGTACATTGTTATACTGATGCATTTATGCTATGGTGTTTTATTTGACACCATCATTTCAGAGGCACAGGATTTAGAGTTTCCTCAGCAGTTCAGTCCTAGTTAGCAATAGTCGCAGTGAGGCCTCTTCCTTCGAGGATGAATCTCACTTTACTATTATAGTATCAGATTTTATTTATATTCTCTGTTGATGGAGTTAGTTGGGGACATGTCCTATTAACTCCATAGTTCAGATAGTTCAGAGGCTTTTCATACGGATGTTGATGCAGTAGTATTCAGTTTCTAGTTTTAGTATTTACAGATGTGTTGAAACTTATGTCCAATTTCTGCATTTATTTTAAATATTATGTAGTGTATAGGTGTAGATATCAGCAAAGGGTTAGCTTGTGGTCCTTTGGGTCCATAAGCACCGTGTGACATCATGAGATGGGATCTCGGGGTGTTACAGTGTTCCCTTTTACTATATTATACCTATTTAGTACTAGTTGACATACTAAAAACGAATGAAAATGTACTAAAAAAAGACTAATTAAAAAGACAAGAAAAATTACTTGAGTTGCCTATTTTAATGAATCAAAGAAGTTATTAGATCATTTAAACTAGTTAAAAATTAATTAAATATTCTTATTACTTGCCAATTAGTTAGTAAATTTAAGGAGAAAAAGTTTAAAAAAAGAATCACAAAGTTTAAACCCTTAGAAAATTTTTGAGGTCTTGAAGAAGTTCATCACTTTACAGAATTTGATTTGACAATTAAAACTAGATAAAAAGTGATTAAATATGTTAATTACTTGTTAAATAGTTGATGAATTGAAGGAGAAAAAGTTTTAAAAAAAAAATCATGAAACTCAGAAATTTAGTTTTTTTTTAGGGCCTAAAAACTTAGGACCCCCCCCCCCCCCCCCAAAAAAAAAAACAAGTGTTCAAAAATCTTCAAGTTTCACTCTCTAAAGTTTGGCTCCATGTGCCACGTAGTGCTATTGGGGAGGTTGGATGCACTGACTATGTGGTTGGACCTAATATTCCACTATATTGGCAGTTAACGATTGACTTTGATCTTTTCTTACTGATGTGGGATGTCCATGTGGAATTCTTTTTTAAAATTTTTAATTTTTTTCAAAATTCAACAAATGGACCTCAAAATTTTCCTCATTTTTTGAAAAATTTTGACATGACTTTAGCTAAACACTAAAACTTATCTTCAAAAATATTTTTTCATTCACCAACGAAATGCTCTAAAATGGTTTTTGAAATGTCTTTTCCTCGCCAATCAAACATAAAAAAATAAGTAAGAAACCAACTTGTTTTTCATTAAAACATTTTCTAGGAAAATATTTTCATTCATACATAACTCAACCCTAGTGTCAAAAATAATAAATCAAAATACAATTGTTCTGGATTTATCTTGTTATTTTTTATTTCTTTTTATGAAGAGATCAACTGCCCAAATTTGAATTTGTGAAAACCAAATTAAATCTAGGTTATTATACCAAAATTATAAGAATAAAAGAGTGGCAAACAATACAAAAAAGGAAACACAAAAGAACGAAGTGTAGGTTAATAATCGAGATGTTGAATGTTTTGATAACAAGGGGCAAAAACCCTCACCTCCCAATTAATTTCAACAACTCAAACAAAAGTTCCTAGCTTGAAGAATAAAAGGAAATGAGAACCACAAATTATTAATCTTCGATTAATCAAGAAAATAAATTTCACCATCAAATCTAAGATCAATACTACTAATTTTCCACTAACTTCCACTATCAACGACACTATTGCTAGGGCTAACCTAGAAACTACAAGCTTCAAAGCTCAATACTCCACTATGAATGAAAATAAACTATGCTAAAATTCGAGAAATCATATTTTTAATAAATAATGATGATGACATTAACCTTTTACAATATTACCCATAGTGAGTAAAGGGCCTTGTTTAGTTGTCTTCTTTGTGAATTTCTTGAATTGAAGAGGTAGCCACTTCCATAAATAATCAATTTTCATAATCCACTTCACTTTAACAAACTACAAAGCTTTCTTTTTCATGAACATAGTACATGTAATCCATGCACTCCATACTAGTATCATGACAAGATCTTTTAAATGGTCTCCAAGATTAATAGCCAGGAATCAAAAGCAAAACAAGCTACTTCTTATGAAAATGTGCTTTAATAGGATGCAATGATTAAAATAACGGCTACTCTACGAAAAACATAGTGGAAGTTAGATGTGACGGGATCTTAAAACTCTTCCCATAAAATTCTTATCACTTGTCCACCTCGAATAAAATCGAGAGCAAAAGATTGAGAGGAGTAAGGGTGTGATATGTGACAACTCTAGAATGAAAAAAGAAGAGGTTGTGATTAGTGATGTGAGAGGGTTTTAGAAACCTTATACTAACTTTTGCAACCTAATACTAGCATGGTAAATATGAAGAGAATTAAAAGGGACTTTTATATTAGGATGATAACTTGAAGCCCAAATGATTCTATAGAGCAATTTATACCCAACACCATGAGTTATAAATATGTACTTCCCTTGGATGGTTGTCAATTTTTTTTAAACATCGATGGTTCTAAAGTAATGGACTTTCATATGCCTATGGCTTGTAATATTACATCATGGATCTCAAAGGGAAACTGCTCTATTGTCCAACATTCACTAATAATGTTAATGCATGTAAAATCACAATAGAGTTGACGAAAAATTGAGCTTCATTGAGGGAAGAGTTGGAAAGTAATTAGAATACGTGATGAAATATTGGATGATTGCTCTAGACTACTTGAATATGACATGCCAATATTTCAAAAGAGGGAAATTAAGCATCATGAAGTTGAACTAAAAAGTTCCCTTTGGAGGTATAAAAAGCTACATGACTGGTTGAGAAAACATTATAATGTACTTTGCATGTATTGAACTATCTTCAAGGCACCCATGGAATGTGTTCTTACAAAATATTCTTTAGTAAAGCTTGTCACATACTAGTGGAGTTAGTACACAAGGCATTGTAGGCACTCCAACTAAATGAGTTGGATGAGGTTTGACTTTGGGCTTATGAGAGCGTTGATATTTACAAAGAAAGGATGAAGCACAACCATGATTATAGAATTAAAAGAAGAGACTTGCAAGTGGGTGATTGGGTGTTACTTTTTAACAAGAGATTTTAGATTTTCCCTTGAATGTAAAAATCAAAGTGCTCAGGACCCTTTAAAGCAACAAAAGTGTTTCCATCAGAAGTGGTTGAATAGGAAAACCAAGATGGATATTTGTTCAAGGTTGATGGGAAAAGAATAAAAAATTTATTGGGCCCAATGGATGAGGTAAAATTTTTGTCTACAAATTATTTCAATGAAGTTAGAGTAATCAAGAAAATCGGGTCATGCCGACAAATTAAATCAGGTGCTAATTTGAGGAAACCCACAATGAGTTGTAAAAGTACGTTGGTAGTTATCTTTGATTTATTAGAAACTATAATCTATGAGTTGGTGTGCAGGATTTGAAATTGCAAGAAGTTGTAGAAGGAGCATTCTAGATAAGTCGACATTGGAACAACGACTGACCATCAATGTTACGATGGGCTGTCGCTTAAACCATCCCAAGTATGAAAGTAAATGTAGGTTACTAGATAAGTCTTAATGGCCACCACATTGGGACATCTCCTTTGCGATTTACAATGGCTGTAACTATTAGTGATTAAGTATCTATGCAATATTCTGATAAGGCTTGGTAGTTGACTGACGCCATGTCACTTTAATCGTCAAAATTAGTTAATTGATAGTATATGATGGTCCGTACCAAATAAGAATTATGTTTTATTCGTTTAAAATATGGCCTATTACCCAACCTCTATATACTCAACTATAAAATTTAGAGCAATTACCCATGTATATGCACGACCTTTTCACTACAGCCATCTTATTTTTCTATCATTCAAATCATTCAAATTCTCTCTACCTTCAATTTATTAGTGTTTTTCTTTGATTAATTTACACAAAGTTTTAACTAGATATGAAGTTGCAATGTAAGACCCGATAACTTTCTTGTACTTAACTTTAATGTTTTACATTAATAAGAATTGAAATAGAGACAGTAGAGAATTTAAATTTTTCTAAAATGAGTGAAGAAAATGGAGATTTGTCGTACAATATGGTAACATGGATCAGGGTGAATTATGAGTAACTCTATTATAATACATATTTTGACCGAATCATGTGTTTAAATTGAGATAACATCAAGTTATAAATGCAGGCACAACAAGTGCTCAACAAAATGCCCTAAACAATGTTGCTGCACTAGGCAATGCGATGAAGAGCCTAAAGGACTATAACCTTTGCGAAAAATCATTGCTTGATCCATCGAGCTAGAAGTGACAAAGATTGAGGACTTGTTAACAATGATGGGCATGACGACGGACCATTCTAGGTATGATGAACCATTTTTGTAATCATTGAAAAGCATTCAAGAGTGTGATTCTGGAAATTGGCGATGATCGACTCAAAGGATCATTCCCTTTGTGATGGAAAATTGTGGTAACCATTGAATTTTCACTATAGTACTACTTTAAGGGTGATGAAGGGGGTGAGAAACCATCGCTAGGGCAATGAGCCATCTCTACAGTGATGGTTTGTCAACTCATTCATCAACCTTAGATAGATTTCAAATTTCCTAGTTAAAACTAATAGTTATGTCTTATTTAACTCTTGACACTGGTACTATGACTCAAAAGCTACATTTAAGGCAAGGAAGGGGTCGATCTATAAAAACTAGAGTAATAATATAAGACTTCGTGATAAAGGAAAATGTTACACTAAAGCCTCAGCCTACCACACTCAAAAAAAATACCAGCAATCTTTCCAGACTAATAAAGAGAGTAATTCATTTTGTGTAGGGGCTAGAAGTGAAGTAGCAACAAAAATATTGTAGTTTAAGATCAAGTCCAGTTGGTGAAAAAAAAATAAGGGCTTCCACTGATCCTATAATATATTTGAATAAAAGAGGGGGGTGGAGGTGATATAATCCATAGTAAGGATCTAGAGGTTCTAGAGGAAATTAGATTGAAATTTGAAGGATCAAAAAAGCATTTCTATGATGTTCTCCATCCAATACGAAGTGAAAGCATGAAGAGACCTATATTAGAAAAGCATGAGATTGTTGACACTAACCTTCATGCGTATCAGATATAGAGATACAGCTTAGTGAGTACAAGTCAACATGTCTGAGAATGCATCCTAAATAATACTATCCAAATCTAGTTAGTGAGTTTTTTCTAATTATTTCTCTATATTGGACGAGGATTGCCCGAAAGGATTAAAGGTAGCAGATATGTGTAACATGATAAGGGTTCTAGTAAGGGGAGTTACAGTTGATATGTATAATCATACTATAGCAAAATTTTGTTTGATCAGTAGTACACTGCCCCCACCATCAAACCAAAACATGAACATTGGATTACCACAAAACATAATTAATGACCATGACTAGCTCATATCTTGACAGATGATGATAATTCGCCACGTCTGCAAAATATAGAAAGGATTACAAAATCATCCTTAATATTTAAAGCGAAATTTTATGGGCCATTGTTAGGGTAATGTCTATGGGAGGTGATGCAAATTTTTACCCTAAGATATCCAAGCTTGTTGCAAACTTAATAGAAGGCTAGAAAAGTCATTTTGAGTAGAAAATTGATGATAAGATATTTGCGCGGGCACATAAGACTTCTAGAGAATTCTATTCATTATAATTAAGCATTTTGTAATCATGTGAATGTGCTAATCATTGGAGAAGTTGAATATGAAATTCATGAGATAATGAGAAAGGATATTAAAAAGACAAAGAATGACCCAAAGTTTGATATGAGATTCCATAATCCACCAATATTTAGGACGCAAAACCAACCTGCACCAGAGACATCTGATGAACTTTTAGGTATGTCATTGCTTTTATATACTATTGTTCCACAGGTAATATTTGTAGTATCTAGATCTATGCCTATGCTTCCTACTATCGACAAACATCGTATCCATGCCACATTTCTATTTGAAATTTAGTATAAACCAGGAAAATTTTGTAAAAATATTTAATACTCAAAAGAAGTTTGAATGACAATTAAATGTATGGGCCAAAGAGTTTAAATTATCTGAGGGTAGAGCTGTAGTGGAGGCTCTAGAGCCTTATTAAAATATACATGCATGAATGGATGATATAGCAGAGTCGGTGAACAACATATTATGAGAGATATCCATTCCAGATTTTCCCAGGTTTACTACAAAGCTGAAATAGGCAAAAGATGAAATTGCTAAATTAAAAAGATAGCACATCCTAAGAATTTTTTATCAAGACTCTATTGGGATTGATGAGGAGGATGATATTGTAGATCTCATGGGTAGACCACTAATAGATAAGTGAAAAGTTGTCAACGAAAGTTGGAAGAAAAGGCCTTCTAGCAAGGGAAAGCACTAAGATGGGGCACCTAATGAAAATGTAGCATAGAAAGCAATGAGAATATAAAGAATGGATGAGAAAGTAAGTAAGAAATATGTTGAAGATGAAGTTGCTATTGTGTCTACTGGTTCAACTCAAGAAAGTAGGCATAGGCTAGCTCCACTACCTATATCTACTCTAGTTACTAAGGAGGTCGCTGATTTGAGAACCCCGACCACCGCATGGATCACAACTTCATTAGTGATGCAAAGAGGGACTCTTATAAGTCAATAAAATAACAAGACTAAGGGTTGTTCTAGTTTTCTATTCCCTTGTACTTTATTAATTATAAATTATGGACAACACATATTTTTAGTAGGGGTGGGGTTCTTATGTAAAGTCTGTCACCATGGGGTTTTTTGTTATATGTGTTCTTTTCTCTCGTGTAATTTCTAGAAGAACTAGCATGTTTAGGATTTTTACTCCATTGTTCTATTTTTATTTTTCCTATGTGATTATATGTATGCATTGTTTTATCACTTTAATATGTACATATCATAGTTGTTGAAAGAAAATGATTAAATGAAAAGTTGTTGGAGTTGTTGGATTATTAAAAATAAGGACCACCTTAAAAATGTTATTTTCTATGTACTATGTAATAACTAACCATTGTGGAACTATACTGGCATTAGAATCTCTAGGCTGAGCGAATACGTTAAATCTAAGAACAATTTTGAAATTAGTAGCATAAGTTTTAGTACACTACTTGAGAGTGTAAGAATTCACTATTTTTATTACTTTGTGTATGGAACAGGTACTTCATCAGTTAAATTTTTTTAAGTGATAGTTGGTTCAATAGGACAGGATAACATGACTTCGTTTAATTAATTCCACATAGCGTTAAAAGCCGAACCAAAAACATAGTTCTTTTTGTATTCCATTGATGAACCTCTTAAGCCAATAATTTCATATTCAAAACCTATAACATACCTATCTTTATGGTTAAATCCGTATCTTGGACTTGTTCACACCATGGACATTGTGTATTTCAACTTAGGTGAATTTCATAAGTTGAGGGTAGCTGTCATAGAGAGTTGCCAAATAAAAGATGGGTTTAAGAGAGTTTGGAAGGTTAAAATTTGGAAAATTAATTATAGGTTGAAGAAATATTGGAGTATTAATCTTTCTTTTCTTTGGTCTTAGTCCTTTGGGATATTATGTACCTCAACTTATAGCATCAGTATAAGTTGAGGGTGCCTAGTGTTGAAATCTAGATTTGTTACTTGATTATGTGGCTTAATTTCTTAAGAAAAGATGTACAAGTAAAAATGCAAGAAAGTAGCTTTAGGGCACTAAGGAGGCATTATTAAAAGATTATGATATGAGTATGTTGTATTATCCAGGCCAGGCTAATGTCATGGCAGATGCCCTTAGAAGGTTGTCCAAGGTAGTGTTGTTCATGTAGAGGATGATAAGAAGAAGTAGTTCACGAGGTTCATTATCTTCCTCGATTGTGTGTTCGATTGATTGAATAAGTTAAAGGTAGTATATAGGTTTAGAATAGTTCAAAATCTTTGTTGGTTGCTGAAGTGAAAGAAAAGCAAGATAGGGATCCTAGTTTTGTAAATTTGAAGGAGGCAGTTAGAGATCAGAAAGTAGAGGTTTTCTCCTAACGAGGAGAAGGCGTGTTTCATGCTCAGGGAAGGTTATGTGTTTTGTGTGTTGATGATTTAAGATAGTAAGTACTTGCAGAATAGCATGGTGATCGATACTCGATGAATATAGTAGCCACTAAGATGTATCATGATTTGTGGGGAATCCATTGGTAAAGTTGTAAGAAGAGGGATATTGCTGATTTTTTGGCTAAGTTCCCAAATTGTCAGTAGGTTAAGGTTGAGCACCAAAGGCCTAGTTGTTTTTTGCAGGAGTTTAGTATCCTCACTTGGAAGTGGGAAGTTGTCAACATGGATTTCATAATAGGGATTCCTTTTACGCGTTGTCAGCATGATTTGATAAGGGTCATTATTGATAAAATTACAAAATCAGCTTATTTCTTGCCACTTCATACTTCATACAAGCTGAGGATTTTGCCAGGCTTATATTAGAGAGTTGGTTAAGTCGTATGGGATTTCATTATCTATTATTTCAGATAGAGGTACACTATTTACCACTCACTTTTAGAAAGCTTTTTAGAAAGGTCATGGTACCTAAGTTCATCTTAGAACAACTTTTCATCCTTAGATAGATGGTCTGGCAGAGAGGTCTATTAAGATTTTAGAGGACATATTAAGGGCATATGTTATTAAATTTAAAGTTAGTTGGGATAACCACTTACGTTTGATTGAGTTTACCTTTAACAATAGTTATCACTCTATTATTTAGATGCCACATTTTCCGGCTCTCTATGGTGAGAGATGTAGATCACTTATTCACTAGTTTGAGGTAGGTAAAGTTACAGTGATAGGTCAAGATTTATTATTTGAGGTAAGGCAAAAGTTAAGTTGATGCTGGAGAGGCTGAAGACTGCCCGTAGCCATCAGAAATTTTATGCAGATGTGAGGACCAGAGATCATGAGTTTGAAGTTGGTGATTCGGTCTATTTGAAAATTTCACCTATGAAAGAAGTAAAGAGATTTGGTAAGAAGGGGAAACTTTGTTCCCTCAATATTTGCACATATAGAATCTTGAGTCATTTTTTAAAAGTAGGTTATGTACTAGAGTTGCCTGTGGATTTGGCATCAGTACGTCCGATAGTTAATGATTCCTTGTTAAAAAAAGTATTGGTGATTTAGTTGTAGTTATTTCTTTCTAATAAATCGAAGTTATGAATTGAATTTCCTATGAGGAAGTCCCAATAGAGATCCTTGATCGTCAGATTCGTAGACTAAGAAATAAAGAAGTTGCCTTGATTAAAGTTCTTTGGTGGAATCAGTCTATTGAGGGAGCTACTTGGGAAGCAAAAGCAGATAGGAGAACCAAGTACCCTCATCTTTACCCTTCAAACATAGATTTAGCTTGAGGTAACAATTTTTTCTCAGATTAACACTTTTCCATTCTTAGTTTCATCTATGTAACTATTCCCATGTCATTACATCAATTAACAAAAATTAGTTCAATATGTGTATTACATTTCAGACTCAGCTATATATTTATATTTCAGTTATGCATGTTTAGTATGTCATCTCAGTTACCTTAGTACAGTACACTAAGTTTAACCAATCTCATTCAAGCAAAAATTACCCTAAGGGGGAGATATTATAACACACCGAACTAATTTGAGCTGAATTCAGCTTTTAGTTGCATGCATAAGGGGATTAAGGCTTGAATTTTTCACTAAGTGTTGGGGACTTATTCATTTTCAAGACCTCTAAACTTCGATGATCTTATTATTAACCTTCCCAACCTAAGGACATCGATTTTTTTAGTTGATTCAACATTAGGGTCGTTAAAAGTATATCTTCGATGAGTTCCTAAATTTTTGAACTAGCGTACGGGTGTGTTTGGAAAACCAAAAAAGTAGCACAACCAAGATAAGTAGGTGTCTCTCTATCAAGTCCACTGGGGTAAGGAGGGCGCTTCCTGGTCTAATTCACTACTTGAAAATAGCGGTGCTCGGTCTAGTCAGCCAGTATATACCCACGCCACCCCCACCCTATTCTGTCCAGTTTTATTCCACGGCCTTTTAAGGTTATTTGAGTTATTTCCCTACACCTAATCCATCCATGACATAAATTTATGCCTTCTAAAGACCATTATTTTCCATTTTATTCACAAATTGTTCGGAAGAAACCCTCTATTCCCTATGAATCATGTCGATTTCCTATGTTTAACACATTTCTATGTTCAAGTTCATGATTCTCACATGCTTGATGAAATATCAATATGATTAGTCTTTGAATTATGATTTCATACTACAGTTATGAGCATGAAATATGATTTCATACTACAGTTATGAGCCTGAATATTGATTTTGTGATTCTTCAATGCTAGTGGGTAATGATCCACCGATACTTACATATTTTACATGACTTTAGATCTTTAAAGTAATGATTCAGTTTAAACATAAACATTCCTATTTACTCAGTTGATATGATCATGATGAACACTATTTGAAATAATTTTTAGTTAAAACATAGTTAAGTTTAATACCAGTGTCAGTTCAGTTTGGAGTAGGATTTAGCATCGAGTGAATCTAAGGATGGGGTCTCACCTTCTTATAAAGGGTGTGACCTTTAGTAGCAATCCTTCAGTTACAGAACTACATAGCTAGTGTATGTTTGAGATATCTACCTGTTAATTGAGGGTTGACACATATCTCATAAGTGAACTTATCTATAAAGTGTTACTCTTTAGTCCTTCGGGACACCATATTAGTGGATCTACACAACCAGTGTTAGTAATCATGGCATGATACTTACAACCTTCAGACTGGGGTTATAGGTTAGACCCCAAATAGCTCAAAATAGGGTATTTCGGTCGGATAATACCTCTCACAATTTTAGTACAGTTATTCATACGAAGTATAGTTTAGTATTACATAATCATTATTCATATATCAATTAATCATTATAAAGACATTAGTTAATCAGTATACATATACAAGTTTAGGTTTACTTGACCAAAACATACAAATTTTTAGTTATTTACTTATTTAGAGATTATTTCTGAAACTTGTTTATGCTTTATCTTCCATTCTCAGATTTTTACATGTTCATGCATTTGCGCTTAATTATCTCATGAATTTCAGTCAGTATTTATCTCACATACCAGTACATTCAAACTACTAATTGCATTCTTTTATTTGTTCTTTGTTGTCTTATAACATAGGTTTCGGATGCTCAGTTTCCCAACCTTTCTTGGACAACTCAACATACTCAGCAGCAGTAGTGGTGAGTCCTCATTTATCGAGGATATGATTTGATTATTTCAATTATTTAATTACTTTCTTATGTTTAGTTAGTTGGGGGTCTGCCGCATCAGCTCTTCAGTCAGTATAAAGGCTTTTAAACAATAAGACAATCAGTGATGTAGTTAGTTTATTACTAGTTTTTTTTCATTATTCAAATAGACGGTTAGTTTTAATTATTTACCAAATGTTTAAGACTTGCGACATAATCATATCTAAGTATTCATATTGGTATTAATTAAGCAATTTTGTCTTTTTCATAGATGTTTTATCATTATATTATTTAGTTCTCCCAACAAGTACTATCTCATGGGTTAGGTTGTCACCATAAGCACAATTGTCATGACTAGGGGTTACTTTGAGTTGTGACAACTAGATTGTGATTTAAATAGATAAATGTGAAAAGGAATTCTTTTAAAGTTAGGGAAAGTAAACTATAACTATGATTACTGATCGTTGGATGTAGTGTTTTATGTGTATACATGTAATTTATCTAGAGTCTAATACAAAGCATAGATTCCTTTGAGTTAGGATTACAAGTGTTGTGTGAATACTAAATTGTTTATCCTTGCTAGTTCCAATAGTTGACCAATATTTTGTGTTATAGAACCATATATGGTATAGAATTAACTTGCATGAGGACAAGCATTCATCTTAAGTTGAGTGTATTGATATACCATCTTTTAATAGGACACTCTACAATATTTATGAGGGATAATTATTTATTTTCTAGAATTTATTTTTGTTTTTTGATGTGTCTTATGCATGTTATAAAGAGATAAATTTAGAAGTATAGAATGATCATAAAGACAAAAATCTAGAATGTTCAGACGAAATACCAAATAGACCGTCAGGGTCCCATCGATTTATCAGACAGACTATAGCCTCTAAGTAGAAATTAAGACTAGTTGAAAATAGGTGATGGCCTGTATGTTAGAGAATCAAGCCTACAACGGGTCATTAGAATACCGATCATGATTAACAAGAAAGATTGTAAATTTGGATTTAAAGGATGAAAGGTACGATAAAACATTGAGTCCCGAAAGAACCATCACCATGTCTATCACTATTAGCCATATAACAACAACTCACTCAATCATCACCAGTCTTCTAGCAGATGGATAATCACCGTTTTGTTGAACTGCCAGGCAAACTATCAGTGCAAACACGACAACCTCAATTCAAATTGTAAATCCCATCTTTTTGGGTTCTATAAGTGCCTATTTTAGGTTTAGAATAGTCATATTTTGACTATTGTTCAGCTTTGTAAGGTATGATTGTATGAAAAAAATGTTTAGAGAGAAAGATTTAAACTATTTCTCCTAGGGATTTTTTATTTTGAAATTAGTATTCTCTTTGGAATGTCAAGTTAAATCTACAATATTTATGAAATTAACCTTTTCATATATTTCTTAATCTTGTATGGCTAAATCTCCCATAACTAGGGTTATGGAAGCACAGGTATAATTCAATTCTAGAGTTGTGGGGCCGATGAATCTCTATTAACATTTCAATTGTATGAATTTATCTTGTGCTTTATGATTATTTTGGTTGCAAACTAGAGAAGTGTGGCCGTAAACATAACTAGCTTGAATAAAGAAGTTAATGTAATTAAAAAAGAATAGTGACAAGATACTAAAGTTTTACCCTCTAATCTCAAGATGGATGCCTTAATAAGATTAGTGTTTGCTTCACTAATATGTTGCTTTATGTTTGAACAAATAAAATTGTATCCATCTTTGAAGGTTGAAAAAATAATTTGATGGGAAATTCTTTGCAAGTTTCTGTAAAATTGTAATTGTTGATATATAGTTTTTGTAATCCACAACCCTAAGAATTTAAATATTTTGGTGAACATAAACCTTGTTTCCCTTTTCTTATTTGATCACACATTGCAAGCAAAACACTGGTCTTTAGTAAACTAAAATCATTAAAAGAATATTTTAACCAAAAATTCCCTTTTTCACTGGAAACTTATGATTAAAAAGATAAAACATATTTAACACCATATTCCCTGTGTTATTTGACCCTAAGCTTTGGTGGGTTCTATATTTGACAACGACCACTTACATTTTTTAAAGATTTGTAATTTAGGTGTATCACCAGTGAAGTGATCCATACCGATAGGTGATTGACCTACTCCCACAGATGGCACCTACCCTCCATGTATGCCAGGGAATGACCATTTACATGGTCAGGTAGCACAAAACGACCAACATGATTTGTTTAGTTGAATTGGGTAACTTTATAGTTTATATATGTAATAAATAACCCATGTCTTTAAATAGTGTTTCATACCTTATTTTCTTTGAGTTTTTGCTTATTATTATTATGTACACACATGTGAGCTTGTGCGATAGTATTTTCTTGTGTTAACCATTCATTTAAAATATCCATTATTGTTTATGAAAGTGATAGGTATTTGATTATAGTTAGAAGGTCTGTGATTTTTCTTTCTTATATTTTCTTGTGCCTATCTATCTATCCATCTATCCTTTCATTTTTTGAAATTTTGATTCTATGATATCTCTACTTTTTATATTAATTTTTGTCTACCACATTTTGTGGGATATCATTTGGCATCAGAGCCTAGATGGAGTTCTTTCGCACAAATTCAAACTTGGGTTATGATATTAAAATAAAAAGTCAAATATAAGACATTTTTATTTTGAGAAAACCATAAAACTATTTTTATGTTTTTCATTCTTTGTAGTTTCTATACTAGATTTGTTTTTTCGTGTATCTATGAGTTGGGAATTTGAGAAGTATACATGTATTGACTAGTTTTAGAGAAACTCCATTGTTAAGATCAACATTGAAAATATTTGAAAAGTGGATTCTTATATCTACCAGTATTGGGTTAAATTTTTTAGAGAAGTGTCCTCTTCAATTAAGGGAACCAGGATCTAAAAATTGGTGTTGTTTGGAGAGAGTTGAAAAAATCGACCATTTTCGCATTTAATGTTTAAAGAAAATACAAGGTCTTTAAGAATCTATACATTTTGGTGTAGATTTGTAGGCTAATAATTGTTGTAAATGTTCTGCATGATGGAGAGATCTAATATTCAAATTTCATTGAATTTCGTAACATAAAGAAGTTGTGATTTTTAGATCTTCATAGTTGTTCTTGGTGTTCTTGAGGATATTAATATCTTAAAGATAAAGATTCAACCAAAAGGAGTGTTATATCAAAAAAGGAAGAAAGAAAAAAGTATTTGGGAGTTGTTAAAATGAAATATCCAAAAGAAAAGGGAATATTTAGGACCGAGAGAAAATAGGCCAAAAGAATGGACAATATTTAAAGAATCTAGCTAGCTTCCTGGAAAACTTACGCCTTTTATCTCCATATACAGGTGCAATATTTGGTTGTATGTGGCCAGTTTTGATCACTCTAGAGGCTTGTTGGTTTCACCCACAATCTCCACCTATAAGGGTAGGCCATGGCATGTGTCCATACACCTACAAAATGTACGACAACCATCCCAAATTCAATTTTTCTCAAGTTTTAGCTTTTTCCAGCATCCTAGTTTCAATCAATGATTCTTTATTTCAATTTTTGATTCATAAAGTAATTAAAAACTAGTAATTTATCAATCAAATAGATTAATTAGTCTTTGAGTCCATTTTTTTTGTTGTCTAATCCTATTGTGCATTTCTCAATTTGGTTTGTTGTTATATCTTGGTTCAAGTTTGTGTATATCTATTTGAGTCATTTATTCTTCTTCAAAGAAAGAATACATTACGACCATAAGTAGAAATTGTCGCCACGTCTTCTATTTGAGCAGAAACAAATTTTCAATGTTAGAGACTCCTATTGTAAAAGGCATACAAAAGTAGCATTCTTACGATGTTTCTTAAGAAATTTTATTACTGACCTAATTTTTTTGTTTTATAAGAAAAAGAAATGATAAGAAACCATTTCTAATGCATCTCCCCATCTAGGAGGACAATTTATATTCATTTTATTGTAATGAACTAATGTTAAGACAAGGAAACAAAGGAGACTATCAAAAAACTGACATGAGTCTCAAGTCAATCCATATCACTCTTCTTACCTTTGAATGAGAGTATAAAACTAAGACTTCTAATGATTGGGAGTGGCTATGTGTGTTGGTATTCCAAAGCCCTAACTTGATTAAATACAAAGAATTGATATGTGAATGAATTGAGTTGGTAGAAATCCATGAGAAAATACACTCCAACATAGGTCAAATTAAATTTGATTATAAGGTTAAAGTATAAAGTTGATGGGTACAAAAACCTTTATAATGTGGATTCAAGAAGACAAGGTATAAGAACAAAGGTTGATATTTCTGGAACTTTGAGGTTAGATCTTGTCTTATGTTACAAGAATTACATCAGTTATCTACTTTGGGCTACATGATGATACCTCGAGTAGCAAAGCGATATCCTTACACCGTGAATGGATGTGAAGTTAGGGAGATGGTGAAGGTATCATTTACACTTTATTCGTACTATAAGGAGGTTTGGTGAAATGTTATACAACATAGACTTTTGTCACCCATGTTTGGGATCCAATTGGTTTCAAAGTCATGGGGTTCTAAAGGAGAAACAATGGCCCAAATATGTCGTAGATCAATGGGGAAATCTTCACTTTCAAACTATGTCTACTAATCCTCACCAATGAAATTTGGACACTTATTCCATGTCCTATAAGATGAAGATAAAAAATACTGAGAGAATAAAGGGAGCACATAGTGTCAACATAAGATTTGAAAAAGGAAATGTAGTGTGGAGTGATATGAGTGGGTTGTCACAACTGTATCCTAACTCCTGTATATTTTCTTTTCTTTCTAGTTGTTTTGTCACTTTTATAAGTACTATTGGAAGCCCATCTAATGGATATCGCCAATATGTGAAGAATGAAGAGGTTGCTAAACAAATATAAACTCAAGGAAGTAGGACTAAAAAACCCCTCATGTGTTAGGAACATTCCCAAAGGGGGAATATGCTCTAATGTCAACCATAAAGTTGTATACTATTCCACTCATGAGATCCAAGTTAACAATTCTAACTCTTCCACTTCTTTGTGCTTGAAGTATAAAGATGTAGCTAGCAACCAAGTAAGTGTAAATGATGGTTTGTCAATTGTTGGGTATAATGTGTCTCTCCATTGTGATACTCTTGGTAGTGATAAGGTGCATGATGAGAAAATTCTCATTGTGAGTTTGGAAACACTAGTTTATCCTATAGATGAATGAATTGACATTTCTAGTAAGATTTGTTTATGCCTACCTATTGCTAGAACTTGCAATTTTAATGAGTTACCATTTCCAAGTGATAAGAGTATTGACATACTAGTTGTAACACCCCAAATTTGATACCCAAAATGCTACATGGTGCTCATGACCCCGAAAGACCACAATCTAGGCTTTTAACGTCATATGTGAAATAGTTGTCCCACCAGTGTATTATCATACCAATGAAGCCTGCTACAATCATTGTGGCTGCCTATTTGTCAGAAGCCCCTCTAATTTTGTAAGCAGTGATGGCAACGCCCATTTCATGGAGTTTGTTATAGTTTTGGTGTTCAGCCGAACCGTCAACATTCCATTCAGTTATTCCTCTATCATCATGGTTAGAAGTGGAGAGGTAAGGGTTTTCTTCAAACTGGACGTCTGTAGGAGAGGGTCGTTTGTAATAGTTTTTCTTAGCAGAAAAACGTTCATGGGTGAGTTTGGAAAGGGAGTCATTTTGGCTGCTGGTCTCGCCTTTCTCAGAAATTTTGAATTTAGAAGTTTCTCATTGATTTGCTCTAAGATTTTTCCCGAAACCTTAAAGTCATTGCTGAGATTAGGGAATTTCTCTTTTTGGAATTCAGGGATTTTAAATATAGGATTGGTAATGAGATTAGGGCCCAGAATGCTTTTCTCAGGAGTAGGTGAGCTGAAAGAAAGCATCAAACTCTTAGTATCTCCTATTTGCTGGGAGATAGTGTAAAGGACCTGATTAGTATAGTTGTTTTGTTCAACTATCCTATCTTGGTCTCTGTTGATGAGAGCTGATAGGGGTCTATCATGCTTCTTCTTAAAGGGTGAAGCATTGAGGATCTCATTAGAATGAGGAATTTTTATCCCTTCAAGGGTAGGAGTAACGGATTCAAATACTTTGTTACTCTGCGTATACCATTTATTAATGATAACGTGAAGGGATTCATTTTGGTTTTCCATTCTCCCAGTGAATTCAAACCATCTGAAGAATTCGATGTCACATCGAAGCCTTTTCCTATCAGCTATCCATAGCCAACCAAATTCTTTTTGCTGCTCTGTAGAATAAGTACTGGTGTACTATTTTCTTTTTATTGCGTCTTTTGGAAAGTACCAGCGAACCTCAAGGCCTTTGAGGTCTGGAGTATACTCATCATTGGATTTGATGACCTCTAATCCTGGGTCCGTTCTAATTTTTTGATGAGGTATGGTGGGGGGAGGTTCCATATCCGAGGCAGTAGGGCTACCTGGAACATAGAGATTCTCAGGTTCTAGGGCTTCCTGGACCCGAGTATGTTGCTGGTAATAAACTTTGGGAACAGGACCAGAGAAGTCAACTCCTTTAACTTTTCCCTTGTCAGTATCATTGTCCTCACTTCCCTCAGGGTTTCATGAGGTAGAAGCTCTGTGTGAGACAGATCGTCGGAATGAAGAATGTCTAGAGGCTTCAAAACCTAGGAATTTTAGATCAATGGATCCATTAGGGTGCTGGATAACCCGTTCGATCTGAGATTTTTCCGGATAGGTAGGGAGAGGTTGAGTGATAGCATCAAAGTGACACTTATTGTTATGCATGATATCGTTCCAGAGGAGAGGCCTCCATGAGGGTAGTAACGCCCCTAGGGCTCATGATTCTAGCTTTGTGAGCTAGGGTCGTACCCATAAGCCGATAATATACTCTGTATATTATTGCTATTTCTCTAGTATTATCCTTACTGTTCATGTTTTTTGTCTTAAGTGTTAAAACATCCATAATGTTAGGATCATTAATATCTACTGAGAAATTAGGGTAGCAATTAAAGTATACCGGGCCATCGGCTAGGTTACTTTGAATTACTCCTAAGAGTGAATCGTCAAAGTTCAATAGACGGGCATCTCTTAGGATAGCACAGACTGGGATATCAAGACCCTGTCTTAAAGGTGGCTTGATAGCCACTTGAACAAGACCAACATGAAGATAATTAAACTGACTTTTAAATCAGTTTATGTCAAGTTCATTTAGTAATTGCATAATTTCCAAAGAATTATTAATGGCGACTGTAGACTCAGAGGTTTTGATGTTATGTTTTTTAAAAAAACTAAATTTACCGATCTAATAAATCGTTTTAAAAGGTTCTTCT